>NC_143386.1:20005762-20313762 GCF_980474605.1 Leiobunum rupestre
TAGGGCGAAACCGGTCTAGAACTGGAAATTCTAGCTATTTTAATTCCATTTTTTGTTGTCCTTTAACTCGAAGATCTATTTGACTTCAGATGCGTCTCCTTAGTACGATTTCGCCTATAATATACACATTATTTAGATGCAATTATTTAATATTTAATTTAATATATAATCAGCTAGGCCAATACCTTAGGCCTAAGTCATCATGCGACTTTTGAAGCCCTTAATTCAGGTGGCCGGATTACAATGCGTAGGAGGGTGGTGGCAAGCCCTGCATGCCACGAGATCGAGCCAACAGCTCCCTACACTAACTATTACCGTTAACCGTTTTATGGAAGGGGAAACCGAAGAACTCGGGGGAAAACCCCTTAAACCATTGTTAGTGAATGCCAATCAATAGCATTTCAATAAACAAACTGTAATATATTGCTTAATATTAAATAACAGGTGAAATGGCCATTTCAATGGCGTCGTTCGGAAATCCACTACATCGAAATGTACATTATTTTTCATTTGGCTATATCTAAGAAATGTATTTATGTAAAATGTACTTTTTTCGAGTGATTTTGTACATTTTTGTCTTTTGGTTACTTCAAAAATTTCTTTAACGAACTGGAGAGAAAGAAGTAACAATATTTTTCATTTTAAGGTTCATGAACTTTATGAATGTTCCCGCTCAATATATTTCGAGTTTCAGCGGCTTTATTTTACTCTGGTTTCCCATAATGGTTGTAGGAAATACCCTTCCGTTTGAAACCCAACAAGCATCAGCATTTTCGGGAGGTCATTAAAGATTTAAGAATGGTAACGAAACATTGTCCAGCGCATATAAATAGACGAACCGCGTCTACTGACTCTATATCTCACCTTCCTAGGAAGCAGAGATTCTTTTCGAATTCAACTCCAAGAAAGTTGTCGGAATAACATGCTTCGACAAAACGCGTTAAGTTATCGCGCCTCGTTATGATGTGAGCGCTTCTACACTCCGAGAGTGACCTGTGCCCACGCTGAACTACGCCAGCATCGAACTCTACACTCTAAGAAATAGGGGTGTTTAAAAGGTGTTAAGAAAGTGTTACACCTCGTTCACACCGTTTTAACACTTCCAAAACGGAGCAACTTTTTAAAGGTGTAAAAAGAGTGTGGCAACACTATACAAATGTTTAAATAAGATAAACATTCCAAGAAATTGGGATTCATTTCACACCGTTCTAACACCATTTCCACTCAATTTGATAAGTCCAACGCAGATTCAACACCTTAACCAAACAATTAAACCGGTTTTAAGCACTCTCCACAGTTCGTGAAACAATAAATCCAATAACATGTAAACGCACTTTTAATCAGTTATGACGCATCTTTTAAGCGTTAATACGCCCTTTATTAAGAGTGAAATCACACCTTTAAAAGTGTTAAAACGCCCTTTATTAAGAGTGAAATCACACCTTTAAAAGTGTTAATACGCCCTTTATTAAGAGTGAAATCACACCTTTAAAAGTGTTAAAACGCCCTTTATTAAGAGTGAAATCACACCTTTAAAAGTGTTAATACGCCCTTTTGTTAGAGTTAAATAATACCTTTAAAAGTGTTAATAAGCCCTTTATTAAGAGTGAAATCACACCTTTAAAAGTGTTAATACGCCCTTTTGTAAAAGTTAAATCATACCTTTAAAAGTGTTAATAAGCCCTTTATTAAGAGTGAAATCACACCTTTAAAAGTGTTAATACGCCCTTTTGTTAGAGTTAAATCATACCTTTAAAAGTGTTTATAAGCCCTTTATTAAGAGTGAAATCACACCTTTAAAAGTGTTAATACGCCATTTTTAATAGTTAAATAACTATTAAATCTACAACGCCTGGGCCAATGAAATGATCCATAACCAAGAATTTCACCATCGCGCAAAGCATATCAACATCCGTGAATTCTATACAACAGACCTGGTCCGAGACGATCAGCCATTACGCCTTAAGTAATATTTCCATCGAGGGTGATCACTTAAGAAAAATGAGATGAAGCCATTTTTTGTTCTTAAGCTATCAATAATCAGTAGTTTTTTATGCATATTTATCTCTCTGTACTTCTGTTTTTTAGCAGATAAGAATACTTTTAGTCGCGCTTGGTTTTCGGTATAAAACACCCGGGCATTATTGCTCTTTGTCGCAGTTAAAATTACGTCTTAGGCAAAGCATGTTCGTTGTGGCGTTGCTTTAGTTTACTTAACGTTTTTGTAAATTGTATGCATAATTTTACCGCTGCACCCGGTTTGTCGTGCTGTAAACTGCAACACTTTTTTCTATGGTTTTTTTAACTAATTAAAGGTTTTTAGTACTATTTTAAAAGTCTGATTGTACACCTTTACAAGTCTAATTTTACACCTTAACAAGTCTGATTTCACACCATTACAAGTCTGATATTATACCTTTAAAAGTCTGATTTTACACCTTTTAAAGTCTGATTTTACACCTTTAAAGGTCTGATTTTACACCTTTAAAGGTCTGATTTTACACCTTTAAAGGTCTGATTTTACGCCTTTAAAACTCTGATTTCACACCTTTAAAAGTGTGATTTTACTCTTTATACGAACCTATTTACACCTTTAAAAGTGTGATTTTACTCTTTATACAAACCTATTTACACCTTTAAAAGTGTGATTTTACTCTTTATACAAACCTATTTACACCTTTAAAAGTGTGATTTTACTCTTTATACGAACCTATTTACACCTCTAGAGGTGTTATTCAACTCTCATCAGGTACAATTTTTATATTTAAAGTGCGAATTTACACCTTTAAGAGTGTTATTTTATTCTTTAAAATGGCTTATTTACACCTGTAAAGGTTACTTTTAACTCCTTCACGGGTGTGATTTTACTCTTGAAATGGGTGTATTAACACCTAAAAGGTGTGATTTAAAGCTTACAAGTTGCAAAATGACTATTTAAAGGTGTGTTATTACACGGTTATTGGAAATATTTTGTGTCACAAACAAAGAATGATAAAACATTGTTTAAAAGGAGTTTTAAATCTCATTGTTTACACCGTATTTTTAAGACAAAAACCTTGAGGGTGTTAATACGGGGTTTGATTTGTGTAATAAAACGCCCCTAGCAGTGTCAAATTTTGACTCATGAAAAAGTGTACAAATAGTGTTAAAACGGTTTGAATCAAGTTCAATCAACACCCCAATTTCTTAGAGTGTACGGTCCGTAAGAGAAATAAACTTTATTTAAGTAAGTGGGAACCAAAGATCCAAACCTCCCCCGTTTAAATCTAAGCTATAACTCCGAACACTTTTTATAAATCATTTAATAACATAAATTATTTTTAACGAAAGGAAATTCAAGGGTGGATATTAAGAACCATTCCTTAGACACATTCTCTGTCAATTTTAGACCTCTAACTTCAATTAAATCAATTTCCCCAAAGACAATATTGAAGGCTAACTCCGAATAAATTCGGGAAACTCCGAACACCATTAGGTAACTCTGAACACCAAAGAAATTGCCAATTTTTTTAGGTAAGGTACGTTTATAAACTTCTCTGTGTTTTATTTGCTTATGAATTTACCTTATGCGTATACATATTGTATATACAGGTTGTAAATTAAGAACCGAACCAGGCCGATAATCTCAAAATGTGTTTAAGTTACGAATGTGAAATTTTGGGGGACAGCCGACTATGAACATTTCAATGACCTTGACCATAAGTATACTGTAACATAAGCGTGACACTTCCTATTCCACACATAGAAAAGTTTTACTGAGAGCTATTCGCAAGACAGACTGCATTACGGGCTTCGTCGCCATTTTGCGTCCGCTTGCTCCCGCGTCACACGTAGCCTTTAACAGCACCTCGCTAGGGGGAGATTTTCTTCTTGTGATGATGTCACTCCGTGAACAGCTCTCAGTAAAATATTCCCCAACGTGACAAACTTATGGAACGATATTATATACTTATGCCTTGACTCATGTCTTCAAGGACATCCGAAAATTATCTCGAGAACCCAAGGCAGTATCTCCACCTGTTTCTGCGATAAACAATCATTGAAAGTTTTACCTAGGGCCTTATGTAGAGGTGCCAAATTCAAACATTTCTAAGACCTTTAACCCATATGAATGTTTTAGAAGCTGATAAAATTTTTTAGTGGTATTTTTGGCTTATTAAATAAGTAAAATAAAGCTCAATATACCTTAACCGCGAAGTGTTCAGAGTTTGCCAATTCACTTGGAGGTTTTAAAAATTATTTATAAATTTAGTTTTGAAGCAATGTAAAATTTAAAATATGGACTTCATAGAGAAAAGGCTAATCTTTTTCGTGATTACGATTTTTACCTCTCCGAGGGGACAAAGTCCCCTAGGAGGGGTTATACAACGACCGTGTCTGTCTGTGGGTGGGTCTGTGGGTGGGTCTGTGGGTGGGTCTGTGGGTGTGTCTGTCTGTCAGGACTGCGAACGCGTTCGCATTTTCGGTGCAAAGTGTAATCACTGCGTACGCAGTTTCTCAAAGGGTTGGCAAAACCACCGTGTGACGGTGAGCGTTAACGGATGCATTTGCGGTTTGGTTTGGATGGTGTTTTTTCGCTCACCGTCGTGACGGTTTGGTGTATTACGGTTTTTGTAATGTTTATGCGTAGGTTGTGAGTGTTGAATTTGTTGTGTTTGTGTTCTGATGGTTGTGCATGTTGAGTCTGTTGTGTTTATATGGGCGTTTTCTCTCCAACTTCTTCTTAATGACTTTGGGACGGACCGAGTGCTGAGTGTAATGCTACCTCTCAACGTCCAATGGCAGGGTTTCCACCAGTTGTACACGGTATTCGTCTTAGTATCAATTTGCGATCGCATCGGGCGGGATTTGAACGGTAATAGTTAGTGTAGGGAGCTGTTGGCTCGATCTCGTGGCATGCAGGGCTTGCCACCACCCTCCTACGCATTGTAACCCGGCCACCTGATTTAAGGGCTTCAAAAGTCGCATGATGACTTAGGCCTAAGGTGGTGATTATTATTATTATTATTATTACCTCCTGATTGACAGGCGGACGTTCTACCACAGAACCACCGACACTTGTTACGCCTTATTGAAAATTAGACCTTCAGCTTTATCGGAAGCGTATTTAATAGAGTACGAAATTTTGGTTTAATTGAAATAGAATTGAAATTGAAATTATTGCATCGAAGAAATTCTAATTTAGCGTTTCTCTATTGATTAAAAACAAATGCGCCACCCAGGTTTCGAACCCAGACCATTCGGCTTGGCAGTCGAGCGCTCTACTACAGAACCACCGATAGCTGCTTAGATTCACTGAAATTAAGACAGGCATCGTAAGCATAATAGGTAATACAGTCTTTTTTTATTAATGAATTTATGAAGGCCTAATCTGGTATTTTTTAAAGGTTAAATCTTGTTTTAGCGCAGTCAGCCGAGATTAGAGGGTTAAAGGGTAGACCCTGTGGGTGGTCCACTTTCTTAACGACCTATATATAGTTCTGTTAATTCAAAGGAGATAATTTAACGTTAATTGCTTTAAAAGCTGGCGGTTAGTCAAGTGGCTCTCTGTGCTTTGTTGATGGTAAGGTTTTTGCTTCTTGTAAATACATTTGGTGTGGATATTTGGATATCTACGATTTCTAACGCAGTCAATGATTTCTTGGGTGTGCGAGTCATTATATGATATTGGAAATTGGACGGCATTGGTCTTTTTCATGTGGTATGCGTCACAACGTCAACAGGAAGTGAACGAGTCGTCCACTACCAGATATCTACGGTATCTTCATCAAGGGCGAGTGTTGAAATAAAATGAGCGTTAAAGATGCGGCAAGTATTTCGTAAGCGAGTAATTCCAAAAAGCCTCTGTAGATATTTCATTAAAATTTGCTTCGTATTATATTTAACTGATAAACTTGTTCTGTAAAAGGGTTTAATTCAATTGTGCATTGTTATAGTACGTCTAACTTACTGTTGTAACTACTTAACTTATGATATTCTGAATAAATTAAAATTGGTCGTTTCGTCTCAATTATTTTAATTATAATTAAAATTTTATACCGGGCGGGATAGAAATGGGTTAATATTTTTAACAAATAACTCTAAATTGCGGAGATATATCTTTAAGGGTTATCTCGAGAAATTAATACCACTAGGGACAATTCTTCCGAGGAGAGGTATATTTTGGCTTGCCAACTTGTTTTCAGGTACGATGTCTTTAATATTCGCGAAACCTTATTTACGGGGCCAAAAGTCGTTGGCGCGAATCAAAATTAAAACTTTTTAAAATGAACAAGCTAGGGGGTACTTTTTTTTAAATGTCGTACCATTTTCGGATCGTTCTACAACTTCTAAATATTTTTATGACATTCCACGGTTCTTAAGCTTTAAAACATTGACTTTCTTGTAAATTTTTATTAAACCAATTTCAAGATATGAATTTTTAAACGAAAAGTGTTCAGAGTTAGAATTGTTATCCACTCTGACTATAGTACCCTGATTTCTTAGTTTCAATGCTGAGTCTTCAATTGAACTTCTCCTAGACACGAACTAATTATTTTTTCACATCTCCTTAAGGTAATATCACATTTAAGTTTTGAAAAAGTATTTAGAAAATTAAATAAAAATCTGAATTTGTATTAGACTTTACTAAAGTCATCAATAATAGCTCATAATAGACAGTGTTTTTTTTTAAATAAAATGCAATTCACAAATTCTTTGATTACGTACAGTTAAGGCTCAATTTAAAGGTAATTTTCTTAGTCCGACACCGTGAAATTAAATTTCTGTAAAAGTATTATTTCGGACTTCATAATACTTTTACAAACACGCGAGATAATCGATAAATAATCCATTAAGTCTCAAGTTGAAATAGTTTTCCCTAAATTAATCTTTTTTACTTGTAGACTATAGCGCCACTAGTTCATTTAAGAGCATTTGAGGGTTGGAATATTTATCACTGAAGAAGTCGATACCATTCTCTATAATGATTAAATATACTAGAAATTCAAGCTAGTACTGTCAATTCCTGTCATTACAGACGAGAACGCCACAATATGTACATCAAACTTAGAATGCCATGATTTAGGAGTTTCAATTTCTTAAATATCACCAGCATACAAGGTGTTTGAAATTGATCGATACAATCGTTTTTCGCCAAAACTATGTATTGTTAAGTACGAAACTTTTAGGTAGTATTCTATGACTAGTTATCGTTTTCAATTTTATTTTTTCACGAAAATCGGTGCACTTTTCATGGATTTGGAAAAATTATACATCCAAAACCATGTTTTTTATTCACTAGCAAATATATCAATGTAAAATTTGCTTCCATCGGTCAATGTATAATGTAAGCGGTCAGACGTTGCATTTTAATTACTCCGTTACTGCTCGGTCTTGGAGATTTAACGTATAACAAATTAGCTTTTAGATTTATCGTCGACGTTTAGCACGCTATGGGATTTTCTTGTTCCTACGATGAAGTGCAATTGTGCTGCATATAATTATAAATCCGATATTAGTAAATTTACATCTGACCATTTTGTTCAGTATATGGCGGATAAAATTTAGAAACGTAATCCATAGAGCTAAAATATGTGAAGAGGAAATTATCCAGGCTGAAAAAACTAATGTCAACTCCCGGTCGTTGATAATATATTTCACTTTACAAGATGAACCATGACACTTTGTGGATAATTCCTCGATTGCCTAACACTCCTAGACCAAATTGGTATGGCTTTTTGAAAATGGCCAACTGTGATATACACTCTGGTGTTGCGTCTATTTCGTACCTACCAAAGATTGATATGGACCTTCCTTCATTCGTGTTTCCTTTGAGTTCAATATGTAAATGGTAATTACGAAGGAACAACTTCTCAATAACGATGAAAATAAACAGCTTTTCATCAAAATACCTTCGCGATGATGGATGCACAGTGTATAACTCAAACGGTGAGGCCGATTACGACATAGCCAATTTGTCAATTCAGAGCGCAAAATATAACAGAACTTCCCTTACCAAAATTATGTTTCGAAAATAAAACCTTAAAAAAGACTTATTCAAAGCCCATAATAAATCATGAATAAGTCTCCCACAGTCCAAAACTCAGACTAAAAATATACTTAAATCTAGATACAATCAAGTTTTATTTACGTTTCTTTAAGCTAGCCTTAAAGAAGACTCGTTTTTAGCTCTATTTAAGATCTTGCTATGAGACCTAATTTAGATTTGTTTTTTGCGATTTGTTTGAGACTTGATTTAAACCCCTTTTTCCGTGATTTCTGGGAGATTCGATTTAAACCCAGATTTTTTATTTGTAGGGACCCAATTTAGTCCCGCGTTTTACTATTTGTGGGAGACTTAATTTAAACTTGTTTTTTTGCGATTTGTTTGAGACTTGATTTAAACACTATTTCCGTGATTTCTAGGAGATTCGGTTTAAACCCATATTTTTTAATTTTTAGGAAACTCAATTTAGACATGATTTTTGCGATTTGAAAGACACTGCATTAAAATTCGCTTTCTGTAGGAGCCTCAATTAAGACCTGTATTTTACTATTTGTAGGAGACTCTATTTACACCTGCGTTTTACTATTTGTAGGACACTCTACTAAGACTTTTTTAATGCGATTTTTAGGAGACTCGATCTAAACTCTGGATATACTGGTAAATCTGCCGATATGAGTACAACCAGGGTGCCCTATATGTGAGCAGTCCACTGTGATTTATAGTTAAATTCTTCACCAGTTATTGAATGGCGTTCGCTATACAGCAGACCACTTTCACGGTCAGGCGTCCGTTCAAATCCAACGTTAAAATAATTATTAAACACTGAATCAAAAATGACTACTATGTTCAGCTGCCATGCTGGATTGCAAGTTCTAAAATCTCCAGACTTCATGGCTGGCTCTAGATGCTAGGCTACTTTTAAGTCAGCTCAGTTTATTTACACACTCATACGGAATAAATTTTACTTGAAAGGAAATATCCTAGTTTAAAAATTTATATATATTTATATTATTTAGTATACTTAAAAATTTTAAACGGTTATTTTATTACAAAAATTTTAGGGTTTCAAGTGAGTTGAGCTTAACCAAAATTAGCCAGCCCATCCCTTATGACCATTTTGTAACCAAGATTCAAGTTGCAATCCATCATGGCAGTTGAACAATAAGCTTTTAATAACCTGTTTAATATCAAACTTAAGTGGCCATTATATTTACGATTACTTTTATTTTAACTTCAAATTGTAACCTCTAAGCAACTTTCAAGTCCCCAGAAATGAATTTCCCCATATGAGACTAAAGTGAAGTCTTAAATGACCCTTATTCTAATCTAATATTGTAACCTCTAAGCAACTCTCAATTAAGTCTCTTTCAAGTCCTTAAAAATGGGTCTCCCCATATGAGACTAAAGTGAAGTCTTAAATAACTCTTATTCTAATCTAATATTGTAACCCACAATCAACTCTCAATTAAGCTTCTCTCAAGTCTCCAGAATTGGGTCTTCCAAAATGAGACTATAATGAGTTTCATCTAAATATATATTAATAAAACTCTTTTAGTGAGACTAAAATAGATTTTATTTAGGACCCAAAATTCGGGTCTCAGTTTTTTATGTTTACATAATACTTAAAAATCCTTGATCCTTCATTGAGACTAATTAGCGACTAAAGTAAGACTCACATTTTGGTAAGGGTTATAGGTAAGGTGAACCAAAAAGCAAAGGCAAGCCAAGAGAAATACAGTTTTTACCTCTCCGTGTCTGTCTGTCTGGGGGGGGTCGAAGTGTAAAAACCGTGTTCGCAGTTTCGTGATTTTGTTATTATTAAAGTTTGGCAAATCTGTCGTGACCATGTTGAGCGTTGACGGATGATATTTGCGTTGGGGGGGGGGGGGGGGTTTCGTCAATGCTCACCGCCGCGACGGTTGCGATTTAGCAGTCTTTTTTGAAAAAAAAATGTAATGGTGACGTGTTTTGTGAGTTTGTGTCGTGTGTGAATGGTAAGTTTTTTTTTAATTATTTACTGAAAATTAGAAACTGAGCTTAAGCGGAAGAGTATATTAATAAAGTCTTACATTTTTACCTCTCCGAGGTAAATCACGCCCAAACCGGTGGCACCCGGGGCGGACCGCCCCCCCCCCTAGCGACGCCACTGAGTAGTTGAGATAAGAGGGACAAAGGGTAGAACCTCTGGGATGTCAACATAGTTTTTTGTCTATCGGTATTTACTTTTCAAGTGTAATGGGTCCTTTATGAAAACAGTATCGAGTTGTTTACATCGCGCTCTTTTGTTTTTTGGTTTTGCTAACCTTAACTTAGTAATTTGTTTAACGTGTTTTCTTATCGGCTTTAAATGTGTGATACATTTTGAATTATGTGGTTACGTTGGTTTTATTGATATTGAAATACGCGCGCTTTTATTTAGCCTTCACTATTCTATAAGGGTTTTTTCGTGTGCGTTATAATTTTCATTACCGTGGGTATATGGTATGACGTTTTCTGGATTTCTAATTATTTGAATTACCTTGTTGTTTAATGGAGTTTTAATTCTAAATTTTTTATTGCTGCTATTACAATTTTTATTACTGTCGGTATTTGGATTGACTTGTTCTTGATTTTTAAGTATTTGAATTAACTTGTTGCTTGGATGGGTTATTATGTATTATTGTCTTGCTTTATTTCGTTTATCGAAAGTGTTGATAATGTGAGGGATTAGCCATGTGCACGATTTTTCGATTTTTTATTTGCATTTACTTTTACCGGCTTCGTTTGGGTGGTCGTGGTGAGGCCAATCAGTTTTGATTAGTGCTTGCAATTATAGTTTTGGTTTTCGCTTTAACTTTGGTTTTCCGTATATATTTGATTGTTTAAAAGCTATAATACAATGGGTTGGTTTTTGTCTTTAAAATGGTTCTCACTAGTGCCGTATTTCCGCCTAGGCCAACCTATGTGTTGGCCGGAAGTTCGAGCCCGGTAGAGCAATTTTTACGTACGTGAAAATCCTGAGAGTTATTTCAACAATTTTAAATGTTTTATCTCTTAAACTCGCTTGTTTAAATGTGCCAGATTTCTAAACTTAGTGAACACCAATATTAAGGGCTAAGTAAAGTACTCGGCGAGCCGAAATTCTATCTAATTCACTCTGATGAGTGGGACAAAACTAACATCTCATCCTCAGGGTATGGATGGGTCAAGGTCACGCCAACGGAAGAGATACCCATGGCAGATGTATGACCAGCACCTGATGGTTGTCCTCGCAAGACCTGACACTTTATCTGCCTCCCATACGCGTGGGATTGTAGGAGCTCGGCACACTCCCGGCTGAAATGTTACTTTGCAGTTACGTTCTTGTAACTTTAAGCGTAGCCAGAACTTGATCACAACTTTGGAAATATACAATCGTGGCGGAGTGCTTTTTTTTAGGCTTTGCAATATCATAAGCGTACCCTTTTCTCAATTGGAAGGTTGCCGCGTGACGTACTCCGCCTCGCTACGGCTCTGCACGCAACAAGCGATTGTGATGGCACAGTTACGTAGCAACGCAGTGAGAACGGGCAATATGAATCTATCGCTTCTTCTAAAACACGCGACTGTAAAAGCGCAAAAATTACCTAATTGTTTATAGAACGATTTATAATAATCTAAATGACCTCGCGCTATAACTAACAGACCGATTAATTTAAATAAATTAAATTGCAAAGACCAAAACAGTCCAAGCTAGTGTCCCCTAAGGAAACAACGCTCGGGAGCGGACTTTTCGATTTTTCAAGTAGTTCAATATTTGAAGGCAAATTCAAAACTGGCGATTCTGCAACAAACGTTTTTCTATTTGGAAAATAATTCGTATCCGCAGCCTAAGTTTGCGTTACTCCTTTTCTTCTTTATGACATCGTTTTCCAACGACAGGTACCAGGAGTAAACTAAATATGAATTGCGAGAGAAGTATAAACATTTATGATCTGTTTTAAGTTAATATATTCTCAGGCTGTAAACCACTGTTGGCTTTAACATCTCCACTTGTATTATGACAAGGCCCATGTTATTAGAGTCATAATTTGAAAACACGATTTTATTGGATACCGTCGTGCCATCGATTAATGACAAAGGAAGCCAAAATTCAAAATACCGAAATATAACGTCGTCAGAGAGACATTGTTGAGATTTAAAATTAGACAACTTATACATAATGGACTTAATCCTAATTGATATATCCCAAATAAAATATATTGTTCAAAATTACTATAATTTGCGTTATTGGCAAATTTACAAACGAGCCAATCAACGCGAGGGATACTTTTATGCCCCGCCTTTTGGGTCAAAACGAAGCTTAAATACCTTGTTGGGATTTCAACGCTAGTGACATCTGTTGATAAAAGAGCTACGACGAACCGACACTTGCTTTAAGCTAGGAGCAACAAACACAAGGAGAACGCAGCTAGCCTTTAAACACGCTAACGAAGGTTGTGTACGAATTTCATTGGACGAGCTTCACGAGCCTTTACGCTGAACGTTTTACGGGCGCGGGGGAAGTCAATTTCCAAATTTTCCCCTTCCGACGGCAGCAGGCGCTAAATAACATTACTTTCAGAAAACTACATCATGTAACAGGAAGCTCTTTTCTTACCTGGCCACTTCGATAAATAATCAGAAAACATGTTTGAAGAGACCTTTAATGTAGCGTCATTGGTAAGATATAATAGTTCAGTTTCATGAAATTAGGTATGTAATATGAATTTGCGAATAGATACTCTAAATATGGTTTTTGAAATGAGATGGGGTTTTCACCACCGATATATATTTTACTTCTAATAATTTTAGATAATGTTGTTAAAGAGAGGGTTATTTCCGTATAGTGGAATTCTATAAAACGTAAACTCTTAACGGTTATTTTGAAAAGTGTAAGTTGGTAGGATGGGGTAATTTTTCTTATATTGGCACTACTGTCTTCTGTTGGCGTTGAGACTTATCGAAACGATAGTTGAGCAAGAATTAAGTTGAACTTAAATCTCATCATATTTGGAATAGTTAACAATCAGTCACGCTTATATTGAATAGACGAAAATTGGGAATTAGAACCATATGTATTGCAATGGTTACATTTTAATATCAGCAGTATGGAATAGTATATTACTAGCCATCACGCTGACAGATTCGATTCCCACCAGCATTTGATCCTTTGGGGGAATAGTGGCTTATAGATAGTTTTTCTACATTTCAGCTACTGCTATTCTATAATTGCATAAATTAACTTTTAATCTTTTTAAAAGAGAATTGTGGGAGGAAAATTCTATGATATCAGTGGGAGAGTTTCAGATATATCCGAATTTTGCTCGCAAGTCCTATCCATCCTCTCATGTCAACTTAATTTCAGGTAAAGATCCACTATGCTATTTATTAGGAATGAAAATTAAAGTTTACCTGATAACATCCAGACCCAAGTGTTATAATGAGTACTCGCTAGGTGGCACCACCTGACTAGAGAAAGAGGATAGAGAAATTGTATAGGGGGAGCTACGGACGGAACTAGCTCTAGCTCTCGTTGGCTAAGATGATCTGAATAAATGCTCAGTATTAATCCTAGTTAATCGTATTAAATACTTAAAAATATAAAACCAAGGTTGGTAGAAGTGCTGTAAAGCGCACTATCCAACCATCTTGCCCTACGAAGACTGGCTTTGTCATTAACGGAAGTCACTTTGGGGAAGCAGACTCAGGAACGTCAATAGGGGCCTCTGTGCCAAGCAATGCACTCCGTGCCCCTACCCACGCAAAGGCCCCTTCGGGATTCCTGTACGGGGCTCCTGGTCATGGCACCTACTTTAGTACTCTTATCAGCCAACGTTTTATTATGTAAATATAATAAAATATTGTTCGAATAAACTATTATCAAGTTATTTCTTACCAAAGAACATGTAAAGATCGCTCGTTTAGATGGAAACAGATGATTGATCTGTTTAAATTAAGCTAGAGGAAACAGTTCGTAGCATATGATATAGAAACCTAAAATAGCGTCTATTCCTGAATTTTCTACTCAGGAGCTCGTAAAATACGCGGCAAGATTTCAATAAGTATCAGGCCCTTTGATGGTCCCTTATCCCCATAGAAAAAGGAACTTCCAAAATTATATATAAAGTACCGATAGAAAAAACCCGAAAGTTATACAATTTGCACGTTTCTGAAGAAAACTGCGCGGATCATAAAATGACCAACAAAATTTGAAAGCACCCACTTAAGTTAAATAGATCATAAAATGCATGATTTATAGACGGTAAAATAAATGGGGGTGGAATTTTAAACCGTCATTGCCACTTAAAAACTGGACACTAGCCAGGGAGGGAACACCGGATTGGTTGGTATTGGAGCATGCGCAGAGACCAATTTTTAACTGTCGCCGAGTAACAAATATCTAAATCATGATTCTTCGTAGAGCACGTGGCGCCATCTAAGTAAACTGACTATTATATTTCGGGAATAAAAGCTAGACCAAATGGTTGTTTAACTGTAAATTTACCTATAACTTGAATTCTTTAAATTAAAATACAAATTATTAATTGAGATCAATCGTAATAGACGAGAAAAACGATTGAAATGACTTCAGTGACAACTAAAGTCGCGAAGTGGGGAGGCTGGCAGCCATGCTGTCACGAAACGTTTCCCCTTTTTTCCTACCCCCAAATTCAAAAACCCTTCCGAGGCTGGGAAGCCGTTGGAATTTATTTTACCGTCTATTGCATGTGAGAGATAAGAGCCATTAAATAAATTCATGGCTATATGATAAAATATAACAAAAATCAGCTACTAGCTTTAATATACAATTTTTAATTATAAGAAAACGGTTCGTAATAAAAATAAATTGAAAACCTTCCTTATCCTCTATGGGCACCAATGTCGGTTTTGTATTTCAAAACAAGACCCTGTTAATCATGTTGCCAATATCGCGTATTCCTGGTCGAGGAGTTTTAAAAATAATAATTCAAATAATTATTAAAGGTTTGGTAATTCGCGCGTGACATCGGCCAAAGAAGATAATTGGTTTAGTTAATTGGTGACTGCTTCAGTGCTAGTTTCCTGCAGTGATGGACTAATTGGAAGTTTCAATTTCATAGCTATAATTTAGTCGCTCCAAAGGACGAAGTATACGGAAAGAAATTAAGCAACAACTCCTGGACTGGCCTTATTGGAATGGTCCATAGAAATGTGCGTTACATTTTTGTAAAAAGTCGTAACCGAGAAACCATAAGGGCGTTTCATGGTCAGATAATAATAAAATCATGATTTTTTGTTTCCTCAACCAAGGAAGTCCATTTTGCTATGGACACAATCAGTGCTTATCCAGACCGAGTTTTTGCCGTTGATTACTCGTCCCCATTCTTTGATGACTCACTGTCGTTCTTCCTTCGATATCCGAAGTTTTCTGAAAGCCGCTCCGCATTTTTCTTTTTGCGTCCATTTTCTTCTCAAGTATGAGGCCATTGATACCATTCACTCCTGCATTAATTTTGATTAATTCAAAAGATGAAATGTGTCATGTTGTCCATGTCGTTTTAGGTATGGATGGTTGGATTAATATTATACGTTTTCATGCAGCTTACAAAAAACATGGTGACAAATATCCGAAATCTATATGAAAGATCTAAGGTAAGAATTATGGATTCCTATCAGATTTACATTTGAAGAAGGATCGGTTGTGGATCTAATGCATTTCTCAGTGCTGGATTTACGTATGTGCTAAGTGTGCCTCGCCGGGGCTAGGATTCCACTCTTTTCGTTAAGGTTTTACAACAAATATTAGAGCCTGGCCACCTACAAAACGTTTGTAGGAATTGGTACCAGTTTCCCAGGACAGCGTGTTTTTCCTTTCCCCTCCTTGGTGAAGTTAGTTCATAGACGGACTTGTACTGTCTTATTGGTCTTCGTTGTACCGGCCACACAATAAAATCGTCACTTACGGAAGAACCGCTTTTCCGGTAGTGGGAGTGACGAAATACGCTTTCAAACTGAATTACCTGATAAGTGACTCTTTTCAGTATAAAAAGTGCAGAAGAAAATGTCTTAAATACTTTACGAAATATCAGATTTTGATCCCACTGAGAGAATCATAGAGCTCGGCGTTTGGATAAAAATTAAACACTTAATTTATTTTTATCCATAACCTAAAATTATCTGAAAATTTAAATTATGTTTTGCATGTTAAATCGTTGTTTATCGATGGATAATATCCATTAATAAACAGTTAACCAATATTTACGATTAATCGAATTTTTTTCAGTTAATTTATTTGTTACGCAGAGCTCTAGAAAATCAGGAATAATAAAGAGAAAAATCTGAAATCTTCACGAAAGGGCAAATCACAATTTAAACACAATTTTTTTTTATGTAGGAGTTTAAAGACAGCACTATCTTTTATCTCGTGCTTTGAATAATATCAAAATAAATGCATTTGTAGAAATACAAATTCTGTTATGATTTTCAGTTGAAATATTTGGTTTAAATGTCAACTTATTTTACTTTTACAACATCAGTTTGCCATTGAAATTATGTAGCTAAAAGGTTGTGCCTCATCTTGATTCCACCTAAAATTTAAGTATGGTGACGGTGGCGTTCAAATCTATGCACGCCGCACGGCCACGATTAAAATTAATTTAAGTATTTAACACCAAAATAACAATATAAAAGTACAAAAAATCCTTTGAACGCCACATGCGAATTAAATATAGTTCATACATATAAAAGAACTCGATCTACCCCCGCTATGAAATATAAAATTAAGCTAATTAATTAAACCATTCTCTCAAAATAAATCCCTGCCTTCCGCAAAGCTAATCAAAGTGTTTTTCTCTGTATCACAAGACCGTGGTGCCATACATTCCTCTCCCTTCTCAAGCCCAGGTTTTTCCCAAAACCTTTTCAAGGTATGAGTTAGACAGAAGACAAAACCAGCAACATTCCTTCAGCTCACAGAGCTCCCATGAAACAATGTTCATGTTTACCACCAGGTAATAAGACCTCGACAAAAGCGCGATTTGTCCACAGGGTCGAAAAGGCGCCCGGACGTTTCGACTTGGTGACAAAAATAAAAGTAGTCTCGAGACTCTATGGCATCCCTCCCCCCGCAACCCCGAGCGAACTTTCTTAGGTCAGTCGATGTTATCCGTACCATCACAGGACACGAGTCTTAGGTGCACCGATGATCCACATAAAACGTGAAGTCACCATTTGTTTTTATTTCAACTCCGCCCCACAAAAGGTCAGAATTCGGATCTGGCAAGTGATGTAAACAATTCGGAAAGTCGAGTGCGCGGCATGCGCGATCAGTCGCGTTTATGCATATTAAATAACCTCACAAACTACACCGATGAGATCCATCCCGGGAATTTCAACCAGAAGAGCATAATCGTTAAGATGTGGTTCACCATGAACAGTATTATTGTAGTTAGTTTTTACCATTTTGATGTTAAATTAAAAATTAAACTACGAGCGTAAATAAAAAATGCCCATTTGTTTTGAACACTTAAGCCTCTTCAAGAACCGCTAAAATTAGGTGACCGCCATTTTTTTTGTTTACAACTAACTCTCCTTGCGTTTAGGTCGTTTTAGGTGATATTATCCAACAGAGGCCGCCAATACACTTTCTCGCCCCTGTATCTACTGTCCTTGGTTATCCTAACCGATACGATACGAGTTGAGAAATATCTTTCCGTCAGTTGGTTGCATACAGTACATACGTTATATAACGTCCCTTTCTATTAAACTGATTTTTTTAAATATTAGTAACATAGTAGCACAAATATTGTACGTGCTCTACAAACATCGTTACACGTACAGGCATATGAATTTAAAAGAGCGACATACAACTTTAACGCTGTTGATCATACATGGGCGCTCTCATCTCACGATGGAGTGAAATTAGTTCTAAAGTATTTTATTACGGCAAAAGGCGATGCCCATCACGCCAGAGGGCTGTACAGTAGTTTACACAGGATAATGAGATTAGGTTAAATAAGCGTTTAGCTTGCGGGCGAACTTTGAGCGGTTCACAATGCATTTGAGGTGGTCCGGAAGGGTATTCCATTCCTTCAGTGACGAAGGAACGAAAGATTGCCGTCGAGTTGAAGTCCTCATGAAAGGGAGAACGTAGTGCGGTCCACGCCGACCGCCACGAGGGGATCGAGCCCAGCCCGAAATGGAGTGGGAGAGAGTAGATAGAGCACCGTGAGTTTTATGTACGATAGTGTGGACCGTCACGAGGCGCTTTACTCACCGATGCGACCGGGGGGAGGGCCAGTGGACGTTCTGGAGGACCCGAGTTATGCTGACGTCCCACGAGTAGCCAATAGACATAGCGAAACGAACTGCCTTCCGCTGAACCATTATAATCTTGTGGATTGATGCTGCCGTGTGAGGAGACTACACGGACGAACAGTAGTCCAGGATTGGGATCACATGAGTCTTGACGGCGTAGGCTTTCGTGGGGAAGGAGCAACCGTGCAGGTGACGCCGGAGAAATCCAAGGGCACGATGCGCTTTGGAAACGATCCTCGAGATGTGAGAATCCCAAGAAAGCGTAGAAGTGACGGTGACTCCAAGGTATTTGAATGTCTTGACGTGCTCAAAGCCGTCCGAAAAGCTTTCCACCCAGCGGAGGAGGTTTCCCTCGAGGCCTCGGTGTTGGAGCTTGTAGAGTAGCGCCCGATGGTGAACAATTCCCAGGGCATCTTTTAAGTCGAGGAAAACAGAAAAACAGTGGTGGTTAACCGCCAGGGCTCCTCGAGCAGCGGTGACCAGCCCGAGGGCGTTATCGGTCGCTCTGGAGAGTCTGGGCCCTTTACGGAAACCTGATTGCTCTGGTGGGAGCACATGATTGTCCTCCAGAAACCAAGTAAGTCGGCCTAGAAGAAGCCGCTAGTAGATCTTGCCCACGTTCGGAAGGAGGGAGATGTCCCTGTAGGAATTGGGGTCTATGGTTGGTTTTCCCGACTTTGTGGGTGAATATAAATTACGCGTATTTCTTCCGCTCGCGGCTTGATGGTGTTTTGTCCGGGCAATTTAATTGTATGGAGACTATTTGGTGGATAAAGTATTTTCGCTAATAATATTCAGTATTTTGTTCAAAATACAAGAAAAATGTATTTAAAATAAAATACTAAATACTTTTCTTTAAATGTATTTAAAATAAAATACTAAATACTTTTCTTTAAATGTATTTAAAATAAAATACTAAATACTTTTTTAAATGTATTTAAAATAAAATACTTAATACTTTTCTTTAAATGTATTTAAAATAAAATACTAAATACTTTTCTTTAAATGTATTTAAAATAAAATACTAAATACTTTTCTTCAAATGTATTTAAAATAAAATACTAAATACTTTTCTTTAAATGTATTTTAAATAAAATACAAAATGCTGAAAAAGTATTTAAAATACTAACCAACATTGGCAATAAACCGTTAATCGTAGAAGGTGGAGCTGATCATGCTTAGTTAATTTTTATGAACAAGAGCGAATGAGTGATTTTATAATATACAAAATGGAGGAGAGAAATGAGTGAGTGAATCTTACGAAACGAAAAAACGGGGATAACACTCGTGAGTGGGAAACTGCTTAGAGAGAAAGAGTGGAGTGGAAAACCGCTTCAGGAGATTGGTGAGCGAATTTAGAGGGGAAAAAAACGATTGTCTATTTTCACTCGCCGGGGGAAAATGTTCGCGGAACTTCGCGCCGGATCCTGTCTTCTTTGTTTCGGAATTGACTCATATGTGGCGTGTTTTTCGTGGCGGGTGAGATACGGCGTTTGTATCTTTCGGTAATCGTCGAATATTTTCAGTATTTTAAACGAAAATTCGGTTTTCTTCGTATATTTTAAAGGAAAGGAAGTGTTTTAGCTAGTTAGATTGTTTATTACTTTTATACTAGGATACGAACGTGTAGTACCGTGTCCTCGGTTTTTGACATTGGCGATATTTGTTATTTTTCTTCAAGTTTGAATTAGTATATATTCATTTTAAGTGAGATGAGTGAATGTATTTCAAAATGAGATGAGCTAAATTTAAATGTAGAATAATGAGCAATTAGTGTTTTTAAAATTTTAATGAGTGGGAGATGAGCTATACATATACCTTAAAATCAAAGTGAGTGAAGGAGTGAGCTTCATTATTATATTTTGAAAGTGAGATGAGTGAATGAACGATTTTTATTTATTACTTACAAAGTGAACTAATTGAGTGTGAGATTAAATATACCCTGCTACCCATGAGTGAGTGTGAGTGGTTTTTAAAGAGGTGTGCCCATCTCTGCTGTTGAATCTCTATAAATTGAACCATTATGGGGAGGCCTCCATAAGTATTTGAAGCACAGGGCTTCCAGTAGTCTAAATCCGGCACTGGTATTTCTGATCAAGGTTTAAACACAAATTGCTTGAACTTTGATTAAAGATTCGATTTTTGTATCATTAATATTATAGATAACATTGTCTATTTAATATATCATTTCAATATCAACCTACAGATATATTTATTTATTGAAAAATACAAAACTAATCCTAGTTAATCAGTATTGGTTTAAAAATATTACAAATAAAATTTAAAATAAACCAGTTACGTAAAACAAAACTAAGTTTAAAAAGTAGTTATACTAAAGAAAACATTTCGTTTTCTAGAAGTCAACTGAAAATTCCTTTGTTATTCTTGCATCCACAATTTTATTGATAACCTCGTCTATTTTTGGCATTATTTCACTATCGACTTATTCTTCGAGACTAACAGCTACGGCTAGTGTTAGTTTCAAAGAACCACTGGTTGAAACCATTCAGGAATTGCTGTCTTTGATTAAATCTGGGAACTTTTACGCTATGGTTTCCATAAAAGGCGGTTTGCCTAAACTTATTAAGGTACGTATGCTCAGCATTCGTTGAAATTAAATCATTGAAATTTATAATAATTTTAAGACAAGCGCTTATAACAGATGTCACACTATTTTTTCTCAGGTCTGACAGGTGTAAGGGTTGATAAGTGGTTCTTACGGCATTATTTGTATTTTCCGAAGAGGTTGGTCATTAGGCAAAAACTAGTGTTTATATTTTAATTCTGGGTTTATTGATTGGAAACGTCTTTTATCACATTCATAATTTGTGTAAAAGGAGTGTTTGTGAAAAGCTACAAAAGCACATTATTAAAAAATTATATAATTACAATTGCCACAACCATTTTTAGATATCTTTTCCAGAGTATGTTCAAACGTCTTCAAAATATGTGAAAAGGGAAGATGAATCTTTAACCGAATTGACGCGACACAATTCCGCTTATTTGTATTTTACGAAAGTAACTTTCAATAACATTGCCAATAGAAATCTTACATCGGAGATTTACTCGATTAAAGAGACTGTAAAAATCAATTTATCTTTTATTGTTTTTCGAAAAGGGAGCTCCTACTCTTCTAAAATGAATAAAATGTAAGTGCAGGAAAATTTTTCAATCAATATCATTGTTAAAAATATAATTTGCTCTAATAAATCCAGCAAAATAAACAAGGTCTTGCTTCTATTAATTATTACAGATTCAAGCTTATTTTTCGTTATGATAAAGACATGTATGTAGTTTTATCACATAACGCCAGGGGGGAGAGTGTTGAAGGACTTAGGGGGGGGGGGGGAATCACGTATGAGGATGGTCTCATTCCTATGGATTAAGTTTACAAAGATTTAGGGCCCGTTCCAGAACAACTTTGTAGATTCTATTTTGAAATGGAATGTTGCAGATTTTATTATTAATATAACCCTACATTCGGTTCATAGTTGGTCGGTTTTCTGATCAAAATTGATCAATTTCTGTTCATACTTAAAGATTTTTCTGTTTAAATTTAACCCGATTTAATATTCAAAACTGCAACCATTTTCATCAAAGTTGGTCGATGGTCCAGTCTCAATTAAGACTGTTAAACGTTAATATTTAACGATTAAAAATGATATGTAAACATTCCCAATTGTAGAAATTGCGCGGAATAGGTCAAAATATGGGGAGTCCTCACTTTTTACACCAATTGGCCCAAAATCGTTTACTTTTTCCAACCATCTAGTGATAACAAAAACCAAACCTTAGAATTGAATGAACAAGTATTTTGTTATCAAAATGTATTTACCCCGAAAACCGAACGGAAAATCAACATTTATAAAAGAAAAAAATTAACGATATTCCTTGAAAGTCGCCATCACAGAATCACCCAGAGAACCATCTAACGAATTCCTGTAACTCTCCCAAGCTAATTTCTCTTTTCTAAAAATTGGTGTAGCAAGTGTAGCCGGCGAAACCACCGATGACCCAACTTTAAAGAAATTTCTCGGATATATGGTATACGGTTGGCCTTCGAAAGTGTGAGGGAGTCTTTATTAGTAAAGGAAAGGTGGTGCAGGGAACACTTAACAGAGGGGAAAGGCAATGACCCGGCGGAGAGCATCCGAAAATACCTTCTCGCTCGTTTCTAAACGCTCAGGCTTATTTTACCTTTGCGCATGCGCGCGCTTCGAATAAGTTACGTACTTATATTGATAGCGACGGTCACCTCGTAATTCGGACTTGGCGGTACTCAAGGGTATTGTAACTGCTGACAATTTTGACAGCGCTAACAATGCCGGACTTAATCCTTCCACATGGAGAGGTCGGGAGAGCAGGGAACACATAACAGGTGGCGCAGTACGTCACTCGCGCCTGCGCTTTACGGTAGCGAAGCGGCAGAGGGAAAATTCAGCCGGGTTTTTAACGTTGTGCTGCCTTTCCCTCTGTTAAGTGTTCCCTGGGTGGTGCAAATGTCCGAATGATCATTTGTCAGAAATAAAAGAGGATTTGTTGCTTTGGTCTAAATATTTTTTGTCTATGTTAGGTAAGGTTAAGTTAAGTTTTGTTAAGTCGGGTCGGGATGGGTTAATTTTATTAAGTGCGTTTACTTCAGTTGGATTTTAGCATAAGAAATGTATCTTATTATTTCGGACAATTGGTTGTTCGGGTATTTGCGGCACCTTTCGGACGCTTGGTTTTCGGACAAATGTCCCCAAACTGTTCCAGAGCCATGCCAAAAACTAGGTCTGGCATAGTGCAGACTTAACCGCTCGCTCGAAGTAACGTCTGGTGGCTTGAATTGAATGCTTAGCAGCATACATTGACAAACATTGCAATATGTATTAAGAAAATGCTGCAATTCCTATCGAAACCATATTCAAGTTGGCCACAGTATAAGACTTCGGGTTAAATTAGTGGAAAATTACTATTAATTATATTCGACTCAACTACGAAATTGATAGAATTACGATAATACCTACCACCTGTTCATATAAATTAAGACACAGAACATTGAACAACATGGTTTGAGATCGACACCAGAGAGTGACTAAGTCACTTATTTTACGAGTTAAGAATTACATCCCTTTATAAAACTCAATGAATTTAAACCGAAAACCATCGCATCAAATGATACTGCTGAATAAGTGGTTCGTGACGTGAAAAGCTTTTTGAAAAAGTAAGATGTTTTGGAACGCATGCGGAATGGCTTCATTTGTTTCAAAAATATTTTTCTGGTGAAAAAGTGAGTCTGTTAAGTTCTATTAGTTGAAATGGTAAATTATAACCTAGGGTTGTTTGGCGGGAAAACGATAATATAGACAAAATGTACCAAAGCTTAATTTCTCTGGCCGATAGTTTCTAAATATTTCATAACATAGAATGAAATTGTTTTTCATTTAAGTTTTGTTTTACAGTGTAAATCTTCTACGACAAAACGGAATACTTGAAAAATGGAGTTCTGAGTTGATGTTTAAATACAATGAACAGAAGAAGAGGTCATTCTTGTTATCTGATGCATCCACTTTCATTAAGTGGGTCGACGTGACGCGACTATTTCAAATTTATTTGTCTCTGAACGCCACTTATGTTTTATATTCTTCCCTAAGTTGGATGTATCAAAAATTTCAATTTACCGAAATGCATGAATGAGAGCACCATAAATTTTAGGAGGATAATACTTTTATTTATTAAGTTATCCAATGCACACTCGTCTCCTATATTAATAAATAGCAAGGCTAATACCCTTGGCACTACCTTAGCCCCAAGTCATCTAGCGACTTTTATTGCCATTAATTCAGGTGGACGGGATACAATGCGTAGGAGGGTGGTGGAAAGCTCTTCATGCCAGGCGAGCCCACAGCACCCTTAACTTTCTATTATAAGCGGTGAACCATGATTTCTTCGTCGTTTTCTAGAGCTCATTTTAAAAGAAGAAAGATAATGACAAGCTTAAAAGGTTTCACTGTCCACTTTTGATTTCTAAAGTTCAGTTATAAAAAATAGTAACAATTTGAAAGTAGCCACTTCTTGTTTCACAGCCACAAAAAAATCAAGCCGTACTAGTAAAACATTAACCCACTAACGTTCGTTAACAGCGGATAAAAAACATCTGTCTTCTGTTCTTCCAGACCACTTCAACCTGAGTTAAACCATTATTGCATTTACCGATGGTTTATTGACAGTTGATTTAAAGCGAAGAACATTGATGATTTTCGTAGTGTCAATGTTTGCCATATAAATGCTGTTATTGGCATAAGCGTTTGCCATTAGCCTCTAAAATACCTCTACTTCTTAGACGTTAATTAAATCTTTATAGATTTACTTGAAATTAACCTTTTATCTTAAAACTAGCCGTGTTCTGTGAAATCATTCTAGATAAATATTTTTTGTTAATATGTTGTCCATTTTGGGTCATTAAAAATTATATTTAGTACTAAAAATTATAACATTAAATTGAAAAATATTTTAGTAGAGTATAATACAGACCAGGAAATACACAGCAATTGGACAAATGTTTTGAAATTCGTCTTAGGTAAAGTATCATAACATTCAAAAATTATAAATAAAAATGGTTATATCAAACTTTTCCAAGTTTTTATGGTAATTGGAGCCATGCCTCCTAAATATAAATGGAGGCGTAATCTGCTGATTTGTGAAAACCCTGTCATCCTCGTATTATTATGATCGATATTTCGGCCTAGTTAGCGTAAAATTTAATAGATTTGTAAATCTGTCACAAATATTAAATTAGATTAATGTTAAATTTTGTTGTACATTATGAATTTCGGTGAGCTATTCGATGGTTAACCAGCTAAAATATTTCATATATTAATTAACTTAATAATTTATACTTAAAAATTAATAGTTTCAGTTTGTTTCTGAGGCTGTGTAAACGTTTTATGTAAGTTAGCTAGATTGAAAGTCTGTATTTGGTTAAAGATTTACCGTGGTATTTGTACTAAATAATTTCCTTAAGAAATTCTTGTTTCGTATTAACTTAATAATTAATTGAACATTGTAGTTTGTAATAAAACTCATTTGCTTACTAACTTCATACTCTCATTTTTTCAATAACTAATCTGAGTTGGCAAAATAGCTACCCTAACACCTTCAATATTTAGTAATAAGTACTACTTTAATCAAAATATTTTGCTTTTAAATAGTTAAAAATATAAAATAAACAAAAAATAGAAATATATTTAAAAAAAATATTTTAAAAATGTTAGTATAAATTTTAAACTAACGGGCCTATAGATATAGGCGGAAATTTTTTAAATAATTGTTTTCGTAGGAGTAAGATAAATTTTTAAAAAAATTTAAAATTTACTGTTTAAATTACTATATTCAAGAAATATTTACAGTATAAATTACAGGACGTTTTTAGGTATTTAAAATACAGGGGCTTAATGTAGTATTTATCGTTGAATAGTAATATATACATACATTTTCAGTACATATTACTATTTGTTTATAGTATTAATTAGAGGTTTGTTTCAGATATTTGTAATAAAGGACAGCCATGTAGTTTCGATGGTAGAAATGTTATATATGTACATATTTGCTCAATACATATTACTATGTATTTACAGTAAACAAGTTGGCAAGCCAAAATATACCTCTCCTCGGAAGAATGGTCCCTAGTGGTAATAATATCTCGACATGACCCCCAAAGATGTCTCCGCAATTCAGAGTTATTTACGAAAAACGTATTCTCGGTTCAATCCCTGCCCGGTATAAAATTTTAATTTTAATTTAAATAATTGAGACGAGTTTGATTTATTCAGAATATTATAAATTAAGTAGTTACAACAACGAGTTAGACTTACTAAAACAATGCACAATTGAATTTAACCCTTTTTACAGTACATGTTTATCAGTTGAATATAATACGAAGCAAATTTTAATGAAAGAAATATCTACAGATGGTATTTGTATTTTTCTCGCTTACGAAATACTTGCCGCATCTCTAACGCTCATTTTATTTCAACACTCGTAGACTTCCAGTTGACGTTGTGACACGTACCGCATGAAAAAGACCAATACCATCCAATTTCCAATATCATATAATGACTGCGTTAGAAATCGTAGATATCCAAATATCCACACCAAATATATTTACAAGAAGCAAAAACCTTACCATCAACAAAGCACAGAGAGCCGCTTTACTAACCGACAGCTCTTAAAGCAATAAACGTTAAATTATTGACTTTGCATTAACACAACTATATATAGGTCGATAAGAAAACCCGTAAATAAATAACAAAAACTAAAAAAGTGGACCACCCACAGGGTCTACCCTTTAACCCTCTTATCTCGGCTGACTGCGCTAAAACAAGATTTGACCTTTAAAATTGCATACGTAAAATATAATTCACAAAAGCGTAAAATGTTTTTGAAAAACAATTTACAAAAGTGTAAAATGTTGTAGGAAAACAATTGACGTCAATAACTTTATAACAGCGTAAGGGACTATCGCTCAGCTGTTTTTGAAAAACACCGAAGCTTAACAAGCGTCGGTGGCTGAGGTGTTAGAGTAAATCTCTCCACGCAGCAGACCCGGGTTCGATTCCCTGCCGGCGCCAATAAATCGCAAATAGGCACTAAGACGAATACCGTGAACAATTGGTGGAAACCCTGCCATTGGAAGTTGAGAGGTTGTTAAACACTCAGCATTCAGTCCGTCCCAAAAGTAAACAAGAAAAAGTTGGAGAGAAAATGCATGTACACACAACCAACACAAACATAACATAACCATCACTAACATAACCATCACTAACACAACCAACACTAACATAAACAACACTAACATAACACACTCAACACCCACAACCGTCATAACACAAACTAAACATTCTCACCCTACACATAAACGTTAAAATAACGTAATATCCAATCAAACTGCATCCACACTGTCGCGACGGTGAGATTAAAACCATCAAAACCAAACCCAACCGCATTGTAATCCGTTAACGCTCACCGTCAAACGGTGGTTTTGCCATCCGTTAGACTTCGATCCCTAGTTCCTAGCAACTGCGAACGCAAAGAGCCCTAGCAACTGCGTACGCAGTGATTACACTTTGCCCCGAAAATGCGTACGCGTTCGCAGGACACACACACCCACACACCCACCCACCCACAGACACGGTGATTGTATAACCCCTCCAGGGTACAAAGTACCCTCGGAGAGGTAAAAATGAAGACGTTGTAAGGTATTTAAAATACAGTTAGTTCCTGTAGTTATTGTGGTCGAAGTTGAATTGCTACCAAACAGAAATAATCCATAAAAATTCATTATTTGTTGTAAATCAACTAATATGAAGAAAAGATTTTTAGTGACATCTCGTAAAAGCACCAATGGAGTCATTTTTTTAATTACCCATCAAATTAAAACAAATTAATGTTTATACATTTAAATGCAAATTCATCGCGTTAGTGTTTGTGGTTTGAACTAAGTTTAATACGTGTCTGGATTCCGAGCCAACGAGTTGCATTACTATGTTGTACACGTGTTTATGTCTCTTGCTTTGGACTCTAGTTCCGCTGGAGCTTATTGGTATATATTTAGCAAATGTGTTGAATATTTTTTACAATTAAAGTACCTTATTGGTTAAAAATTAATTACGGAAATGTTTAGTGTACATAAAATTATTTTAAAAAAGGGTAGTAAGAACAAATCAAATATATAATATTTCCTGGCTATTTTCACGCAGTTTTTAAATGTAAATTAAGTAAAATTTACAGGCGTGTTAGAAATTTTAATTATTATTTCAGTTGTATACAATACAATGATTCTGGTTGAAAATTTTACTATGATATATTTGTATAAATTACAGGAATCTCAAGTAAAAGATATTTACGAAACTTTCTGTAAAAAATACAGAACATTCCTGGCTACTGTGCGTCCAGGAGTTCCATGTAATTTCTACCCAATATTTTTCTCTCAGTGTACAAATGAAGTTTAAAACAATTTTTTTCCTTTTTCCGGCCCGATTGCGATCAATTTGTTTCTCGAAGCCAAATTTTTTATTCTATTTACTACATAGTAATGGATCAATTCCGGAATTAGATTTGGGAAGGTTCATCAAAAACTAATTTTTAGCTTTTAAGGTCTAAGAACTACAGCATTTTCTACCATAATCTAATCGAATTGTCAAATATCGGCGAGAGTCTGCGAAGGTCCATGTTGCGAAGGTCCAATAATATTAGCGAGAGGAGTACTTCTCTTCTCTCGTAAATGGAATGTTATAACTTGTGGGGGCCCTGAATTGAATTTTAGAACCAGACGAACCGTGACTTTTCAATACCCTAATGTTTATTCGTAAATGTCTTTGGTATGAAAACGTTTTAATTTTGTAAATTTCAGCAAAATTGAAAAACATTTTCGCAGTTTCGAAAAAGAAATTCGAAGAGAAAGTTGTAGAGCACACTGAATAATGAAGAAATAGAGCTGCTCCGATCGAAATGATCTATTTTTCATTAATCTTCAAGGTCATTAAAAACAAGCTCGTTCTATCCAGAATGTCAGAAACGAAACGATTCATCGTCCCAAGAAAATTCGCATCGCTTACGCGTTAAGAAAACCTTTTCTTTTCCGTGAAATATAAGGGTTTATTCTTTTCAAAGCCAATTTTGAATGGGTCCACACCGTCTCCAGTGTCCACTTTAGCTTATTCTAAATCTCAAAATATAAAAGTTAAATTGAATTTTTTTTAAAATAGTTGGAAACTTTGTAAAAGTTTCGTTATAATACTTAAATTCCCTTCGCCCATTATACGCTCTTATAAAAGCTATCACTAGGACTTGGTGAGTGTATATGTCAACAGGCAATAGTATCTTTGTTATGTTATATTACTAATATTATTCTGAGCACGAAACAAAATAGCCATTTAATATTTAACGATTTTAACCTAAACTGTCTGAAACTACAGAACTGTAAAAAATGAAATTACTAATCAAGACCCATGTCGACGGAATCAGCTTGATTGGGAAGGGTTCCATTTTATTTGATTACAGTAAGAGTTTTTTTCAAAGTTTCAGATGACCAAGAAGTAAAATGAAAAAAGGATTATTCAAATCATGTATGAAAGTAGAGAAGCGGATCTGTATCAAAAACAGCAAGATATTATAGTTTTCCAATAAAAGCTACTAGGTGTATATATTTAATCCCTTCCCATCCCTCTTTAGGAGGTGAAAATAAAAATGCAGGTTCTTGGCAGTTGAATTGGAACGATATCCCAGCCCCGCTAAAGCCTGGAACCATAAACCGTATCACGGCTGAAAATGTGCTGTTGATATTTCACCAACAAACCATTACAATTACACTGCTTTTGAATTAATCATATTTATTCGTATAATTATTTGCAAAAATAACTGTGGTTTAATTCGTTCTGCATAATTATGTTTTGAATCGAAATGTCAAATATCCGCGAGAATCTGCGAAGGTCCATGTCGCGAGGGAATAATATTAGCGAGATCAGAAGATGAGTACAATCATCTCTCGTAAGTGGCACGTTAGATACTTCTGGTGGCACTGAAATGTTCCTTAGAAACAGACGAACCGTGACTTTTCAATAACCTAATGTTTATACTTAAATTTCATTCAATAGTTCGTCAAGGAACTATTATAGCTTTCTCTCGTAATATGATCTAATTTACCCAAAAAGAACATTGATTAGATATTTATTTACAATAACGACCATTTTATGGCTTATAATTATAACCCTGAATTTATTGTTTTGTAAGGATGATTAAAGTTAGTTGCCAGTTCGCTTTCATGTTGACAAATTCAACTTGAAATTGAGATTAACCGACCATTTTAATTGAATTTCTAAAAGAAATACGTCTGCAGAATAACAGAATTGTTTTTAAATTAAAGAATAATTAATTTTTAGAAAACTAAGAAATATTTTAGTTAAATTGTTATTAACGGATGGTTTATTAAAAAATTCGACTATTTTCATCATAAATTGCCTAATCAACTTCTAGTAATATATACACTCCTGTATTTGTATCATCAATTCAGGGCAATACTTTTAACATTAAGGCTTCACGGTTTCCAGGAAGCTATTTTCAATTTAAAATGCTATTTCTGGGACCAAAATCGAGAGTAATCAGTGCGAATTTGCACTTAAAATCGACCCAGCCATCACTAGTTAAAACTAATTAAAAATAATATATCCGCTGTTGTACAATTAAAAGTCATATATTTACCACACTACAGTGGTTTTAAATTAAAGGGGCTCCAAAGTTCAGTGGCAAAAAAAAAGAAATTGAGCATGCATTTCATTCCCCCCAACCCCTCACTTGGCCTTGGCAGAGGCGGCCAGAGTCAACCGTAAATTTCGCACTTTACTGACTTTACACACATTTTGCCACCGAACTTTGGAGCCCCTTTAAGGTACAAGTGAACCAGTAAATTTGTAATTTATTCATCACTTGTTAAAGAACCAAGAAAGAAAGTAAAATTCTTGGATTCGGGTAGCTATGACTGCTTCTAAATATAATAATTATCTCCTTAAGGTTTTTAAAATAAAGTTGATAGAGTTAATTTCGAATAATGCAATATATATTGGTCCACCTATTAGAAGGATCGAGGTTAGGGGATTTTATCCGTTTTATAATTGGTGGCGCATGGATATTAGTAGTACTGACGAAGGAAAATGTTATCACTTTCTCCTTTTGGGCATTAAATTCTTAAACATCTTCAAACTTCTCGAGCCAGTACCGTCTGCAGACTTGATCGACAAAGGGGTAAAATAAACAGTAGTTTGTATAATTAAAATAAGTTTATAGTTTCTACGCTTTATTTACTGTACCGTTAACATTTTCTATGTTGATTGTTCATTTTGTGTAACTAGAAATTGCTAATGGCTTTTGTTATGTCACCCATTATGCACATCGTTAAATATGTAACTAAACAAAATCAATAATTAACAAATAAACAACGCTGGATTAGATAAACATGGTATATTATCTTTGAAAATTTTGTCTACAATTGCCAAATTTGTGATAGCATAGTTAATAAAAACCACCGATGAACTGTAGTGAAAAAATTCATAAAACACGCAAAAAGGTGAAAACGTCCACAATAAACAGGGAGCAAAAAATCTTAATTATCATTAAATTTAAAACAATTACAAATCTAATGATATCAAACAATGATATAATATCATAATTGATATAAGAAGACGCAGGGCCTTAAGAAATTCCTCACTTCCCTCACTTCAAAATTAAGATAAGTAATAATTTTGCATTAAAATCTGAAACCGTGTTTACAAATTCTCACTATACCGACATTCGTACTCTTTTTGAATGTTGACATTTAGTACTTGCGATGTTTACGAAAATCTCCAACACGAAAACGAAGGTGCGGAATACGCAACAGAACAGGTAGAGGAGGAGTATGCTCTTGACCCCTTCGAATCGAATGGCTTCATTTTCTTTACTTGGTTCGGTCCACCTGAGACGGCCGAGGACGTAGTATTGGACGTCGTCCATTTGGATACGCAATTCGTTCTCCAAGTTGTAAATAAAACTGAAAAATCATTTTGAAATAATAATGAAAAGACAATTAATTTTTGACATTACGACAGCTCTTTTGTAAATAAAGTATACTTTTAGTCACTATAGTGACTAAAACGCGACAGAAAATTTCCTTAAAAACACCACTGCGGTAAGGTAAGTTGATACGGCAAATTTGTTGTAAGAAAACACCAATTTAATTTAAACGATGTTTTCAACGTTTTTTTTTCAGAAAAACTTATCGGTTTTATAAGTAGAATCCTTTAAAAATATATAGACTTCGGTAGTTGACCAAATTTCAAGTGCTCTTACTTTAAGAATTTTCTTACACTTATCAACATGAAATACTTAATCACTTACTGTTTGTTTACATTATCAAATAATTATTTCTTTGAAAAATTGTTGGAAGCCATAAACGCGAAAAACGATTCTGATGTAGGCGGAGAAATGTAGATTTTTCCGTAAACGATTCTCAATTTTTCCGAGTCGTGATTCTCCCCCATTTCTAAAATTTTGGTCAATAAAAACCAAATGTTGGTGATCATGATTTTTTTCTCATTGACCACATCTTGCAGCCAATCTCGAAATATAAATTCCAAAAACGTAATCCTAGAGTTGACGTCTTTCAAGATATGATTTCTCGCCATTGACATTTGGTTTTCTTTGTTCTGTGTTATTCGGCAAAGAGGAAAACAATCATGTCATCAAACAACATTTCTTTGGAAAAACAAATATTGTATACTTTGTTCATAATAACTGTTTCTTCCGGTGAATCTTCAATGACCAATATTTTATCTCTTCCTGCTTTTCGAAAATCTTCGAATGAATCTACTCGGTCATAAATGCTTTCTGAATAGTCGGATCGCAGTCGGCTCGTCATCTCGACGTAAATGACCACTAGCGCCAACAGCCAAGTGCCCGATAATACGCGCCAACTTACGTAGCGTGAACACTGGTTTAATGCTTAAATATTAAATGAAAAATATTTAGTAATTTTTGAATAAATTATTAAATAATTGAAGCCTGATTTTATAAAATAATGTTTTTAAACATAACTCTAACCAATGAAGAAATTGCTTTGGAAATTATTTTCTATACTTTGACTTTTTTGCACTTCAGTTATTGTTTGAATGCGACTATATCCGATGATGTTTTTATCGCGAAAGTTGGTGATATAATATTATTATATTTATATCCGAAGAAAAATGTAAAACTTTCGGCCTTATTTTACAGTCGTTGTTATCTGATATTTACTACGAAGAAACTAAAATTATTAACTTTATTCCTCAGTTATTAACACCGGCCTAAAGGACACCAATAATTTTTTTATAGAAGCTAGTGTTTTTCCTCAGGCACTACAGTTAAGAGTAATGTAAGTTAATTGTAATATCTTTCACTTTTGTTTTTCACAAAATGAATTTTAGCACAAATAATTAAAACAATTTTGATGGTGGCAACACCGATTTCACCTAACCTTTTCATAGCTCTTTTTTTGGTCGGAGTAAGCAATGAAATAAATATACTTTACGCTCGAAAAAGAAAAGATGAATCAATTTCCATATTTCTCCAAAATATTTCATCAGGAACGATGGTGTGCTCCATTTAATTTCTTTTGAGGTTAATCGCATTTCAATAATGACGAATTTAAAAGCAATGACAGCTACACTTGTCACTAAAGCGTATGCCGTCTGTAATTGTAAAACGTTTAATTAATGAGAACAACAAAAAAGGTCTGCAGGATTCTCGGACAGTGGAACAGAAAATGGAGGAGAATTATATACAAAGAACTCTTCGTACCGCGTGGTCCATTGAGAGGAATGACGAAGTAGTGGCCGTTTGCAAAAGAGGCGCGGGTGAAAGCAGACACGTGGAAGTCGAAGCCAGTATAATCATGACGGTGATTATATTTTCGTTATTAATAAGGGTTAAAGGCATCATGGATAAAAATAAAGGAGTGAAAAATATATCCACACCCAAAATAATGAGGTATCAATTTAGGAAACTGCATTTGAAATTAGTATCTTCCATCTGAAGTTACCTCGGGGATAATCCCGGACACGGATATCTTACTTATGTGTTCCAGTCCAAATAACACGAAGTTCACACTTAAAATACTCTATTTATATAAGTTGATACTAGAGAAAGTTCGCCTTAATGAGGTGCATTTTGTGAATATACCATGTGCAGTATAACAGTTAATTATTACAACTTTGACTCATCTTTTTTTATCCACTTTTACCTATATAATAAAAACCTATTTCATTCTATTCGAGTACTTCATTGACACTCACGCCATCTGTTCTAAATTGAAAGTCATCACAAGGTGGGAGGCGCTTTCAGGGTCCCTGGGCAGTCGCCTTGTCCTGACGACGGAGATCACATTTTAAGGCCAGTAATTCTAAATCAAACTAAAGTCTGACGGGATAAAATGTCCGACCAATACACGGCCAACGTGTGTCAGAATGCATGATGTTAAAAGTATATGAATTTGAACAACGAGAGAAAGTGATTTATAAATGTTTTTATAATTTTCTACCTTATGTTTCCCCGTCGTTTCAACGTTTCCTTTACTAAATTATAAGTTCCGTTTATTGAATTCATTTCCAATGTTTCCTAATGGAAAAGGGAAGAACAAGTGTATATAATAAAATTTTCGTGTGCCTTGAATGTCGTACATTCAAGATGATTAGTGTCTGAATTATCATAAAAAATAATGCGACGTAATAAATGATGTGACAGGTAGGGTGGAGTGCACTTTGGTAAATCAACTGTGGAATTATACGACATAAAATATTTAAAGGTAATTCTTATAAAATTGGTTTATTACCTTTACAATGGCCACTTATAACTCTTTATTGCCTCCTGAATACATTTCGAATTGTCTAATTAAAAAAGTTGAAATGGATTAAATATTAAATATACATTTTGTGGAAGTATCAGTATTCGTTTATTGCCGTGACCCTGAATGAAAACGCATCTCGAAAGAATTCACATTTCCATTAGAAATAGCTAAATTGCAAACAAGTTTACCAAAAGGTCGGCGTATGGCTTAGGAATTAGTTCAAAAAGTACTAAACCTATATGAACATTCAAAATCTAGTAATTTTTCAAAATGTCTAGCAGTTAAATTCTTATGTTAAAATTAATAACACCGCAGGGGCTAGTAGGCGATATTTTGAAGCTCTCTGGCGCTTTTTCAACTCGTCCCCTACAACTCCTTAAACTTTTTGCATAACCTATTGAAACACCCTGTATACAAAACGAACTTATACATATGCATGTCAGGTTCAGGAAGAATAGGAATTTTAATGTCAATAATTTTTAAACATAAATTATAATAAAACAAAATCCCTAATGATTTAAGAAATATATCTTTTGATCTCAAATATTTTTGTTCCATTAACAACGACGATTTCATACGTAGTTAACAAATCAAAAAGTTTCAATTTTACCGTGTCTCTTTTTGGCTACCGTGATTTAGAGTTTAGTAATGATAAAAGGTAAATGATTTAAAGTGTTGTTTGTTTCAGTTGACTTGCAGTAGCAGCTTTGAGTCACTTTCACTGGTGAAATACTGCCAGTTGACTTTCTTTTTTTGGGTTCTTTCATGGTTTCTCTTGTGGCTTTTCGGTGTTTGAGTGGTAGAGCTCGGTGAAAGAGCTTAAGTCGAAGAAGCATGTGGTTTCAATCTTGAACGCTGGTTTTTCCACCAAATCGATGGTCTACTATCAGACTGATAGGCGTTTCTTGATTGAGTAGACCCTTCTGTTGTATTTTCTGGTTACTACTAACTTCTTTTCCGAACAAATTCACTACTTCCATATCTCTCCAAGTCCGCATATTTGATGATTATATTCATATGTTTGCGTTTTACTAAGAGTGGGTATAATACTGTATATTACCTTCACAAATTGTGCCCAATGCCGTTTAGAGCAGAAATCGCCATTTCCACCTTGTCACAAAGTAAACCTAATATAACATTTTCAGAGGCTCGCGTTGCGCTTTCTCGAGCGAAATAAATTGCTATTTGACGATTGACAATAGAGTGTCTTCTTCCCAACCCGGTAGCCAATAATTGTACTGCATAATTTTAATTAGCGGCTCGTTTTTCAAATCATGCTTTGACGCTGCTATGTTTTCTTGCATAGAGACGTAACCGCTTGTTTTATATTTTTGTGAAAATATTTTGGCTTTGGTATCATTTCTTGTAGTAGACTGTTTATAAAGGGTTGGAGTGTGAATTTTCCCAGCGATTGACTTGGAAATGTCAATTACATCTAATATAAATCTCTAGCATGCTTGTGTTTGGAATTGACGTTTTTTGTCCAGGCTATTATAGCTTGCAATACCAGAAGTGACATATCTTATTAAAGGGAGTAGTGTAGAAAAACTGGTAAGTTTCGTTGACGCAGACTTAAGACAAATTTCTTCACTATATCCTAGGTGGAACTGTTAGTTTGTAAAGTTTTCGAGGGCAAGTTTTGAGTGGTTACACGCTGTGATTAAATTATTCCCCATCCCTCATTTCTTTGGCCACACTCCACTAACAATTGTAAGATGGTGTTAACCTACGCTTGTTATCACGTTAGCCTCAGTGGTTAAGCATTCTGAAACTAGGGGTTAAAATTACTTTTCATTTACCCTTAAAAATGAAGGGTTTTTTTAAGAGTAGTAAAGGTCTTTTTTTCGAACACACAAAATCTTCCCCTTATCAAAAATAGATAAGGTGCTTCTTAGGGTAATATGCGTACAATAAACCTTTTTCTTTTAAGGGTACTGTTAAGGTGGTTTATAAAGTATGAAAACTTACTTTAAAAAGTGGGATGCACTACACTGATCAGAGATATTTTATAACATACATTTGAAATTTACTAAAAATGTTAAGTATTTATTACAAATAATATATAATATTTAAATATAATATAATAAAATGGTGCTCAATTTTAATAGGTAATACAAATGAAGTGTATTTATTTGGCTTAGCCACCTTAACCATGTGTTATCTCTTTTGAAGCTCCTGAAAAATTAACAAGCAGTTGTTATTAAAAATTATTGATAACTAAAATGATCTTCTTTTTAAACTTTATTCTTAATATCGTTTCAACAACATAGACTGACTTTTAACAACTAGAAAAAGTACATTTTATTTAAAACAAAATGTCTCTATACCTTCCTAAATTTATTCGCGTTATTTTATTAGTGGATATTAAAACGGTAAATGACTTTTGTTCTACACCTTTGAAGTTGTAGAATAACTCTTGTTCTACACCTTTGAAGTTGTAGAATAACTCTTGTTCTACACCTTTGAAGATGTAGAATAACTCTTGATTTACACCTTTGAAGATGTAGAATAACTCTTGTGTTACACCTTTGAAGATGTAGAAATATAAATTTGAAAACCAAAGGTGTACAAAACACCTTTCATATCTTCAACGGTGTTAAATAGTTTTATTTAAGGTTCTAGTGATATAAACTGCTAAAAAACTGTGAAAAACGTTTAATTTAACTTTTCAATGAACCTAATTCATATTTATTTTGGTAATGGTGTAACATTCTATTTGTAAAACACATTCAATGGTGTAAAGTAATAATCCTAAAGGGAACAAATTTGCACCCAAAAAAGGTTCTTAAAGAGGTGTTAAACTACACCCCGAGAGTGTTTCCTGATATGCCTAATTATTAACGACCCAGTCTAAATTTCTGAAAATGGTATTCCGTTTCTTGGTTAAACTTCTTTAGAATATAAACTTTCTTGATCAGATGAGTCAATTGAACTTTTGCAATTCGATGTTAACCGGGTCTAAGTTCAAAACATTTCTTTAAAAATATCCCTTTTGCTAACATTGCCTTTGTTATCTAAGTTTGTACATCCAAGGTTTACTGTTAATTTTGCTCAAGCATCTCCTGTTTTCTGGGGTCGTCCACATCGCTCGACATCTTGTTATATTCCCTTGTTTCTTACATTCAAAATACTTATCTCGCGATTTTGTCTGCGTCATGGAGAATGCATTTTCTATTTTTTAAATCTAATCTTAGTTTACTAAGCAATGACGAGAAAACAGTTACTGTTTTGGAATTTTCAACTCTACATGACCTGAAAACCCTTAGTGTAGAATACCACTTACCCAAATTTCACCCGCATCTTAGTTTCCGCGAAAACCTTTCTACTGAACTTTCGCTTTAAAAGACGCAATTTCAACTCAATGAAAACTTTTGCTCACGCGCAAAATCCTATTGTTAAAAAGTCATTGTTTTTTCGGCATTTATTGACATAAGGTGTTGTGACATATAAATCGATAATATCACCACATTTTTACCGAATACTCTTTTCTTGAGATTTCTTTTTTTACACGTTTATTTTCCCCAGCCTGTTACAATTGGGAAACAAAAAAAGTGATATTGCTGTGTGGCATGGGCCCCAATTTCTGCATTACTTATGCATGACTCTGCTAGTAGAAGAGTGTTACCTTATAATAGTCAACAAATTGATTTAAATGAAAATTTCAGTTATTTTTTTAAACGGCTTTAAAATATTTTAACCACAGAACTGGAACTAGATGAAAAATTAAAAAGGCAAGAATGAAATCACATTTGGCGAAACTAAGACTCGAATAATTAATGGTTATTAATATTAGGATATCATTGGAGCATAAAACCAAAGCAATCAATAATAAATTTAATTTTTCCATTGGAAACTGCCGTAAACAGTTAAAAATGATTCATCCCTCTTTCAAGGAATCAAATATTAGAAATCATCGGAACAATTCGCAATCCAAAACGCACCTAGCACTCGGGTATCCCATGGTCAAAGCGAATAAAGTCAGTCATACAAGTTTAAATCCTGGATTAACGGCAGGAAAGTTTTCATCAGTAAAACCACATATTTAAATTAAAAGAGTTAACGAAGCATCAGTTAAAGTATCTTCAAGGTATGAAATTGCTATTAAACTTATTACCTATGATGAGAGTGTTAACACGGCGTGGGGCAGATGTAAAGTTGGAAGTTGCTAGGCTTGCAAACAGGTTGGCTACGTCCTTAGGAACATTTTCGATTGCGTAAGAGGTGCAAAGCCTTTTGCTCCCAGACATGGGCAAAACTCTGAGGGGATTTCAAGAGAGTGAATAATCGGCCCCTCTTCCACTCTGCCTCTCGCGAATAACGCTCCCCCAAAAGAGATATTTTTCCCCTCTTTCGACGCTCGTGGCGATCTCCCTCCCGTGAAAGAGGGACTTGCTGAAACTCCGGAGTTTCTGTTCCGCGTTCCCTCTGCCTCTCGCGAATAACGCTCCCCCAAAAGAGATATTTTTCCCCTCTTTCGACGCTCGTGGCGATCTCCCTCCCGTGAAAGAGGGACTTGCTGAAACTCCGGAGTTTCTGTTCCGCGTTCCCTCTGCCTCTCGCGAATAACGCTCCCCCAAAAGAGATATTTTTCCCCTCTTTCGACGCTCGTGGCGATCTCCCTCCCGTGAAAGAGGGACTTGCTGAAACTCCGGAGTTTCTGTTCCGCGTTCCCTCTGCCTCTCGCGAATAACGCTCCCCCAAAAGAGATATTTTTCCCCTCTTTCGACGCTCGTGGCCATCTCCCTCCCGTGAAAGAGGGACTTGCTGAAACTCCGGAGTTTCTGTTCCGCGTTCCCTCTGCCTCTCGCGAATAACGCTCCCCCAAAAGAGATATTTTTCCCCTCTTTCGACGCTCGTGGCGATCTCCCTCCCGTGAAAGAGGGACTTGCTGAAACTCCGGAGTTTCTGTTCCGCGTTCCCTCTGCCTCTCGCGAATAACGCTCCCCCAAAAGAGATATTTTTCCCCTCTTTCGACGCTCGTGGCGATCTCCCTCCCGTGAAAGAGGGACTTGCTGAAACTCCGGAGTTTCTGTTCCGCGTTCCCTCTGCCTCTCGCGAATAACGCTCCCCCAAAAGAGATATTTTTCCCCTCTTTCGACGCTCGTGGCGATCTCCCTCCCGTGAAAGAGGGACTTGCTGAAACTCCGGAGTTTCTGTTCCGCGTTCCCTCTGCCTCTCGCGAATAACGCTCCCCCAAAAGAGATATTTTTCCCCTCTTTCGACGCTCGTGGCGATCTCCATCCCGTGAAAGAGGGACTTGCTGAAACTCCGGAGTTTCTGTTCCGCGTTCCCTCTGCCTCTCGCGAATAACGCTCCCCCAAAAGAGATATTTTTCCCCTCTTTCGACGCTCGTGGCGATCTCCATCCCGTGAAAGAGGGACTTGCTGAAACTCCGGAGTTTCTGTTCCGCGTTCCCTCTGCCTCTCGCGAATAACGCTCCCCCAAAAGAGATATTTTTCCCCTCTTTCGACGCTCGTGGCGATCTCCCTCCCGTGAAAGAGGGACTTGCTGAAACTCCGGAGTTTCTGTTCCGCGTTCCCTCTGCCTCTCGCGAATAACGCTCCCCCAAAAGAGATATTTTTCCCCTCTTTCGACGCTCGTGGCGATCTCCCTCCCGTGAAAGAGGGACTTGCTGAAACTCCGGAGTTTCTGTTCCGCGTTCCCTCTGCCTCTCGCGAATAACGCTCCCCCAAAAGAGATATTTTTCCCCTCTTTCGACGCTCGTGGCGATCTCCCTCCCGTGAAAGAGGGACTTGCTGAAACTCCGGAGTTTCTGTTCCGCGTTCCCTCTGCCTCTCGCGAATAACGCTCCCCCAAAAGAGATATTTTTCCCCTCTTTCGACGCTCGTGGCGATCTCCCTCCCGTGAAAGAGGGACTTGCTGAAACTCCGGAGTTTCTGTTCCGCGTTCCCTCTGCCTCTCGCGAATAACGCTCCCCCAAAAGAGATATTTTTCCCCTCTTTCGACGCTCGTGGCGATCTCCCTCCCGTGAAAGAGGGACTTGCTGAAACTCCGGAGTTTCTGTTCCGCGTTCCCTCTGCCTCTCGCGAATAACGCTCCCCCAAAAGAGATATTTTTCCCCTCTTTCGACGCTCGTGGCGATCTCCCTCCCGTGAAAGAGGGACTTGCTGAAACTCCGGAGTTTCTGTTCCGCGTTCCCTCTGCCTCTCGCGAATAACGCTCCCCCAAAAGAGATATTTTTCCCCTCTTTCGACGCTCGTGGCGATCTCCCTCCCGTGAAAGAGGGACTTGCTGAAACTCCGGAGTTTCTGTTCCGCGTTCCCTCTGCCTCTCGCGAATAACGCTCCCCCAAAAGAGATATTTTTCCCCTCTTTCGACGCTCGTGGCGATCTCCCTCCCGTGAAAGAGGGACTTGCTGAAACTCCGGAGTTTCTGTTCCGCGTTCATTCTGCCTCTCGCGAATAACGCTCCCCCAAAAGAGATATTTTTCCCCTCTTTCGACGCTCGTGGCGATCTCCCTCCCGTGAAAGAGGGACTTGCTGAAACTCCGGAGTTTCTGTTCCGCGTTCCCTCTGCCTCTCGCGAATAACGCTCCCCCAAAAGAGATATTTTTCCCCTCTTTCGACGCTCGTGGCGATCTCCCTCCCGTGAAAGAGGGACTTGCTGAAACTCCGGAGTTTCTGTTCCGCGTTCCCTCTGCCTCTCGCGAATAACGCTCCCCCAAAAGAGATATTTTTCCCCTCTTTCGACGCTCGTGGCGATCTCCCTCCCGTGAAAGAGGGACTTGCTGAAACTCCGGAGTTTCTGTTCCGCGTTCCCTCTGCCTCTCGCGAATAACGCTCCCCCAAAAGAGATATTTTTCCCCTCTTTCGACGCTCGTGGCGATCTCCCTCCCGTGAAAGAGGGACTTGCTGAAACTCCGGAGTTTCTGTTCCGCGTTCCCTCTGCCTCTCGCGAATAACGCTCCCCCAAAAGAGATATTTTTCCCCTCTTTCGACGCTCGTGGCGATCTCCCTCCCGTGAAAGAGGGACTTGCTGAAACTCCGGAGTTTCTGTTCCGCGTTCCCTCTGCCTCTCGCGAATAACGCTCCCCCAAAAGAGATATTTTTCCCCTCTTTCGACGCTCGTGGCGATCTCCCTCCCGTGAAAGAGGGACTTGCTAAAACTCCGGAGTTTCTGTTCCGCGTTCCCTCTGCCTCTCGCGAATAACGCTCCCCCAAAAGAGATATTTTTCCCCTCTTTCGACGCTCGTGGCGATCTCCCTCCCGTGAAAGAGGGACTTGCTGAAACTCCGGAGTTTCTGTTCCGCGTTCCCTCTGCCTCTCGCGAATAACGCTCCCCCAAAAGAGATATTTTTCCCCTCTTTCGACGCTCGTGGCGATCTCCCTCCCGTGAAAGAGGGACTTGCTGAAACTCCGGAGTTTCTGTTCCGCGTTCCCTCTGCCTCTCGCGAATAACGCTCCCCCAAAAGAGATATTTTTCCCCTCTTTCGACGCTCGTGGCGATCTCCCTCCCGTGAAAGAGGGACTTGCTGAAACTCCGGAGTTTCTGTTCCGCGTTCCCTCTGCCTCTCGCGAATAACGCTCCCCCAAAAGAGATATTTTTCCCCTCTTTCGACGCTCGTGGCGATCTCCCTCCCGTGAAAGAGGGACTTGCTGAAACTCCGGAGTTTCTGTTCCGCGTTCCCTCTGCCTCTCGCGAATAACGCTCCCCCAAAAGAGGGACTTGCTGAAACTCCGGAGTTTCTGTTCCGCGTTCCCTCTGCCTCTCGCGAATAACGCTCCCCCAAAAGAGATATTTTTCCCCTCTTTCGACGCTCGTGGCGATCTCCATCCCGTGAAAGAGGGACTTGCTGAAACTCCGGAGTTTCTGTTCCGCGTTCCCTCTGCCTCTCGCGAATAACGCTCCCCCAAAAGAGATATTTTTCCCCTCTTTCGACGCTCGTGGCGATCTCCCTCCCGTGAAAGAGGGACTTGCTGAAACTCCGGAGTTTCTGTTCCACGTTCCCTCTGCCTCTCGCGAATAACGCTCCCCCAAAAGATATATTTTTCCCCTCTTTCGACGCTCGTGGCGATCTCCCTCCCGTGAAAGAGGGACTTGCTGAAACTCCGGAGTTTCTGTTCCGCGTTCCCTCTGCCTCTCGCGAATAACGCTCCCCCAAAAGAGATATTTTTCCCCTCTTTCGACGCTCGTGGCGATCTCCCTCCCGTGAAAGAGGGACTTGCTGAAACTCCGGAGTTTCTGTTCCGCGTTCCCTCTGCCTCTCGCGAATAACGCTCCCCCAAAAGAGATATTTTTCCCCTCTTTCGACGCTCGTGGCAATCTCCCTCCCGTGAAAGAGGGACTTGCTGAAACTCCGGAGTTTCTGTTCCGAGTTCCCTCTGCCTCTCGCGAATAACGCTCCCCCAAAAGAGATATTTTTCCCCTCTTTCGACGCTCGTGGCGATCTCCCTCCCGTGAAAGAGGGACTTGCTGAAACTCCGGAGTTTCTGTTCCGCGTTCCCTCTGCCTCTCGCGAATAACGCTCCCCCAAAAGAGATATTTTTCCCCTCTTTCGACGCTCGTGGCGATCTCCCTCCCGTGAAAGAGGGACTTGCTGAAACTCCGGAGTTTCTGTTCCGCGTTCCCTCTGCCTCTCGCGAATAACGCTCCCCCAAAAGAGATATTTTTCCCCTCTTTCGACGCTCGTGGCGATCTCCCTCCCGTGAAAGAGGGACTTGCTGAAACTCCGGAGTTTCTGTTCCGCGTTCCCTCTGCCTCTCGCGAATAACGCTCCCCCAAAAGAGATATTTTTCCCCTCTTTCGACGCTCGTGGCGATCTCCCTCCCGTGAAAGAGGGACTTGCTGAAACTCCGGAGTTTCTGTTCCGCGTTCCCTCTGCCTCTCGCGAAAAACGCTCCCCCAAAAGAGATATTTTTCCCCTCTTTCGACGCTCGTGGCGATCTCCCTCCCGTGAAAGAGGGACTTGCTGAAACTCCGGAGTTTCTGTTCCGCGTTCCCTCTGCCTCTCGCGAATAACGCTATCCCCAAAAGAGATATTTTTCCCCTCTTTCGACGCTCGTGGCGATCTCCCTCCCGTGAAAGAGGGACTTGCTGAAACTCCGGAGTTTCTGTTCCGCGTTACCTCTGCCTCTCGCGAATAACGCTCCCCCAAAAGAGATATTTTTCCCCTCTTTCGACGCTCGTGGCGATCTCCCTCCCGTGAAAGAGGGACTTGCTGAAACTCCGGAGTTTCTGTTCCGCGTTCCCTCTGCCTCTCGCGAATAACGCTCCCCCAAAAGAGATATTTTTCCCCTCTTTCGACGCTCGTGGCGATCTCCCTCCCGTGAAAGAGGGACTTGCTGAAACTCCGGAGTTTCTGTTCCGCGTTCCCTCTGCCTCTCGCGAATAACGCTCCCCCAAAAGAGATATTTTTCCCCTCTTTCGACGCTCGTGGCGATCTCCCTCCCGTGAAAGAGGGACTTGCTGAAACTCCGGAGTTTCTGTTCCGCGTTCCCTCTGCCTCTCGCGAATAACGCTCCCCCAAAAGAGATATTTTTCCCCTCTTTCGACGCTCGTGGCGATCTCCCTCCCGTGAAAGAGGGACTTGCTGAAACTCCGTAGTTTCTGTTCCGCGTTCCCTCTGCCTCTCGCGAATAACGCTCCCCCAAAAGAGATATTTTTCCCCTCTTTCGACGCTCGTGGCGATCTCCCTCCCGTGAAAGAGGGACTTGCTGAAACTCCGGAGTTTCTGTTCCGCGTTCCCTCTGCCTCTCGCGAATAACGCTCCCCCAAAAGAGATATTTTTCCCCTCTTTCGACGCTCGTGGCGATCTCCCTCCCGTGAAAGAGGGACTTGCTGAAACTCCGGAGTTTCTGTTCCGCGTTCCCTCTGCCTCTCGCGAATAACGCTCCCCCAAAAGAGATATTTTTCCCCTCTTTCGACGCTCGTGGCGATCTCCCTCCCGTGAAAGAGGGACTTGCTGAAACTCCGGAGTTTCTGTTCCGCGTTCCCTCTGCCTCTCGCGAATAACGCTCCCCCAAAAGAGATATTTTTCCCCTCTTTCGACGCTCGTGGCGATCTCCCTCCCGTGAAAGAGGGACTTGCTGAAACTCCGGAGTTTCTGTTCCGCGTTCCCTCTGCCTCTCGCGAATAACGCTCCCCCAAAAGAGATATTTTTCCCCTCTTTCGACGCTCGTGGCGATCTCCCTCCCGTGAAAGAGGGACTTGCTGAAACTCCGGAGTTTCTGTTCCGCGTTCCCTCTGCCTCTCGCGAATAACGCTCCCCCAAAAGAGATATTTTTCCCCTCTTTCGACGCTCGTGGCGATCTCCCTCCCGTGAAAGAGGGACTTGCTGAAACTCCGGAGTTTCTGTTCCGCGTTCCCTCTGCCTCTCGCGAATAACGCTCCCCCAAAAGAGATATTTTTCCCCTCTTTCGACGCTCGTGGCGATCTCCCTCCCGTGAAAGAGGGACTTGCTGAAACTCCGGAGTTTCTGTTCCGCGTTCCCTCTGCCTCTCGCGAATAACGCTCCCCCAAAAGAGATATTTTTCCCCTCTTTCGACGCTCGTGGCGATCTCCCTCCCGTGAAAGAGGGACTTGCTGAAACTCCGGAGTTTCTGTTCCGCGTTCCCTCTGCCTCTCGCGAATAACGCTCCCCCAAAAGAGATATTTTTCCCCTCTTTCGACGCTCGTGGCGATCTCCCTCCCGTGAAAGAGGGACTTGCTAAAACTCCGGAGTTTCTGTTCCGCGTTCCCTCTGCCTCTCGCGAATAACGCTCCCCCAAAAGAGATATTTTTCCCCTCTTTCGACGCTCGTGGCGATCTCCCTCCCGTGAAAGAGGGACTTGCTGAAACTCCGGAGTTTCTGTTCCGCGTTCCCTCTGCCTCTCGCGAATAACGCTCCCCCAAAAGAGATATTTTTCCCCTCTTTCGACGCTCGTGGCGATCTCCCTCCCGTGAAAGAGGGACTTGCTGAAACTCCGGAGTTTCTGTTCCGCGTTCCCTCTGCCTCTCGCGAATAACGCTCCCCCAAAAGAGATATTTTTCCCCTCTTTCGACGCTCGTGGCGATCTCCCTCCCGTGAAAGAGGGACTTGCTGAAACTCCGGAGTTTCTGTTCCGCGTTCCCTCTGCCTCTCGCGAATAACGCTCCCCCAAAAGAGATATTTTTCCCCTCTTTCGACGCTCGTGGCGATCTCCCTCCCGTGAAAGAGGGACTTGCTGAAACTCCGGAGTTTCTGTTCCGCGTTCCCTCTGACTCTCGCGAATAACGCTCCCCCAAAAGAGATATTTTTCCCCTCTTTCGACGCTCGTGGCGATCTCCCTCCCGTGAAAGAGGGACTTGCTGAAACTCCGGAGTTTCTGTTCCGCGTTCCCTCTGCCTCTCGCCGTTGAAGGCTCACGCCCGAGAGCGGAGATTCCCCTCTTTCCACGATCTTAAAGAAGTCCCTCGCGCGAAAGAAGTCCCTCGCGCGAAAGAGGGACGCTCTGAAAATTCTCGATTTTCCCTCTTATTGTTATTTCGGCACGCTTAGAAAGGCGGGAATTTCGAATTTCAATTTATTTTCTACCTTTAAGCGGGACGGAAAATCAAGCGTTTCGCGTATTATTATGACGCGTGTATATTAAATTTCGCTACTTAAGATATTTGAGGTTAACCGATATGTTCCTATTTCGTTTTTCATAACTGTGACGGAGGAAAAATATTGAAGACAGTATTAAGAAGACGGTAACTTTGAGCTTGCTCAACACGTAAGACCTTTCCCTATACCCGAAACCCAATCCTGGCTACGCCACTGTGTGTTAGACCGGGGAAAAAATTAATTTGATACTTTATGCTTATGGTCTTGGCACTATGTCGATTTTTCTATTCAATGTAAGCTTAATGTAAGTGTTTTGCCTTAACGACATAATAATAATAATAATCCCAAGGCACCACCTTATTCCTAAGTCATCAAGCGACTTTTAAGCCATTAATTCAGGTGAAGTCTTTTGACGCCACTATATTGCTAGGTTATCAAAGAACAGGAGAAATAAGTACTTTTCACACTATGGTTTCATCCATGTCGACATAGATAATCAACGTAAGCTTAATGTAAGTGTGTTGGTTCATCGGCGAAGTCTTTTGACGCCAAAATAGATTTTTCCAGTATAGGAAATCAAAATTCTACCAAACAGGTGAAACAACGTTTCACACTATGGTTTCACATTAACGACTGGATTAAAAATACTCTTAAAGAAGACGGTAACTCTTAGCTTGCTCAGCACGTCATACCTTTCAAAACATTTGCCATTATGTTACATCAAGAATGTATTTATTTATACTCAAGGAGAATTAATATGTCGAGATTATTTTTAGCGTTTCTCAAATTCCACCCGTTGGGGCAAAGAGTATAAAAACTACGTAACCTAGAGATATAATGACGGTCGAAAGCAGTAAAGGAAGTTGTAGCGACCGGGGGGGAAGTCACTCAGTGAATTTGCACTTCAAATTTCGGTACCGCAGCGCCACTACGGCAGTTTTAAGTGGCAATCATTTTGATTTAGTTCAACATTCTTGAAAATTCCTTAAGGAATTGGTTACCTTTAAGACTTGGCAACGTTAGAGAACAAACGCCTTATTCTTCACTTTTTGAAAATAAACACCGAAACAACGAATCCACAAATTCTAACTAAAAAAATCACGAAACAGTAACCAATTACTGTCACTTTTTTGAATTGACAGATATTAGACAATTAAATATCCAAAATGCCAAATTTAGCATCTCCGCAACACCGTAACTGCCATTTGTCTCCGGTTTTATTATTTATTGTACTAAATACTGCCGTAGTGGCGCTGCGGTACCGAAATTTGAAGTGCAAATTCACTGAGTGCCTTCCCCCCCGGTCGCTACAACTTCCTTTACTGCTTTCGACCGTCATTATATCTCTAGGTTACGTAGTTTTTATACTCTTTGGTTGGGATGACTGGCAGAAGAAAATCTTAGCCTTTAAACATCGGTATCTCGCTTTACTTTAAATTGCTAAATGATTTTAGCGTATACATGGTGTATACGCTTTTAACACTTATATTTTGATTAATAGCACGATTTTTAATTTGGCGGCGCTTAAGCCGATAACCCAACTGGGGTTCCCAATATCCAAAACGGATAATATTTTTATCGGCTTAGAAAAAGAACTGCGAATTAAAGGTATAAAAGAAAACATTTTCTTATTAATTTATTAATATAGGAACGTTTTATTTGTCTAATCGAAACAATGAGATCAATAGTTCTTTTTATAATCTAACTTGGCCTTCTTGTTTAAAAGTTGCTCTTACGTTACAGCCTCTTACTTTCACCTAGGAGCAACAAACACAAGGAGAACGCAGCTAGCCTTTAAACACGCTAACGAAGGGTTGTGTACGAATTTCATTGGACGAGCGTCACGAGCCTTTACGATGAACGTTTTACGGGCGGGGGGGGGAAGAAAATTTCCGAATTTTCCTCTTCCGACGGCAGCAGGCGCTAAAGCGTCTAGCCAATGAAAAACGTACACAAGAAAATCCACGACTTTTGACGGGTTGCGTTCTCCTTACAGGTGTCGGGTGTTGTGTTTGTTGCTCCTAGCTTTCACAAGCCTACTAGCGCGCGCTACAGTCGCCAAATGAATATAGGTTTTTCTAGCGCGCACGTGCAAATCGTTCGTGTGCAAAATATACTAATAAAGCTGTGTCTTGTGACGTAAGAGCAACATTTTAACAAGCTGGGCAAGACCACTTTTTATTTTATAAAATCAACTATTATCTTTCACTATTCAAAATCTACTAATAGTTTTAACAAGTACTAAAATATTCGACAAAATTTTACTAAAGTAGCTTTCCTGGAATTTTAAGAGGCGCTATTAAGAAATTTTAGCGGGCACTTCAGAAATGTTTCACGTGGCTCAAGCGCTGCCTAAAACACCCTGGCGACGCTACTGCTGACTACACACTAATTAAGTTGTGTCTGCTCATACTTTCGATATCAATTTGCGTAACTCTTCAACCTATGTGTAAGCTTAATCAGAATATGTAAGTGGCTTGTTTTATTGTTAATGTTTTCTCACGCCACCAATGATCTTGTTACCTTATTACCGACGCTTCATCAAGAATAATACTGGTGTACCTCTCCAACAAATATGTAAGCTTATTTCTACTATTTTAGTAAACCTACTCCTTTACTGCCCAATACATTATAAGTGAAACCTTTGTTTCAAAATGAGAGTGGCCCTAAAAAGGGCCGTTTTTTTACTTGATTAATTATCAAGCTTTAAGCGCTTCGTTGGCGAAGAACTTGGGCTGCGGTCCAGCTTTCGCATTTTTAGGGGCCGTCTCCTTTTCGACACCAATTTAACGGTTACGGCGGGAGGGCTGGGATCACCCAAGGTGTTGAGGTCCCAATACCGCGGTGGAGTTGTCGGAGTCACGAGAGAGTGACGCGCCCGGTGTTTGGACATTTCATTCATCCGCTCCCTTCTCTTCTCCTCTGGCAAATCTAAGTACCACTTTAAACGAAAAAACAGGTAAATAATATGTTAAACTGACACGATTAATAAAAATAATTCAAATGAAAACTAATTTTATACTTTTTCACAAAGTTGGCAGGCTTGTCCAGGGAAAGTTGCCTTTCCTGCCTTGGTCCTTTTAGCGTTTTCCTTACACTTGTAAGGTACTGCCGGCTCCACGTGTCTCGGCAACCTATAGTATAAAAACCAATAACAATACATATTTGCAGATGTTTGACTTTGGATACCACAACACATACCGATCAAACTCCGATAACTTGGAGTAGTCGATTTCAGTTCCTCCTGACGGAGGAGGACCAAATCCCCAGTACTTCACCGGGGAATTCCCAAGTTTAATAGGCGAATGCCTTGCATTTGGCTTTGCCTCTGCTGGTTCGTTCATCTATTAGAAATAAATACGCGATTAAGTTTAACGGATTCCGTGGAATGATATTATAAGTTTAAGTTACTTACCTCGGTTGTCACGAAGGAAAAAAAACGACTTTAAATATCTTAGTGGGAAAATACTAAGTCAAACGCTAAGAAAAACGACTGAGGATACAATGATCGACAAGGGACTGTGGTCCATTTGTGGCTAGCCTACCTATTTATAGGAAGATCCTTGCCCCTCCCCCATCTTCCCACCTCCCTCTCTAGTCGTGCCAAATGTACGGTTCTCTAGAATCTCTACTGGATATGAGTTTACCGCGTACGAAAATGGTTTTGAAAATCGCGAACGTTTCTACAAATGTAAAAACGATTTTCATTTTTAAATACATATTCTAATTTCGCAGTAAAAATTAATATATAAATTTAAAGTGGGGATTATTTTTCGATTAATATTGCAAGTTTTCATTTCATTTCCATCTAATTAGAAAGTAATTTTTTGAATTAAATGATGCTTAATTTAAATAAGTAATATTTTGAACTTTGTCTGAAGCCTTTAAAAATGAATAATAAATCATTTTAGGTAAAATTACTACACTAGATAATGCTTTAAGGAAACAATGCTTAGTTAAAACTGCGCCATGATATAAAATTCCGACCTAGGAAGGTCGTCCTCTGTCTCTAAAGCGCTTTAACCCCCCCCCCGCTTAACATTGAGACAGGCAAAGAAAAAAAAAGAGAAATCTACCCCTTAACAAAATAGCCCTAATCCCTTTCCACTCGGAGCTTTCACCACTATCTGCAGCTGGGGTCCAGACGCGAAGACGCCTCTTGATTTTAGAAGCTGGGATTTTCAAAACCACCGTCAAAATCCAAAGACTATATATACGCTTCGCTTACTAAACAGGCGTGTTCTATGTCTCAACTTGCATACCGATTGTGGCTCCATCTCGACGCTGGTCAAAGTTTCCCCCTAGCTTGAGCTGTGTTACTAGTGGCGCCTCTAGCCGCGGGTCAAAATATTAACCCGGCTTTTACAGTGCTACAGAGGTGTTAACAGGTTTTTCCTAGGAACACGCCTGTCTAGTAAGCGAAGCGTATATATAGTCTTTGGTCAAAATCATATCCAGTCTATTGTAATCATAAGAGGAGTTTAGGAGCCAGCCCCGTTTCGAAAGGGGGACGAGAGCGTATTTTTGGCACGCGGGTTGCTTGACCAAATACACGGAGGAGGCGATCGCAATAATTAAGTTACCTAAACGTACGAGTGGAATGTTGGAAAATTGGGGAGGGGCACGGAGCTTGTAGGAATAGGGACACTAGCTACAAATTGACCACAACCTCAAAAGATATCCTAGTAAATATCTTACGCTAGCTTATTTAAATGTTTATCGTCCTATGTTTTAAACGTAAGCTTATTTAATTGTTTATCATCCTGAGTTTTCAACGCAAGCTTATTTAAATATTTCTCGTTTAAACAAAACAAAAGGGAAAATGAGTCTGAAAAGAGCATTTTCGATTGTAAAAACACTATTAGAGATGAGTCGGGCCGGCAATTTTAAAGCCCGACCCGATCCGCCAAAAACTTTGATATTGAAAACCCGGTTCGGGTCGGGTCAGCCCACCTTTAGCGGGCCCAAGACTCATCTCTAACTACTATTTAAAGCGAAAAGCATTGAAAAGGTTGTAATTGCAATATAACGTTGTCATGCTTTATGAAAAATTTTATATGAGGTTGAAAACGAGATAAGAACCGGGCTGGTATGGAAAGGGCTTAATAAAAGCGAAAGTTTCGTCCACAGGTGATAGACAGACTTGGCGTCTCCTAGCGCATTACAAATAAGAAAGGGGAACTCGGCATTGGGATGGGCTATTATTGTTAATATCCCGATATTTGTGGAATTTTTATTATATGCACTGACGCCCAAATATTTCGAAATATAGAAAAGGAAGTTTTTAGGCTTATAATATTTATATATATTTAGGTTATGTGAATTTTATTTTAACTTTGCAAAGAAATTAAATTCTTTTAAGTGATATGAAGCTCTGAAGAGTGGAACATTCGATTATTTGGCAAGGAAATATTAAAAACTAGCCGAGAAGCCCGTCCGAAGGTGCTTGGATTTTTGAGGAATTCCGTGATATTACTAACATAATATCTTATTAAGTTTTTAGTTTGATTCTACGCTCATTAATATTGGTGAAATGGCTTCCCGCAAAGCAATCTTATAATTCCCGCTTTTTTCATTTGGAAGTAGCCCTGTTTATTTATATTGTTTTCATAGAAAGAGGGTAACTTTTATTAGTTTAGTATTTATAATGTAAAAGCCATTATACACATTTTAAATGCTGTTAATGTATGAAAATTAGAATAGGATTTTTGTTAATAGTTTCGAGGATCTTTAAGCTTGTGTCTTAGATCATTGAAAGAATTAATTTCAACAAAATTTTATCAAAAACGATTATAGTTTATAACAATTGATTGAAATAGATTATTTGTGAAATATCGGAATAATATATAGATAAATTGGTTTATTTAAAAAAATATATTTTAGTCAACAATGATCAAAATTCGAATTAATAGATCAATATGGACAAAATTTTACAAAAATCTCAAAATAGTTTGAAATAAAATATAGTTTTTCAAAATTGATAAAATTGAATAAATTTGTACCAATTTGATCAAAAGCAGAAGTTTTGATAAAAATTGAAAGGAATGAATTGAAATTTATTAGTTCTGTAAAATTGGATTAATTATATATAGATAAATTGTGGTTTTTGAAGAAATTCATTTATTTTTTCTATTTGGTTAAACTTGAAAAATTGTTAAAAATGAATCAAAATTAGCAAAATTTTAAAATTTTGAAAACAATATTTTATATCAAACTATTTTGGATTTTTAGTAAAATCATTGTAATTTTTTTTATTTAAAATTTTAATTTTGATCATTGTTGACCAAATTGACCAAAATATATATTTTTTCAAATACACCAATTTATCTATATACTATTCGTATAGTTTACAAATAATGTATTTCAATCACTTCCTATCAATTATAATCGTTTTTCATAAAATTTACTGCTTTTTTGTTATAGTTTTTCACGGGGGGGGGGGGAATCTGTCAGATTTATATTTTAATTTCAATAGGAAAATCAAAATTTTTTGTTGTCAAAAACATTTTTCATGATACATGAAGGTCTACCAATCCCCCCCCCCCGAGTTTGATCATAATCAGTGGGTTACACTTCGGGATGTCTCCTTGTAAGTGAAACTACCAAACCTAATTACAAAATTACCTAACCTAAGTTTTTTTTTAAAACGTAAGCATATTTAAATGTTATTATTGGTCGGATAATATTATTTGGCGGTTAATTTGTATTTCAATAAACTTCGATATCACGTTAGACCGGATATATAGAAGATTAAATCCGTCTACGGAAAATACGCGAAGGAGACAGCGAGTCTACTTCGTCGTACAAAATCTGGAAACTAGATGGTGAAAGGCGTGTTTCTCACTATTGTCATTTGATCTTGACCAAATACACGGTGGAAAGCCCAACATTCCGCGCCGCGGAGGTAAAATTTTGGAACCCGGCGACTTAGTGGCGACAATCCTTTGCCGGGTTTCGGATGCAACAATTAACGCGTAGAAAGTGATGGGGGGAGGAAAGTGGTTGGGTATAAAAAGAGGAACAAGGCACCAATGGGTCACATTTTCTTGTCGATCTCTGTATCTTCGAGGCTTCTTTTAGTTTTTACTAAGTTTTTCTTCAGCTTTTTTTGCTTTAAATTACTTTAAATTTCGTTCTTCGAAGTTTTGCTTTTAAGTTTCGTCTTTCAACAATATTTATTGGGATACCAAAATGTAATTATTTAAAGTTCTCTTGGTATTTTTACTTTTCATTGGGTTTAAAAAGGCCCAACTAATTTTTTGCGTTATTTAAAATTACCTTTCTTGTTGTTTAGTTCTCTTTTTATTTAAAAATCAATCTTTAACACATATTAGTACGAAGCTACAATTTTGTTTCTAAAAATCAAAATTTTAGCATTTCTAATCGTCTTTAATTGCATGTTAAAACTTAAATTAGAGCATTTTTCACGGCATATAATAATGCAATTTGTAGGTCTTCGGAAAGTAATTCCAGTAGCAGTAGTCGAAAGCGAGCTTCTCCCGCGGTTTCGAATGACAAGCCTCTGGTAGTTTTAAAAACTATGGAAGACAAGTTTGCCAAAGGAAAATATGGAAAGAAAGGGGTTCATATGTACTTTTCGTACGTGGGCAATCGTGTAGAGGAGGATGGCATCACGCCCTCAATCTCGGTTGTTGCGTCTTGCAAGACTTGCAAGAGAGAGATTACAGGAGGTACAAGTAGCGCTTCCAATCTAGAACGGCACCTGGTTAGTAATTTTATTTTGTTCCTTTTTATTAATATCCATAACGATTTCGCTAATTATTTTTATAAGCTTGTTCATGGGATTGATTTGTACGTAATCTCGAGGAACGAGCCATACCAAATTAATCTGTTGGGGGACGAGGAAAGAGGCCCTCCATCTAAGAAGAAGAAGGAAGACCCGGCGGTCAAGAAAGCCAGGCAGCAAAAACTTAAACGTCTACTGGTTAATATGGTTGCTGTAGACGGCTTGCCGTTCAGCGCAGTGGACGGGAAAGGATTCCGAAAACTCATGAAGTTTGCCAATCCTTACCTGGACATTTACAGCCGGAAGACCGTCGTGGACGAACTCGTCCGCATTGTGCAGCACGAGTTGAAACCTAAAATCAAGGTTTTTTTATTATTTCATAACTGAACTTTCTTTTGACATATTTGAAATTCTTTTAAGCTTATTTTCTATAAATTTCAGATGATTTTAGGCAACTTGAAGGAGAATACTCTTCACTTGACTTTAGACATTTGGTCCAGCCGACACCAGCAAGCTGTAATTGGAGTTCGAGCCCAGTTTATCGACGCTGATTTCCAGTTTCGTAACCTCTTGCTGGCGTTTTCCCATTTTCCGGAAGCCCACACAGGGGAAAACATATTGGCCAAAATCAAGGATATTTTATCCGAAATTGGTCTAACCCCGTCTTCTGTAAGATATTCTTTTACAAACATTAACATTTCACTGTGCTAGAAATATAACTGTATTTGTTTTCCAGGTCAGTAGTATCTGCGCAGATAATGCCTCGAATATAACGAAGGCTGTTATGATGTTAGACATCATCGCACCAGATGCGTGGGAGTTAGAGGAGAGCCGGTGTTCGAGTCCCTCTTCGATGGATTCTTCGTCATCGTCGGATGCTTTGACGACATCGTCGCTCTCCTCACTTGACTCCGACCTGGAATTGGGGGACGACCCGGCCGATATCTCCTTGGATGAAGGTAAATTTCGTGTCCGAGGTGGCGCTACACGCAAATTGATTAGATTTTATAATCTTTTTTCAATCGTTTATAGCATGGGATACTATGTTCTTTATGTTCCCCCAACCGGAGAGAAACGACTCAGAGGCTCTCGTGACGGAGACTGATAAAAATCTAGAGGCCATAAACAAGACCTGGACGAGAAAGCGTTGCGTTTGCCATTCGCTTCAGTTGGTTGTCAATAACTCCATCAAGACAATCGTGCGAGCCGAGTGCATGGTGAAGCGCATCAGTGAGTGGGTGACTTTCTTGCATCGGTCACCTAAATGGAGCGAAGTCTTTAGGACCAAATCACCCGAGGGCCTGGACGTAAAGACCGTCGGCGCCACGAGATGGAATTCCATCTACTCAGCGATGGAACGTCTGGTTCAAGTAAGCGACATCTTTAACGCCAAAAAAGGGTGAGGGATGATTATAACAAATTTATTTTTGCTGATTTCTCCAGGACGGAATGTTACCAGCGCTGACGGCAACTCTCCTGGAAGCAAATGCGTTTCCCGATAAACCGGAAGCTCTTCCGACGGATAACCATCTCTATCAGATGAGAGAGATGCTGCGGCTTCTAAAGCCAATAAAGATCACCACTGAAACATTCCAGAAAAAAGAACCCGTGGCTCATTTAGTCATCGGGACCCTTTTGGAAGTTTACGACCAAATTCAGGAAGCGCAGAGAACACCTCTATTCCAAGATCTCAAAGAAGAGTTGCTCTGCCGGATGAAAACGCGATTTTGGCAAGAAATCGTGGACCCGGATTACGTCGTAGCCGCGCTCCTTGATCCTCGAGGAAAATCTCAATTATTTCCTGGTAAAATAATTGAAAAGGAACTTCATTTTCATTTATTGTAACTAAAAGAATGGTGTAATTTTATAGCAACGGAAGAGGAGGGCGAAAATTTCCGTTCTCTTGGAGAAACAGCCGCCATCAAACTTTTGGCAGAACGGGCAGGTCGCTCTTCTCGGGCAGAGATTAATCCAGAAAACCAGACTGGGGAAGATCCGCATCCTTCAAGGGGTCTTTGGTCCAGAGTGCGTTCCAATCGATCTTCGGAGCCATCAACGGCCGTTCAGGAGTCACCAGCTTTCAGGAGCGAGGTTTCTCGCTATTTAGAAGAACCTTGCCAACCAGAAGAGTGCGACATACTTTTTTACTGGCGGACGTACCGAAAAAAGTACCCAATCCTAGCCGAATTAGCGAGACAGGTACTCGGAATTCCAGCTGCTAGTTCAGACGTTGAGAGGATGTTTTCAGTGACCGGGTCTATTATGAGGTACAGACGCAGTCGGATAACGCTTTCGAATGTTTCTTACCTCCTTACGTACAAGGAGTGGGTCGAATTGGTGGAAAAGGAAGTCATGGTTGACCTACCATTGTAGGTGAGGCGTGGACTTGGAGTCCAAAGGTGTGGACGTGGAGTCCAAAAAAACGGCCCTTTTAAGGGCCATTTTCATTTTGACAAAAAGGTTTACCTATTATGTATTGGTGAAAAAAAAGTGTATTTTTACTCCGGTCGTTAAGACAAAACACTTACATTAAGCTTACGTTGAATAGAAAAATCGACATAGTGCCTTGACAATAAGCATAACATACCAAATGAATTTTTTCCCCGGTCTCCCAAACAGTGGCGTAGCCTGGAGTTGAAATAAAATAAACAAATAAAAACCTACAACCATACGTTTCGTGGGGTGTGCCCCCCCCCCCCCATGGCTACGCCATTGCTCCCACATACGCTAATCAAAGTTATTTATTTCACGAAACATATACAAGACGCCCGTTGTGTATAACAACAGTACTGTTGAAATAAGCTTACGTTTTTATGGTTTGGCAAATCAGTGGCACCAAAAGCGACATAGACCCAAAAGTGTGTCAGTACGGTATAATGTTTAACGGGAGCTTGTCGTGAAGTAAAAGAGGGAGTGGGAGAGGGGGTTGAAAATTCGTCATTAAAATTTGAAATTTCCTCCTTTTCAGTGCTGCCGAGTGAGGCGTTTTATAACGTAAGTCTACGGGAGAATAAATCGAAGAGATAACATCGCGCCAGACCATAGACTAAATATACCGTTTCTAGTACTATTCCAATTAATTTTTATCATTTATGCCTAATATTCCGCCTATCTATCAGAAACTAGATTTTTCGGCACAGGCGGACGTCAAGCATATTTTAAACACTTGGGGGCTCTGTGCTGATAAAACATCTTGCGTTACGCAATAACTGTGAAAATCAGTTTCGTTGTAATTCTCGTTCATTGTCATACTTATCGTTGTTATGTTACTTATGTTGATAGGGAAATACGCGTGACGTCACTACCTTCTACTATTAATTAGGTAGCCACGAGACCTTAGATATTCCAAGTGTATATACTATAATATAAAATTTCTGGTAGTATTTATAACTGACCGCCGGGAATAGTTTGTCATTATGCCTACTTAATATTTGACGAGTTGTTTTACTACGATTCGTGGTCGCTTCCAATGTCCGCTACCACGGTACGTCGATAATGACAGTAAAGCACCGTTTTATAACAATAATTTAAAATATATAGGTTATGTGGTATTTTGACTCGTAATATGTGACCAAGAATGTATTATGTCGAGACTATCGACGAACACGTTGAGGCCCTAAACCTGTCACGCTAAGGGGGGGGGGGAGGAAAAAGTAGGCGGTCTTATTTTTTTTGCGTCCTCGCAGCAGCGTTAATCGCATCCGTAAACGTAATTTTTAAGAACCAATGAGCTTGCAGTATTATTTGATTTTATTAAAGCGCAGGAGCATACCGGGGGCCCCAACGGGTGGAATTTGAGAAACGCTAAAAATAATCTCGACATATTAATTCTCCTTGAGTATAAATAAATACATTCTTGATGTAACATAATGGCAAATGTTTTGAAAGGTATGACGTGTTGAGCAAGCTAAGAGTTACCGTCTTCTTTAAGAGTATTTTTAATCCAGTCGTTAATGTGAAACCATAGCGTGAAACGTTGTTTCACCTGTTTGGTAGAATTTTGATTTCCTATACTGGAAAAATCTATTTTGGCGTCAAAAGACTTCGCCGATGAACCAACACACTTACATTAAGCTTACGTTGATTACCTATGTCGACATGGATGGAAACCATAGTGTGAAACGTACTTATTTCTCCTGTTCTTTGATAACCTAGCAATATAGTGGCGTCAAAAGACTTCACCTGAATTAATGGCTTTAAAGTCGCTTGATGACTTAGGCCTAAGGTGGTGCCTTGGGTATTAGCCAAGCTGATTATTATTATAATTATGTCGTTAAGGCAAAACACTTACATTAAGCTCACATTGAATAGAAAAATCGACATAGTGCCAAGACCATAAGCATAAAGTATCAAATTAATTTTTCCCCGGTCTAACACACAGTGGCGAAGCCAGGATTTGGTTTCGGGTATAGGGAAAGGTCTTACGTGTTGAGCAAGCTCAAAGTTACCGTCTTCTTAATATTGTCTTCAATATTTTTCCTCCGTCACAGTTATAAAAAACGAAATAGGAACATATCGGTTAACCTCAAATATCTTATGTAGCGAAATTTAATATACACGCGTCATAATAATACGCGAAACGCTTGATTTTCCGTCCCGCTTAAAGGTAGAAAATAAATTGAAATTCGAAATTCCCGCCTTTCTAAGCGTGCCGAAATAACAATAAGAGGGAAAATCGAGAATTTTCAGAGCGTTCCTCTTTCGCGCGAGGGACTTCTTTAAGATCGTGGAAAGAGGGGAATCTCCGCTCTCGGGCGTGAGCCTTCAACGGCGAGAGGCAGAGGGAACGCGGAACAGAAACTCCCGAGTTTCAGAAAGTCCCTCTTTCACGGGAGGGAGATCGCCATGAGCGTCGAAAGAGGGGAAAAATATCTCTTTTGGGGGAGCGTTATTCGCGAGAGGCAGAGGGAACGCGGAACAGAAACTCCGGAGTTTCAGCAAGTCCCTCTTTCACGGGAGGGAGATCGCCACGAGCGTCGAAAGAGGGGAAAAATATCTCTTTTGGGGGAGCGTTATTCGCGAGAGGCAGAGGGAACGCGGAACAGAAACTCCGGAGTTTCAGCAAGTCCCTCTTTCACGGGAGGGAGATCGACACGAGCGTCGAAAGAGGGGAAAAATATCTCTTTTGGGGGAGCGTTATTCGCGAGAGGCAGAGGGAACGCGGAACAGAAACTCCGGAGTTTCAGCAAGTCCCTCTTTCACGGGAGGGAGATCGCCACGAGCGTCGAAAGAGGGGAAAAATATCTCTTTTGGGGGAGCGTTATTCGCGAGAGGCAGAGGGAACGCGGAACAGAAACTCCGGAGTTTCAGCAAGTCCCTCTTTCACGGGAGGGAGATCGCCACGAGCGTCGAAAGAGGGGAAAAATATCTCTTTTGGGGGAGCGTTATTCGCGAGAGGCAGAGGGAACGCGGAACAGAAACTCCGGAGTTTCAGCAAGTCCCTCTTTCACGGGAGGGAGATCGCCACGAGCGTCGAAAGAGGGGAAAAATATCTCTTTTGGGGGAGCGTTATTCGCGAGAGGCAGAGGGAACGCGGAACAGAAACTCCGGAGTTTCAGCAAGTCCCTCTTTCACGGGAGGGAGATCGCCACGAGCGTCGAAAGAGGGGAAAAATATCTCTTTTGGGGGAGCGTTATTCGCGAGAGGCAGAGGGAACGCGGAACAGAAACTCCGGAGTTTCAGCAAGTCCCTCTTTCACGGGAGGGAGATCGCCACGAGCGTCGAAAGAGGGGAAAAATATCTCTTTTGGGGGAGCGTTATTCGCGAGAGGGAGAGGGAACGCGGAACAGAAACTCCGGAGTTTCAGCAAGTCCCTCTTTCACGGGAGGGAGATCGCCACGAGCGTCGAAAGAGGGGAAAAATATCTCTTTTGGGGGAGCGTTATTCGCGAGAGGCAGAGGGAACGCGGAACAGAAACTCCGGAGTTTCAGCAAGTCCCTCTTTCACGGGAGGGAGATCGCCACGAGCGTCGAAAGAGGGGAAAAATATCTCTTTTGGGGGAGCGTTATTCGCGAGAGGCAGAGGGAACGCGGAACAGAAACTCCGGAGTTTCAGCAAGTCCCTCTTTCACGGGAGGGAGATCGCCACGAGCGTCGAAAGAGGGGAAAAATATCTCTTTTGGGGGAGCGTTATTCGCGAGAGGCAGAGGGAACGCGGAACAGAAACTCCGGAGTTTCAGCAAGTCCCTCTTTCACGGGAGGGAGATCGCCACGAGCGTCGAAAGAGGGGAAAAATATCTCTTTTGGGGGAGCGTTATTCGCGAGAGGCAGAGGGAACGCGGAACAGAAACTCCGGAGTTTCAGCAAGTCCCTCTTTCACGGGAGGGAGATCGCCACGAGCGTCGAAAGAGGGGAAAAATATCTCTTTTGGGGGAGCGTTATTCGCGAGAGGCAGAGGGAACGCGGAACAGAAACTCCGGAGTTTCAGCAAGTCCCTCTTTCACGGGAGGGAGATCGCCACGAGCGTCGAAAGAGGGGAAAAATATCTCTTTTGGGGGAGCGTTATTCGCGAGAGGCAGAGGGAACGCGGAACAGAAACTCCGGAGTTTCAGCAAGTCCCTCTTTCACGGGAGGGAGATCGCCACGAGCGTCGAAAGAGGGGAAAAATATCTCTTTTGGGGGAGCGTTATTCGCGAGAGGCAGAGGGAACGCGGAACAGAAACTCCGGAGTTTCAGCAAGTCCCTCTTTCACGGGAGGGAGATCGCCACGAGCGTCGAAAGAGGGGAAAAATATCTCTTTTGGGGGAGCGTTATACGCGAGAGGCAGAGGGAACGCGGAACAGAAACTCCGGAGTTTCAGCAAGTCCCTCTTTCACGGGAGGGAGATCGCCACGAGCGTCGAAAGAGGGGAAAAATATCTCTTTTGGGGGAGCGTTATTCGCGAGAGGCAGAGGGAACGCGGAACAGAAACTCCGGAGTTTCAGCAAGTCCCTCTTTCACGGGAGGGAGATCGCCACGAGCGTCGAAAGAGGGGAAAAATATCTCTTTTGGGGGAGCGTTATTCGCGAGAGGGAGAGGGAACGCGGAACAGAAACTCCGGAGTTTCAGCAAGTCCCTCTTTCACGGGAGGGAGATCGCCACGAGCGTCGAAAGAGGGGAAAATATCTCTTTTGGGGGAGCGTTATTCGCGAGAGGCAGAGGGAACGCGGAACAGAAACTCCGGAGTTTCAGCAAGTCCCTCTTTCACGGGAGGGAGATCGCCACGAGCGTCGAAAGAGGGGAAAAATATCTCTTTTGGGGGAGCGTTATTCGCGAGAGGCAGAGGGAACGCGGAACAGAAACTCCGGAGTTTCAGCAAGTCCCTCTTTCACGGGAGGGAGATCGCCACGAGCGTCGAAAGAGGGGAAAAATATCTCTTTTGGGGGAGCGTTATTCGCGAGAGGCAGAGGGAACGCGGAACAGAAACTCCGGAGTTTCAGCAAGTCCCTCTTTCACGGGAGGGAGATCGCCACGAGCGTCGAAAGAGGGGAAAAATATCTCTTTTGGGGGAGCGTTATTCGCGAGAGGCAGAGGGAACGCGGAACAGAAACTCCGGAGTTTCAGCAAGTCCCTCTTTCACGGGAGGGAGATCGCCACGAGCGTCGAAAGAGGGGAAAAATATCTCTTTTGGGGGAGCGTTATTCGCGAGAGGGAGAGGGAACGCGGAACAGAAACTCCGGAGTTTCAGCAAGTCCCTCTTTCACGGGAGGGAGATCGCCACGAGCGTCGAAAGAGGGGGAAATCGCTCTTTAGAGGGAGCGTTATTCGCGAGAGGGAGAGGGAACCAAAATAGTCAGTTTTTGGAATCGCAATCTCCCTCAAGAGGGAGAGTACGGCAGTCGCGAGCGCTCACCGTTTTCCCCATCTCAAGAAAATAAACAGCTTGTTTCTCCCCAGGAAACATAATATAACTTATTAGATACTGAGCTTCAAAATATATTAACTTCTAATTTAAACAGCCGCTCCAAATTACGAGAATTTCTAAAAATACTGAGCGAGGCCCGGGAAATGAGAAAAGCGATACCGGTACCTGAAGTTGAAATTACAAACTTTCAAGCACCCGTACCTGTTGCACCATTAAATTCCCCGTTCACCTCGCAAAGTTATTCACCCTTCAAAACGCCCGAGGGAGTTAACGCTGGCGACGCTGCAGAGCTGCGTTTAAATACTATGACACGCAAAATGAAAGACTATCTCAGCGAGAGAGAAAACGAACAAACTAGGGGAGAGGTCAAATTCCCGAGTCTCTTAAAGACTGTAGATTCTTGGAAAAGAAAATCATCTACGCCGATTGTTAAGCAACAAAAGACAATTACTGATAATAGAATGCATAAACGATTAAATCGAGAAAATGAAATATTTGAAGAATACTTAGAAAATACCGATATTGGAAGCAAGGAAGATGATTGGGATCGAGAGCTATCTTTGGAGGATGGTGCTGTTGGTGGTGTTCCAATATCGCCGCAAAAAAAATTAAAATTACCATCGCCTAAAAAATCTCCCAGGCCCAAAAGACAGACCCGGCCTCCTTCTCGTTGGCAAGAATAATAAAAATGTGTAAAAATAAATAAACATTTTTTTATTCTAAACAAATCGATTTATTTCGTTTCCACTCTTTCATCAAATGAATACATATATTCAACAACGCTAAACTATCATTTCTTTTTAAATCGAAATTATACAATTCGTTAATTATTTTACTGTAAGTAATCCCCATACATCTCGAGGTTATAAAATAAATTACATGAGGTCCGCAGTTTTGGCTTTTATTTGATTGAAATTTATGAGTATTGAATTGAATACGCTTGCTATATCGCTCTAGCAAAAATCCATAGTCGTGATGTGATCTTCCTAGAGAACAAAAAAAGTCCAGAGTGTCGCCCGATTTGTAAACAGCCGTCCAATGAGACCCTGGAAGAGTGTCAGGATCGGTGTTGATTACGAAACAATATGATTTTTTTTTAATTGGAACTTTTGGTAATCTATTAGCGGGAAACACTCCGATAAATTTATCTCTCGAGCGGGGGTCACACTTAAGTATAGATTGGATTTGATTAGTGTTCATCTTTCACGTCACCGTCAAAATGCATAATTTATCATATTGATCTTTTGTTAAGTTGATTCCCTTGATAGACTGCTTCAAACTTCCGTCTTCTTTTTTGAAATGTCGCACGTCGAAAGTCTCGTTACATTTTACGAGGTACGTGTCTCTTCCTAGATCGTATGCTTTGTCACAAACTCCAATGTCTAGGCTATATTCGGGACTTCTTTTTTTAAATTTCATCGCGGATGTCACTATTGTAGCACTAACACCAAATATTACAATCGCGAGACCCAGGAGAATGTGTACTTGACCCATGGTTAACAAAATGTTGAATAAAGACTGTAGCGCTCTACACTTGAATTTTAACTATTTCTTGAGCGTAAAACGCCCCTTTAATTATATTGCCGGTCAAATCTTTCACAATATACATACAGGGATCTCTCGTAATTACTCTATGAATTTCAAATATTTCGGCTGTAAACGTTCCCCTGTATGCTTTATCAAATGTTGCTTTTGCAACGGCTAATCGTATTTTATCCCCAATTTTTAAAGTTGGCTTTCCAATCATACTAAGGTTGCCATAGTTTTTTTCCCAAATTGTCGATTCATTGTTTTTATTGACATCTTTAGGGGCGATTCCTGTTGTAGAATGTTTTCGAGCGTTATAAGATTTTGCAATTAATGGTAGTTTATTAAGATACTGTAAATCGCCGGTCTTGGTAATTATTTTAAAAATTTTAGATTTTACCGTGCGAATGAGTCTCTCAACCATAGAAGCCTTTTTCTCAGAATATGTGAGGTAGTGGTGGATGTTATAACGCTTTAAGAGAGTGCGAAATGGGGCGTTTCGAAATTCTGACCCTGCGTCGGTACATAAATTAAGGGGTACCCGTTTTTTTAAAATCTCTCTAAAAGCCTTCACAATCTCGCTCGAGGTTTTATTTTTAATTGGCAGAATAAAACGAATTTGCTTAAGATATCCTGAACTAATAACAAAAAACGGTAATTTTTATTAAAAGTTTGTAAAATAGGGAGGTCTAATAAATCGGCCATAAATGTCTCATCAATCGTTGTTACATATAATTTGTTACGTTTAAAATTTAACCTCCTAGCTCTGTGTTGTGTGTAAGTTGCTTGTTTGCTGAGAAAATTTTTAATTTCTTTTTCCGAAATTTTGGGAAATTTTTTTCTTAAAGTAACACTGTCAGAATAACTGTATGGGCTTTCAACATCGTAATAAACTTTACTTAATTTTTTGTCTGTTTTTGACACCACCATCTTTAAATGTATGAATAGAAATAATAAAAACAAACTATAGTAAAAGTTTTTATTTTAATAAATTAAATCACATTTTAAGTTTGACACATTTTGAACAATATCAAAATATAATTGACTTTCTACTATTAAGGGGTCAAGACCAAATTCCTTTTGGAATCTAACAACAATATGATCGTAGTTTAATTGGGGGATAGCTAATAATATCATATTTTCCACTCGGTCTTCAAAATTTGTGCTAAATCCTAGTTTACAAGAGAGATCGTGAGTAATCGAAGATTTACAATGTGGATTCTCACAATTTTCGGTAATTTCAAGCATTTTATCCGTGAGCTCTTGTACAATTATGTCACGCATAATATTTTTTGCCGACAAAATTAAATTAATCTCCTGATCGATTGTATGTTTACAATGTTTTAATCTTTTCCACCCTGCTTGGTTGAGATTAAAACCATAATTTGTTGAATAAAAACGATGACATAGATGATTTTTTCCTCTGGCACAAGCGCGTACATCCACGAGTTTTTCCTTTTTTCCCTTGAAACAGTCGATTTTTATCTTTGAACCTTCAAGAGGCAGCCAGGTGTGAAAACTAGCAACTTGGTCTTCAAAAAAATCAGTTATTTCCTTTTCGAATGTGAATAGAGATTGCCAGGCTTCCAAATTCAGTTCAAATTCGGCGCAAGTGTCTAGTCGGTAAATTTTGATGGATGGATTAACATAACCTATCACCGATACTTCTTGTTTAGGCGAGAGACTGTGAGTTCGAGACATCTTTACAACTACGATTTCACGAAGCAACTAAACAATCTTTGCCCTCGTTGATTGATTTTATTCCGTAATATACGTAACTTGACGCTCTTGGTTAATGACAAATCGGTTTTCGTATTCTCCATTAATAATTATGTTTTGAATATTAGTTAAGGGGGAAGAAAACTTCATTACCATCCGTAAACTACCATTTCGTTGAATTGAGAGATTGTTAGAGTTTGCCGAAGAGTCGTAAGTTAAATCAAACGCGAATAATGTATTACCGTTTTTATAATTTTCGTAATCAATACAATTACCAGAGTTATTTCCGATTAAATCCATTGCCGAGAATAGTGAATAATATGACCTAGTGTAGAGATTTTTATTAAAATCTGGAGTTAGAGCAGTTTCTGGTATATTTTGGTCATCTAATGAAAGTTGTAAGAACGAGAGATTATTATGGTTATATTGAAAGGGATTTTCTCGACTAGACCCATTGTAAGCAGAATTGTTTAACATTCCGATTATTACCCGATTTGGAATTTTACCTAAAAAAATATTTGACTTCACGAAATCGCTCGCGCCTGCTGAGATTGTCAGAGTTTTAACAACAGTTTGTGTTAGATCGTACAAAGCTCTCTGTTTCTGCCGTATCACATTATGTGCCAGCTGGAGATCTGGATTAACGAGAATATGCTTAGCCGTAAGAACCGCATCTTCGACAATCAATTTATATTTTTTATTAATATCTTCATGGGAAATAATTATAAATTCATCGGAATTTTTCAAGAGTCGAATTCTTAAATTCACTTTGTTTAAAAGAAATTTGTCTATTTTACAAGAGTCTACATGAAGTCTACCCATATATTCACAAAGTTTCGATCCCGCAATATCTTTACTTCTTTTTAAAATTCCATTATTTTTTATCCTTATTAACATCGTCAAACGCTAGCGTTGGGTCGCAAAACCCGTCTTCGTAATAGCCCTCGGCGGTTTTGTAAGATTGTTTGGCTCCCTTATCAAAATTTAAAACTGTTGCTAAATATGCTAAATATGGGTAGCAGTTGTTGCTAGATTGTACTAAAGTTTCATTCATAAACACGTCTATTTGGCTAAAAATAGAATGCAATGGAAGGTTACATAGGGATATATTTTTTTCGGCTGCAGGTATATCTATTAAAATCCCGTTTTGTTCTTTTTTAACACGAATTCGAATTTTAAGCATCAAGTTTGACATGTAAATATAATAATCTCCCCCGGGGATAGAAAAATCAATCTGTGTAGCATTAGACAAGGGAGCTATAGGGAAATAATCTACAAATTTATTCCCCTCGATATTGCCATTAATCAGGGGTTCGTTAAAAAGCTCTAACTCTGAACACATAGATTCAAATTGAGGCATAATGCTTTAGTCAAGAAAATCGGTTTTTGTTCTCTTGCGTTTTCTTTGATTATTGCGTAATTTTGATTTGCGCTTCTTTACTCTCCGAACTCCAGAGCCTTTCTGTGTATTCAATATGGAATCACCGAGACTATTTAAAAGATTTGTTCCAGCAATTTTACTATTTTTTTTAAAGACTCCTTAAAATTTTGACCCGCAACAACATCATCCATTATCCTTTTCCCCATAACCAACCCTTGAATACCGAGTGATTTAGCTACGGGTCGAAAAAGAGGTGTTACGAATCTTGCTAAACTTTTAAAAATTGACCCAAATCCACGACCAGTTTGATATTGGCTTCCTCGAAAGACGTTATAGCCGCGTCCTGTTTGTACATATTGATGATAATATCTTTCCATGATGAGCTTGTTTTAAGTGTACTTTAGACTAAGCATCCAGTCTTTTAAATATTAATTTAATAATAGTCTTGCCTGTTTTATATGGCAGGAGTTCACCGTAATCCGACCTTAAAGAAATTTCTATAGTTTGTATTTGATCGTAGAGAACTGGAAAATAGTCTAAAAAATGAAATCTTTCAACCTGTGCTCGATTTTTATTTTCGTTTAATTTGATAATTCTCAGCAGGGGTGTATTAGTGTGGCCTGTAATTATAGGTTGTATAATATTTGTATAGACATAAATTTCAGATATTCCGTGGTTGAGATCTGCGGGGTACATACCTATTTCGTTAAAAAGAGGTCTTTCAATTTGATTGTTTGAAAAACCTAACATTTGCCCGAGTTTGGGGTTATCTATTGGAAAGGTTAAAAAACTGTTTCCACCCACACCTTTAACTGAAACTGTCGAATCTGAATTTAAATTAAACTCGAATTTAGCCCAACTCTGATGTGGTAATGAATGTTTCATCGCAATTAAAATATCATCAATAGTGTGGTAAACACCAGTTGGAATTCGACAATGAAATTTGTCTACAACATTTAGTTTATTATTTTTACTATGTTCGTAATTGGGGAAATCAATATCACGTTTTTGTCGTCGACTATTCTCAACTCTGTTTAAATCGTTTCGAAAAATTATAAAATTAACCGTATTATCTAATTCTAATCTAATTTGAAGTGGGTCTAATTCTTTGCTTTTATAAACTGAGGAGATATAATCTACTTTGTACTCAATTTGTAAGAGGTCTGCTAGAGGACCGAATATTTTAATTTCCAAGCCACTCATTAATTCAATTTGAAAATAATCATTTCCATTTTCTTTGAAAATAAAAAATCCAGCCTTAAGTGAGATATGCGAATCAAAATATCTTTGAAGTTCATTTAAAATTTTGAAATGAAGAGATAACGGTTTAAAATTCCCGCTTAAATCCTTATCAGACTCGTAATAATTACGTTCAAACGTATAACTGTCATTTTCCTAGTTAGGGGCTTCAATTGGAAAATTTTTATTATATCTAAAATCTATAACAGATTCCTCATCTGACAAAAATGTTTCCTCATACACTTTTAAAGGATTTAGACTGCTAATTACACCATTTTGAAATTCTGGCGCGTTTATATTAAAAATATTTGCTAATCTTCCGGTGAAGGCCATCTGTAGATCTCTAGGGAATGAAATTTTTAAGTAATGACCTCGATTTATTTCTTCTATTGCGTAACTAATTTCGTACCGATTCAAAGGGGGGTAGTTTGTAGCTTGTTGAATCTCGTTTTTTAATTGCCTATGCAAAGATAATGGGATAATATTTCCAAAATCATCTCTCTGACCTTCAAATAAAAAAGGCTGTATAATTGATACGGAGTAGAAAGCCCAATCTTCCTGCTCAAATTGCGGTATTTTTGTAGTCTCAATACGTATGTCGATAAAATTGTTGCGCAAATTATAAGTAATATTATTTAAATTATTTAACGGGCCAAATTTTTGAATACCCGTAAAATAAGTGTCTGGTGGAATTTTAAAAAGATCTGCTAATGGATTTGAAATTTAATTTCCATCCCTACCGGTATTTCTAAATTAAAATATAAATTATCTTCATCATCGGAAGATATTGCGGTTTTTAATCCATCAAACTGTCTTGGTTTACATCGTTCTAATAAATCACGTATAATTAAGTGTAATGTGAACGGTTGAATTTCATTATTATATTGTCTTTCTCCCTCATATCTGCCTGCCTCAAACACAATTGCGTAATTATTCCATTGTATTTGTTTAATAACAGGCTGAGATGGTAGAGTAACTGGTATTGGAAGAGAACTTGGTAGATTATTTTCTTCGGAAGGATTTAAAACTTTTGGTTGGTTGACGTCTCCATTAATATTTGGAATTAAAGGGTCAGTTGGTAAAATGTTGTTTAGATTTTCTTCTGGTTTCAAATTTGACTTTTCTTCTAAATTTGTTTTTGGTTCAAGTTTTGGTTTTTCTTCTTGTTTCACTTTTAGTTTTAGTTTCGGTTTCTTGTTAATTTTCTGTTTTTTCCTCCTGGGTTGTGATTGTATTTCTTCCACGGGAATTTGTCGTGGTAAATATTTTTGTTGATATTTATTCACAACTAACGCTTTTTTAATTCGTACTTCGATAAAATTTGTTGCGTAAGTTAAAGAAATAGTTTTGGCGTGATTCGAGAGTGGATAATTAGAAAGATAATCATTGTCGACAAAATCATTTTCTCGAAATTCCAGAACAGACGCTAGGGGCGATGCTTGAACTATTCTTACTTGCACATCTTTTTGTAACTGTATTTTTAATTTTGAACTGTCTTCGTTTTCATCTGCTTTTACCGTATTTATTTGTATTTTTCCTTTAAGTGTTTGATTGGCCTCAATAGTTTTAGCAAACTCGTTGAGTATATTATTTTGAAGAGATGTTGGAATATTATTCTTATTTCGATCTAGATCACCCTCGTAACGTTTGGGTGGAATTTCAATTTTAATATAATCCCATTGATTTTCTTCGGGCGAAATAACATCTGACACGTGCCCTACTTGGAAATGCGAATACTCATTTGTTATATTCGAATAAGTTTCAGGAAGAATTATTTCTGCTAATGAGCAAGCCCATTTTTCATTGTTAAAATTTAAAGGTTTTGATAACTGTACTTTAAAGTTAGAAGGTGTATTTTCCGGGTAAATATCGGGTGATGCGTTCGAAGGTAGAAATACTACGAAACTTGACATCTTTATAATGACAGTTTTAGTTGGGCGACATCTCGTTTTATATTAATAAAAGATTTAGCGTGATAGATAGAAAGGATTGGGAGTTGAACTTGAGACTGTTTGAATAACGTCCTGCAACGCTACCGATCTACCACGCTAAACCTTAACACGAAAGAGTTAAATTATCTATTTTACGTAGGAAAAATAAGAACAATAAATTTATTAGAAAAACATATTTATTCACATATTTTCAATCATTTGACAAGTTTGTTCAAGATTTTCTAAAACCTCGATGGGTGTTTCAACTTGATTAAGAGTTAAAATTTGATTATTTTTACAATATTCTTGAAAAAAAATAATAGCTTCCATCTGCTCATCAGATGGCATGACAAAGTCCGGTGGAAATACAACATTTGATTTCATTGTTGAATTTAAAGTTTCTTCGGACTTAATACCAGTTGTCTTTTTTTTACGTTGAATTTTCTTTGGCGTTCCATTATCATTAACAAACTCGTTTAACCATTCTTGATGTTTTACGTTAAACTCGTTCAAATAATCAATAATTTGATCGTCTAATATTTCTTCTTTGGTTGTATATTCTCGTTTCTTTGAATAAATACAATCGCAAACATCAATACGAATTTGATTTTTATAACTACTCGATAAGTGATCCATTAAGTGTTGCTTAAAAATTGTCTTGTCAAGACATTGTTCTTGACAAATCCAGCATTTAACACTAAAGTTTAAATTATCAAAGAAATTAAAAGCGTGTTTGCGACATGGCTCCTCGTAATAACAAGGGTTCTCGTTAGGCGATTTGCATTTAACGTCTGGTTTCCCCATAAATAACTTCATTTTTTTATCCTTTAAAGAGCTCGATTTTTGAGACGTCTTACGCTTACACATATCCTTTGACTTTTAAATGTAAAAACAATTATTATTTATAGAAATTGTAATTATCGCAAGTTTAGACACGTTTATTAGCTGTTTAAAGTATTTTGGGTGGGGCCAAAAGTTGCCAAGGCTATAAAACGAAGGTCGAGAATTCATTTCCCCATCTCGCAAATAACTAATTAGCATTTTAAATGGCGAAAAAACGAAAAAACGAAAAAAACGATATCAAAAGTAAATAAGTTGCAGTAATTGGTGGGGTCACATATTACCGCCGATATCTCGGTCCGACCTTGTCCGATCGTGACCAAACTTGTTGGGTTGATAGACCGAGGCTTAGAGGTGGTAGAGAGTGCTCGAGGTCAAAGATCATCGTCAAGGTGAAATTTGAGATTGAAAACAAAAATATGTTTTTCGATTTTTTCAAGGACAAAAATTTTGTTTTTGGAAAATATTTTGGGGGGTGTTGTTATGGCGGCCATCTTGGCGGCCATCTTGGAAAAAATGGTTCATATTTAGTTACTCTCTACTACTATTGTTAATTGTAGTTAAAACCAACTTTGGTGGAATCGGTTGAGGGAGTTAAATGGTGGCAACAAGTGGTCATGGTTTTCTACAATAATTTTTTACTTTTATTGTTTCCATTCTCGTCAAGCCTATTTTTCTAAGACGTTCCTATACAATATTAATTGTTGTTGAAAGTCTCTCAATATTCGGAAGGAATGGCAAAAAGGGACATTTTACGTCTTTTAGTTTTTCGCAAATCAAAACCAAAATTGCAACCAACTACATGTCTATACCGTTGGTCGTAGAGCGATGACAGTGAAACTTTCTACATATGAATCGACCATAATGAAGCCGGAAATGCCGGTTTCAGGGGTGTAACTCCATTATTAAAAAAGTTGTCAAAAACGACATCTGGCGTTACCGCCGAAACTATTGTCGCTTTGAAAAAACCGACAACTCCACGTGAAAGGAAATAAAAAAAATGAAAAATTGCTTCTGGGGGTTTCATTTTTCCATCGTTTACACGTTTCGAGAAAATTTAAGAAAAATGCAAAAACTCCCTTTGTCGAAGACTTTTGTAACAGACTGTACTTTAACTTAATAAACCCAAGAGGAATTTTATCGAAAACTAATTTTTCGAGTCACCTGGTTTTGGAAATAAAGTAAGAAAACGTGAACACGCTAATTTAAATTAATTTTTAGACAAATATAATTTATTGAGCTACCTGGTTTTGGAAATAAAGTAGCGAAAGCGAACGAGTTAGATGGCGCCTGTATAGAACTCGGCGGAACAGATAAATTAATCGCCAGAATTTTAATTATTCATAAAAATTTCGGTTAACTGTTTCTTTATGAATATTATTCGCGGTTATAAAACGAATTAATATGCCAAAAATAATCACTTAAATTGACAAATACTCGACTTAAGGGGCCCCGATTCCAAAAATTATGAAAATCCCGTCGAGGCTATAATAGTGCCTACCGATTGAGATATCAATCGCCTTTGTACCACTAACGTTCCGCGAGCAATAGTGTGTACGGCGGCGGCGGCGGCGGCTACACAGTAGGTGATCGTAATACACATAAACGTAGAATAGAATCAAGAAGCAAAGAGAAAGATGGATTGCTGGGAAACACCACCTTTTTTCAGTCTTACTGAAGAGAAGGATAATTTTGGGCCAACTTAAATCCTATCTAGTAATGGAAAGTCAACTGATGCTACTCCAACCCCAAATAGAAGACGATAAAAAATAACAAAGAAGTACAAGTACACGAATTATTGCGTAAGTTTAATCGTGGGTTTACCGCTGGAATGGTACAAAGGTTCTTTAATAAAATTAAAAGAGAATATGTAAAAATTAAAACTAATTTAATTCCCATAAAAGAGCATATTAAAAAAACTTTTTCAACCTTGTCCTATTTTCCAGCAATATCTGATAAAATCAGTAATTGTCTTAAAAAAAGCTATATAAAAATTGCGTTTAAACCCCAGAACCAATTAAAAATAATCTTAATAACGGAAAAGACCGTCTCGAGGATGACAACAGACAAGGAGTTTATGAAATACCATGTATGGTTTGTGACCAAACTTACATAGGTCAAACGAAACGTAATTTCAAAAAAAGACTTTCGGAACATAAAGGTCACCTAAACCGAGGGGAGTGGAACAAATCTGCGGTAGCCTATCATAGTTAAAAAACAGGTCACGTGATCGATTTTAACAAGTCCAAAATTATTGCTCAACCAAATACATTTAATCAACGCAATACTCGTGAAAGTATTGAGATTATGAAACGGAAAAATAACTTGATGAACTTTGACGACGGTCTTTATCTTAATTCTGCGTGGAAATCAATTTTTTAGAATCCCCCCCCCCTTTTTATATTATATGTATAAATGTTGTTGCCGCGACACAACTTTTGTTATTCCTGATGATGGCACCAACACTGCCGAAACTGGTCGTTTTAATATTATGTTACGCAATAATTCGTGTACTTGTACTTCTTTGTTATTCAACAGCGTAAGGCTGGAACCAAACCAAACGTTAATTACGATATAAAATAACATTTAGCACAACAATGTGGAAATTCCCTGATGTTCTAAAATTAACGTTAAATGCTGCGAAAGCAAATCCGGAACCACGGACTTCAAGTTTTTGCCATCCGCAAGCGATAAAACGAGGTGAAAGAAACCTTTTTAAAAACTATGTTTAGTGGAGCTGCTATATCCCGATTGAAATAATATCCAGAAACTTCGAAAATTGAAGAGTGCTCCTCTTAAGTACCAAAATATTTGTCGCGGTGCTAAAACCTGAATTGTTGGTCTGTGTTTAAATCCTACTGGTTTTTCCTCGGCGCTTCCCTTGATAGATTGTCTGATCAGGAAAGTGTCGGTTTTGGTAATCTGGAAATAGTAACTTTCGCAAAATGCAACGACAAGTATTGCTGAAGCTTTTGAAAAGAACGAATCTATTTGTAGATTCTTAAAAAGGCTAAAAATGGGGGAACATATCTGAACCTAAACCATGAATTTTTTTCCAGATTCAAGGCTAAATAGGCTTAACATCCCTAAAATGGTGGGGCTTTTTGCCGTTATAGAATCCCCTGCTACGGGAAGTTAAATACAGCCCGATCCTGGAGTTATCTCTACATCAGACAATCTTGCGGGTACAAATTTGGAAACCAAACCGAAGAAGTGATTGGATATAATACCAATAGCAGTGTCACGGCTCTTTTATGAAGACCAGGTATTACTCTGAGTTTAAAAATTATCCGAATTTTGGATAAATTACTTGCTATTATAATTTTAGTTTTCGAAAATTTGGCTTTAAATTCTTCTGATCTGAAACGATAAACTTGGTCAAATATTAAATTGAGTTAACAGCTTTTCTGATACCTCAATTCAGGTAGATCATATCATGGAGGAATAGTAGAGGAGGGGAAAGGAAAGAAGGCGCTAAATCCGACAGCGTTGTGCCAGTTCGAGGCGGGGGAAAAAAGGGGGGAAAGTCGAGGTAGACTTTTAAAGAATTCAAACCCTAACCGGTAGATCGCGCTGCCTGTGTTGGAATGTATGAAACATGGAGGAATAGATAAAAGTCTACCTCGACATACCCACCGTTTCTACATCCCCCTTTACGCGATTTCTGAAGAGGAACGTCAGTGCTTAGCCCAATCAGAACTATCAATACCACTATAGGGCCATTCCTCTATGATCATATGTTAGAATCTGTAAAAAACCGATAGGCTTAATCATCCTCTAAGAAGTCCTACTCATAATAACAAAAATTTTATTTAATACTATTAATCTTATATATTTTGTGGAAAGAAGTTTCTTTACCTGCCATAAAGATGTTATCATTCTACGTTTTAAAAAAGCTGTCTTTCAAAGAAAAGCCCACTTCAGGAAATAAAGATGAAGCAACCTCTCCAACAAATTCACTCGAAAGATCAGGTTAGTCGTTTAGCTCAACTAATTTGACAAAATGCATTGGGATGTTATCCTCTATCTTTCTTTGTTCTGTTTTATTGAAGTGATATTTCACATCCATTGGTTTGTTAGATGGAGTAATTAAAGGTCGTCTTTCTATTTTTTCAACACTGTTTATCATATTAATTTTAAATAACTCGATCTATTCTTTGCGCAAAGTTTATTTTTTTGGAAATGCCCTAAATTTCACATGTGTGTTTCTAACAAGGAGACGACCCGAGGTGTAACCCACTGATTTTGCTTAAACTCGGTGAATTAGTAGACCTTAACGTAACTTCAGAATTCCCAAAGGGAAAAGTTACGCTGGGCTTTCGTTTTGCCAAGGCAATCGAAAAGGTTTTTGATTTAACATGGGAAAATCACATATCTCAAGGAGTTTCCCACCTATGAAAATACAAAGAAATTTCAAAAAATTTAAATTTAAAAAAAATATGTAAATTGGGAAATATTTTGTATTTTTGAGTAAGAGAGACTATTTTTGGGTGAATTGGTACGTCGTTGGGTAAAAGCGAGCGAGTAGGGTAAATTGAGGTTAGTTCAAATATTTCTGAATAATTTCCAATTAAACTAACAAAATAGAAATTTATTTAGATAAATTCGACTAAATTTGACCAATTTAAAAAAATTGGGTAAACCCGAAAAACACAATACATTTTGGTATATTTATGTTAAATACGAGAAATATTCGGCAATATAAGTAATAACGTGTAAATTTTAATTAATTTGAGTTAAATCGTCAGTATTGAATAATTTAAGGTAATGTTAATATATTACGGAAAAGCCGAGTTAAATTCGGTAAGAGATAGTAAAGTTCGGTAAGTTACGACTAATTTAAGTAATTTTGTCTAAATTGGACAAAGACAATTAAATTGGGTAAATACTATTAAATTAAAAATATTACTTTAGGTAAAGGCGAGTTAAATACGATAAGATGAATAACTAAAACATTTTAATATTTTTGGATGAATGTTTCTGTCGTTGGGTAAATGCGAGCGAGCTAGGGTAAGTGCTCATAAATTGAGGTAAGTTGGAGTATTTGTGAGTATATGAACAAAATATAAGTTAATTCAGATATATTTGACTAAATTGGATCAATTTCAATAAATTGGTTGAAACCGAAAAATTCAGTAAAATTTGGTAAATTTGAGGGAAATACGAGAAATATTCGACAATATAAGTAATAATTAAAGATTAAATTTTAATTAATTTGGTTTAAATCGTCTAAATTGGACAAAGTCGATTAATTTGGGTAAATACTGATAATTTATGGTAAATGTTAATATATTACGGAAAATACGAGTGAAATTCGGTAAGATAAAGTAAAGTTCGGTAAGTTACGACTAATTGAACAAAATCGATTAAATTGGGTAAAAACTAATAAATTAAAAAATTAATTTAGGAAAATGCCAGTTAAATACGATAAGATGAAAACCTAAAAATAGGGAACATTTTAGTATTTTTGGGTTAGAGATACTATTATTTGGTGAATTCATCTGCGTAAATGCTCATAAATGTAGGTACATGTAAGTAGAAGTAGTTGTGAATAAATGAACAAAATATAAGCCCGGATTTTCTTACTTGGAACTGGCATCGTTTCATTTTAATTAAAACTACGTAATTCATTAAAAGAAAACATCATCTGAATTCTGAAAAGACCATTAAGAGCCGAGCGGAAACAAGGTTTGAATTTGATTATGCGCAGAAGATCTAAAAACACGAATTTCCGGCTCACTTGTAAAGGGGGGTAGGGTACGCCGAATGCCTTGAGAAGCACCAGAGTTATGAATCCATAAGCATTACATATATCCATGCCACCACCCTCCTATAAATTGTAACCTGACCACCTGAATTAATCGCATTTAAAGTTGCTAGATGTCTTGGGCCAGGTTGTGCCAAGGGTATTAGCCTTGCTGTTTATTAATATAGAAGAGGAGTGTGCATTGGATAAATTATTAAATAAAAGAGTGTATTATCTTCGTAAAATTTATGGTGCTCTCATTCATGCATTTTTGTTAATCGAAATTTTTGATACATCCAACTTAGGCAAGAATATAAAACATAAGTGGCGTTAAGAGACAAATAAATTTGAAATAGTCGCGTCACGTCGCCCCAGTTGATGAAAGTGGATGTTTCAGATGCCAAGAATGACCTCTTCTTCTGCTCATTGTATTTGAACATCAACTCAGAATTCCAGTTTTCGATTAATCCGTTTTGTCGTAGAAGATTTATCCTGTAAAACAAAACTAAAATGAAAAACCATTTCGAAAAACCATGTTATTCTTAACTCGTAAAAGAAGTGGCTTAGTCACTCTTTAGTCACACCTCAAATCACATCGTCAATTTTATCTGTCTAAAATTTTATGAACAGGTGGTAGGTATTATGGCAATTTCCATCAATTTCGTGGTTAAGTTTAATATAATTAATAGATATTTTCCTTTTATTTAACCAGAAAAGTCTTATACACTGGCCCACTTAAAAAAGTTTTCTATCGGATTTGCCACATTTTCTTGACAAATATTGCAATATTTGTCAATGTATGCATTCAATTCAAGCTATCAGAGCTTCGAGCGAACGGTTTCGTCTGCACTATGCCAGACCTAGTTTTTGGCATGACTCTGGAATGGTTTGGTTACATTTTTCCGAAAAATATATGTCCGAAAGGTGTCACAAATGACCTAACGACCATTTGTCGTTTATAATGCATAAATACAACTAAAGTAAACGCACTTAACTAATCTAACCCATCCTGACCCGACCTAACCCAACGCAGCCTAACCTTACCTAACAAAAACCCAAAAAGCAACGAATAATTTTTCATTTTAGACATAAGAACCATATTTCTAATTTCTTTCCGAGAAATGGTCATTTGAATATTTGCACCACCTTTACTTTTCATTTAAGGATTCAGGTCTTTTAACACTTTCGAAGGCCCACCGTTTTTCTTATATCCGATAACTTTCTTTAAAGTTGGGTCATAGGTGGTTTTGCCTGCAACTCTTGCTACACATAATTTAAAGAAGAGATAAATTTGCTTGGGACCGCTACAGGAAATTCGTTAGATGGTTCTGGTAGTCTAGGTGCTTCTGTGATGGCTTGTGGCTGGCTTTGCGGATGGAGATCTTCATAGAATATGGTAACATTTTTGCTATTTTAAACATTGATTTTTAGTTCGGTTTTCGGGGTAAGTGCATTTCGATAAAAAAATACTTGTTCATTCATTTCCAAAATCGATTCTAAGGTTTAGTTTTTTTTATCACTCGATTGTTAAAAAAATTAAATGATTTTGGGCCAATTTGTGTAAAAAATGATGATTTTTAGCTATTCTTTGCAATTTCTACAATTGGGATAGTTTGCATATAATTTTAAATCCTTAAATTTTAATGTTTAACAGTGGGACTGGACCATCGAACAACTTTAGTGAAAATGGTTCCGGCTTTGAACATTAAATTGGGTTACTTTGAACATAATATTAAATCCGACCAATTTTTAAAAGAAAGACTACTGAGGAAAAGCAGAAAAATCGTTAAATATGAACGTAAATCGACCATTTATGGTAAGAAAACTGACCAACTATGAACAGAATGTGAAATAATATTGATCATAAAATCTGGCACATTCCATTTCAAAAATCTACAAAGTTGGTATCTTAATCGGTTTACATTTGCTGATTGTTTTCAACTAGTGTCAGTCTTTGGTAGCTGACTAAATAGCTTGTGCAATGTTCAATGCTTTTCTCAACGTAAGTGATTCATCTTATGGATTTCTGATCGCCAATATTTTAAAACATCAGCTGTCAAATCTGGTAACTTTATATCCAATTCAGCTCCATAATTACAGCGCTCAGGTAATTTGGTTAAATATAGGTTCCTAGTGTCTCATTACGTTGTTTGTTTCCCTAATTTTCAGACAATGCGCTGACTCTGTTAAAAAGGGATACATCGTTATTGACTTTATCAATAGGAATGAGACCATCCTCAAACGTGGTCCTCCTCCTTAAGTCCTTAAAGGCTCCCCCATCGTTATCTGATAAAACTACATACATGTCTTTTACATAACAAAACATAAGCTTGAATGTGTAATAGGTAATAGAAACAAGACATTGTTTATATTTGCTAGATTTATTAGAAATATAAAATATAGAAAATTATATATTAACAATGATATTGATTGAAAAATTTACCTGCACTTACATTTTATTCATTTTAGAAGAGTAGGAGCTCCCTTTTCGAAAAACAATAAAGGATAAATTTATTTTTACAGTCTCTTTAATCGAGTAAATCTCCGATGTCAGATTTCTATTGGCAATGATAATGAAAGCTACCTCGTACGAGACAAATAGGCGGAATTGTATCGCGTCAATTCCGTTAAAAATTCAACTTCCTTTTTAAAATATTTTAAAGACGTTTGAACATACTCCGGAAAAGATATCTAAAAATGGTTGTGGCAATTGTAATTATATAAATAATTTTATTTTAAATGTGCTTTGGTGGCTTTTCGCAAACACTCCTTTAAAACAAATTATGAATGTGTAAATCAAATCAATAAACCCAGAATAAGTATAAAAGCACTTTTTTTGGAAAATACAAATAATGCCGTAAGAACCACTTATCAACCTGTAGCAAGATGTCAACTTGACAAAAAATTGTGGGACATCGTTTTTAAAGGGTTGTCTTATTATTGTTTTAAATTTTAATGATTTAATTTTTAAGAAGTTTAGGCAAACCGCCTTCTTTGCAAACCATAGCGTAAAAGTTCCCGGTTTGAATCAAAGACAGCAATTCCTGAATAGTTTCAACCAGTGGTTCTTTGAAACTAACACTAGCCGTAGCTGTTAGTCTCGAAGAATAAGTCGATAGTGAAATAATGCCAAAAATAGAAGAGGTTATCAATAAAATTGTCGATGCAAGAATAACAAATGAATTTTCAGTTGATTTCTAGAAACCAAAATGTTTTCTTTAATATAACTACTTTTTAAACTTATTTTCGTTTTACGTAACTGGGTTATTTCAATTTTATTTGTAATATTGTTAACTCTTAAAATAATTCTATTCAACCAATATTGATTAATAAGGTACTCGTCTAGTATTTTTCAATAAATAAATACATTTTTAACTGAAGGTGGATATTGAAATAATATATTAAATAGACTAATTTACACATCGCCAAAACAAGACATAAGTTTTTAAAATCAGCCCAATAAAATGTTGCGAACAAAGAAGAAATGTAATTGCAAAAACCAAATATCGTTGTCAGAAATCGTTGGCCCTTATAACAATGCTTGTTCGACTTTGATCGAATTGATTTTGATCAAACTTAGATCAAATCATTAATTTAACATTTAAAACGTTAGATTTATCGAAGTTGGAGTAATTTTTCATTATACCTTGATCAGAAATACATAAGACCAACAATAGATCCTGGTTCAAATGTAAATCTGATAGGAATCCATAATTCTTACCTTAAATCTTTTATATAGTTTTCGGCTATTTGTCACCATGTTCTTTGTAAGCTGCATGAAGACGTATAATATTAATCCAACCATCCATACCTTAAATAAAAAACGAAAACATGACATACATGTATTTTATCTTTTGACCTAACCAAAAGTGGTGCAGAGATGAATGATATCAATGGTATCATACTTGAGTAGAAAACGGTTTCAAGAAGAAAAATGCGGAGCGGCTTTCAGAAAACTTCGGATACCGAACGAAGAACGACACGGTGTCATCAATGAATGGCGACGAGAAATCAACGGCCAAGACTCGGTCTGGATAAGCACTGATTGTGTCCATAGCAAAATGGACTTCCTTCGTTGAGGAAACAACAAATCATGATTTGACCATGAAACACCCCCAAAGTTTCTCGGTTCAGACTTTTTACAGCTCTAAATGTAACGCACATTTCTGTGGACCATTCCAATAAGGCCGGTCCAGGAGTTGTTGCTTGATTTCCTTCCGTATTCTGCGTCCTTTGGAGCGACTAAATTATAGCTATAAAATTGAAACATCCAATGAACTCTTCCTTGCTGGAAACTAGCGCTGAAGCATTTACACCTAAACCAATTAAATTCTTTTGCCAATATCACGCCTGATTTACAAAACATTTATTTTTTATTTAATTGTTATTTTTAAAGCCCATTAATCCAAGCGATCAAACATCCTACTCAACCGCTGGTCTCATCAGAACGCCCTACGCCAGCTTCCACAAGCCCAGACAGGGGACAAATCCAGCATATGTATTAGTACCCTACTACTGATGGTCGCACCCTCGACACAAGCCACTCATCCCGACAAACGGCACAACAATGGGGCGACTTCGCGCACAGCTGTGGGATAGAGAGTGGATGCTATAGCAACTCCAGCCGACCCCCTACTTACGTAGGTAGTGAGCCACACCCTTCAGAACGGTAAATGTAACCCGGTACAGCTGGCACCGGACACCGAGTGTGGCCCCAAAAGACCGGGAAACAGGACCACTGCGCCTCATATGGAGACCCGCCGCCCCATAGCAGGCTACACAATCCTCCCAGGTGGCCAGTTTGCCTGGAGCCTCTCCGTGAGCCTGAGCCAAAACCCTGTTTCCAGCCCATACCTGACCGAAGTTGGAGGTGGAGATAGGACCAATATACCATTTGATCAGAGCTAACACCCCCCAGCGCCCTTATTGGTTACAAAAGCCGGACCCCGACTCCCTGGTAAAACCAGTTATTGCACACACTGACCCGTTAAAGGCCCATTTTCTATGGGTATAAGAAACGACCAATGGACCTGTTTCTTACTGCCATTTAGCGGCAACATTTACAAGCTCGTGAATAGAAAATTCAGAAATAGACGCTATTTTATGTTTATATATCATATGCTATGGACTGTTTACTCAAGCTCAATTTACACAGAGCAATCGCTTGTTTCCATCTAAACGAAATATCTTTACATGTTCTTTGGTAAGAAATTACTGGATAATAGTTTTACCAAACAATATTAGTAGTGTAAAAGTGAGTTAAGGACCACGGAGTGCAAATTTCCCATAGGTTTAATACGGATTGCAAATTTTCCATAGGGTTTGTATGGGGGTCAGAATCACCCCCGAAACAGCGACGGTGCGATCGGGCTTCATTGGCTGGCATCGAGAATACGAGACATACCGATGAAAACGCGAAGAGAGGATCGATGGCGGCCAGAAACTTATTCTTATGCCATAAGTAAGTAACAATTTAACACCTTGTGAGGCGTTTTTTTATTGAAGCTAGACTGCTAGTACACTGACGAGGAGACGACCCGAGGTGGTTCTCACCGATTTTGTTCAAAGTTGGGGGATTGTTAGACCTAGATGTAACATGAAACCAGTTAAAGGGAAAAGTTACGTTGGGCTTCCGTTTTGCCATGGCAACCAAAAATGTTTATAACAACATAATATAAGAAAGGGTCTAGGTAAAATAACATGCGAAAATGATAAATTCTAAGGGTCCCCCCTGTGCAAAATTTCAATAAATCAAAAAAACAATTATTTTTAAAAAAATAAAAAAAATAGTAAATTTTACATTTTTGGATTACTTTGGACAAATAGGGGGAATAAAAACCATTTTGGGTGAACTCGAGCTAATTTGAATAAATAGGTCGAAATTTTAGGTATAATACAAAATATTTGTAAAACTTCTGCCGTGATAACTGCCATTTATTTTCGCCGATAAATCTTAAAATTTCTACATTACATTATCTGAACGATGTAAACAGATTTTTAGATTTCGATAGAAAAACGACGCCATTTTATAAAATGGCGGATACAAATAAAAATCATGGTTCAATAAGTTAGGTAATTTGTATCCGATTAACCTGAGATTTTCTACGTTACATTATCTGAACGATGTTAACAGATTTTTAGATTTCGATAGAAAAACGACGCCATTTTATAAAATGGTGGATACAAATATAAATCATGGTGCAATAAGTTAGGTAATTTGTATCCGATTAACCTGAGATTTTCTACGTTACATTATCTGCCCGAATGAATTCGTACTATAGATTTTAATAGAAATCCGACACCATTTTGTAAAATGGCGGATATCAATAAAACTCATCGTGCGATAAGTTCCGTAAATATTCGTCGATTAATCATCAATTTTCTACGTTTCATTATCTGCCCGAGCTAATTAGACCTATGGGTTTTCCAATAATAATCCGACGCCATTTGGAAATATGGTGGATATAAATATAACTTATGATGCGATAACTGCCGAAATTATTTGTTGATTTACGTGAAATTTTCAACATTACATTATCTGACCGAATAAAAAAGCCCCTTTACACTGTGATAGAAATCTGACGGCATTTTACAAAATGGCAGATATCATAATGCGATAACTGCCAAAATTATTTGTCCAATTACTTGAAATTTTCTACTTTACATTACCTATTAAAGATAATTAATCCTATAAATTTTAATATAATTCAAGGCCATTTGGAAAAATGGTGGATGTCAAAATGTCTCACGGTCATATAAGTTCCGTAATTATTCGACGATAAATCTGAATTTTTCTGTTTCATTAAATGATCGAGTAAATAAGTCCTTTCTATTTTGAAAGAATTCCGAAGCCATTTTGCAAAATGGCGCATGTCTGAGATGATCCGTAATTATTCGTCAACTATTCTGAAATTTTCTATTTCTGACCGAGTATATTAGTCCTATTTCTTTTGAGATAAATACGCTGTTTTTCAAAATATCCATGTATCCCCTTGGTGCGATAAATTCCGTATTGTTATTGTTATAAAAAATGTATACGAAACTTCCTATAAAATGGGTAAATTTTAATACATTTCGGCAAAATCCAATAATATTGGGTATGTTCTTATATCATTGGATTAATATAAAATAATTATGGTTAAATTCATCATTTAGGCATAATTTGGGTAAATTGAAATATTATTAAATTAGTTCAATTGGCATTGTAGAATTATTGGTAATTCGCGAAATGTTTGGTAAATCAGAAAATTGTTGTAATTTGGGAAATTATTGGTAATTTGGGAAATAATTTGTTATTCTGGAAATTATTGGTAACTAAGGAAATTATTGATAACTCGGGAAATTATTGGTAACTCGGTAAATTATTGGTAATTCGGGAGATTATATGCCAATATGTCAAAACATGGTCAAAATCAGTTATGCGCCAAGGAAAGGTAGAACTAATTAAAAAAATTTTAACGTTTGGACTTCACTACAGCAAAAGAGTAGGGTTAAAGTATCACCTATAGGAGGCAATATAAATCTATGGTTTCTTCTAAAAGACGTAGGGCTCTGCCGAGGGGCTAACCACTCTTAGAAAGTCTGTACACCGGATTACGCTTAGATTAGCACTGCCAAAGGCAGGGACTTCAAAGATTACGCGTAATCCCATTAGTACAGTCAAAGGTACGGCTCTGTACACCGATTACGCGGAGTGATTAGCCCCTCGGGCTCTGCCTTCGGATAAGAACTTTTCCGTTCATTTCTTTTATAACCATATCCGAAAATTATCCGAATAAAATATTATTTGTTGCATATCAAATCGTATAATAGTCGCGAATATTGGTAAATTGGAACAATAGCCCCACCACTCGCTTTCCTCCCCTTTCCCGACCCCCTTAGAGTACTTTTTAAGGAGATTCCAATGGTGCAAAAATTATTTCCCGCAAAGCATTAATTAAATAGTTATGGTTACTTAAACGAAAAGTGTAAGGTCTCTTCGCGGCGGCGAGAATTTTACGCCTCGAACCGTTCAGTTCGTACATCTTTAAAATTAGTATATCTTTAAAATTAATTATTTGCGGCTAATAATTTTTGCACCATTAGGTTCCCCTTAATAATTACGTTGGTAAGGTGTAACTAAAAAGTTCAAACTATGTGGCGGGGCTATTGTTCCAAATAGCCCGAATATTATTCATAAATAAACAGTTAATCAAATATTTTAGGATTAATTGAATATTTGGCGGTTAATTTATCCATTTCACTGAGCTCTTAAAACACGCGAAAAATAACTATATAATAAAATGAATAGCCTCACGCTATAACTAACAGACCGATAAATTAGAAAAATTCCTAAAAATGAAGTTAATAATAATCAGCTTGGCACCACCACCTTGGGCCTAATTCATCAAGTGACTTTTGAAGCCAATACAGTCCAAGCTACTGTCCACTAAAGAAACAAAGCTCAAGAGCAGTTTCTAGTAGTTTAATATAAGAGGGTTAGTTCTAACCACGCGAGACTACAACAAAAGTCAAAAACATTTTTCGTTGCCATGTCAAAACCGTTGCCCATTGAATAAATTCCCTTTAGGATTTTTCAAGTTACTTGAAGGTCTACCAATCCCTTGAGTTTGAACAAAATCGGTGTGTAACCCCTCGGGTCGTCTCCTTGTAAGTGGAATTTAACCGAAATTATACATCCCATATAAAATATATTGTTAACAATTACTATAATATAAGTGAATGTCAAATATACAAACTAGCCAATCAACTCGAGGGATACTTTTGTGTCCCGCCTTTTTGGTCAAAGCATAGCTTGTTGTGATTTCGACGCTAGCGACCTCTGTTGAAAAAAAACTACGTCACGTTTAGACAACACTTGCATTCGGGCATTTTTCGAAGGGCTTGAATTTTGATACAAACCAGAGAAGCAAATTCCGCCTCACTACTGACAAATTACCGCGTAACAAATCGTTCTAAAAATGAAAAAATATAAAATAACACTACTTTCCGAAAACTGCGTCATGTAACAGGAAATTAATTTCTCCCTTTGGCCACTTCGATAAATAAACATGAAATATGTTTGAAGAGACGTTAAATGTAGCGTCATTGGTAAGATATAATATTTAAGTTTCAAGAAAATAGGCATGTAATATCTATTTGCGAATAGGAACACTAAAAATGGTTTTTAAAATGAGTTGGGGTTTTCACCACCGATATTTATTGGGCTTCTTATTATTTCTGATAATGTTGTTAAAGAGAGGGTCATTTCCGTATAGTGGAATTCTATAAAACGTAAACTCTTAACGGTTATTTTGAAAAGTGTATATTGTTAGAATTTTATTAATTTTGCTGATATATACACTACTGTCTTCCTTTGGGGTTGAGTCTTATCTTAACGATAGTTGGGAAAAACTTAAATTGATCTCAAATCTGATGATATTTGGAATAGTTTACAATCAGTCATGTGTTAATTGGATGGACGAAAATTTTGAAATTGAAGCCACTTGTACCGCTACTGTTACATTTTAATATTTGTAGTAAGGAATAGTTTATTTATTTGGCACCGGGATAATAACAATAGTTAAATAGTTTTAACGTGGGTCAAACGGCGCTGACAGATTCGATTCCCGCTGGAGATATGTTGCATTTCAACCGTTAGAGGAATAATAAGTATGCCCAGTGGGTTAGAGATAGTTTTTCGACATAACAACTACTGCTATTCTATAAATACATTAATTAATATTTGATCTTATTAAAAGAGAATTGTGGATATAAAATCAACTGGTATCAATGGGAGAGTTTCAGATATGTCCGAATACTGCTACCAAGTCCTATCCATCCTCTCTTATCAACTTAATTTCAGGTAAAGCTTCACTTAGTTATTTATTAAAATTGAAAATAAAAGTGTACCCGATAATATCCCTATCGTCAAAACTAGCTTCGAAATTAACGGAATCTACTTTGGGGAAGCAGACTCAGGGCCGGCGGCTTTCCCGAACGGGGCTCCTGGTCATTGCACCTACTTTAGTACTGCCATCAGCAGACGATATGTTATGTTAATATTAGTAGTGTAAAAGTGAGAGTACAGGACTACGGGATGCAAATTTTCCATAGGGTTTATATGGGGTGGAAATTTCCCATAGGGTTCATACGAAGTGCAAATTATTCCATAGAGTTTGTTAGGGGTTTCGGAATCACCCACGAAACAGCGATGGCTCGATCTGGCTACATTTGCCGGCATCGAGAATAAGAGAGAGATCGATGAAAACATGAAGGGGAATTGAAGACGGTCAGAGTCTAAACAAAATTACGGATAACGTTAATAAGTAGTGTAGAGTTTCTTAAATTGATCTCTCTTCGCAAGATAAGCGCACAAAAACTACTCCTAAGACATGGCGTCTTTTTAATTCGGCGATTTTGTCAATTCTCCCTTTTTCCTCGCTTGAGTCGGAGGTCTTAACCCCTACCAAGGGTATTGCGAAATTAGGTGAAACCTCCTTCCCGGCGGGGAAAGTTTTGGACAACGAAAAACCCGCGAGGTGACGTCATAGTTAAGGGAGAGTAAAATCCGTTACAATTCTCCCCGACTTAATGTTGAACGTCCTCGCGAAAGCAGAAACCACGCGCACAAGCACCAAATAAAAAAAGGTGCGAATCCAAACAATGATGAAAAATGTTCCATAGAGACAAAATGACCATAATATGGCAATGACCAACAAAGAAAAACAAACAGAAAAAGGCAAAATTCACATGAAAACAAGTGAAAAACCGTGACATGGCAAAGCCGAAAAACATGGCAAAAACACGAAATTAAAGAAAGTTATGATGAAAAAAACATAATACAATGGCATTTACAAAGATAACCACAAAGTTAACAAAAGACGTCATAGACCAGAAAAAACAGTGGTGGAATACACATCGAACAATTAAAGGTTCACTGAACTCTTTAACATAAAACCACAGAGAATACCACTCTGGACAAAAGTGCAAATATATAAACAAGTATGGATATTCAAATTCCCTAAACAATCTTAGAAATTAGCCAAAATATATACAGCGAAATATATACAAAAATAATTATGGATAGATACAAAATGAAAATAGTTACACAATGAAATGGCCATTAGAATATGAAACGAAGGGTATGAAACAAAATAATACACTACCTAGAAGTGCACAAAACATTAAAAAAATTGAGCAAATTGAAATCATCACCATTGAAAATAAAAATGTGAAAATTTACATAATATACAAGTGCGTTACGCGTCATTAAAACGACAAAAAAATTGGATCGCGGTTAAAACGAGCTGACCCATAAAATATAAAATAACCCACATAAGTAATTGAGGCCTAAAAACTCCTATGGGGTAGACAACAGAGGTTTACACACTCTGGAAATGGGCACAATCACCCAACGAAATTAAATCAAACGCACAGAGGTTTACACGCTCTGGCTATATAACGGGATCCCTTCCCAAAGAAACATACAAAACAGCACAGAGGTTAACCACGCTCTGGCCACGGGTAAAACACCCATAAAAAAACGTCGAGGTCACCACCCTAGTGTGCTCACAATTAAAATGTATTAACCCTTCGCCATTCCGCACAGATAAGAGGTTGATCACACTCATTAAAAATTGGTAGTTTCAGGCATGGGGGATAATACAAAATAAAACAAATTAACAAAAGAAAATTAAGGACCGCTATGGTATCCTCGACACCACCCATACCAACGGGGGTTGTAAAGAAAAAGCTTAGTATGAAACTGGGAACGAAAAAGGATTGCCTTGAAAGGCCTAGCTAAAGCGATGTTTTGTCTAATTGATCCATCGTACTTCTGCGCTAACCCAATCGACGCCCATAACTAGCTAAAAAACATTAACAAAGAACAAAAAGGTTAGTAATTAAAAACACGATAACAATAAAAAACTAATCGAAAGTAAAAAAAGGGGGATATAATAAGAATTAAATACAATATGTACAATTGGGGCCAACGGTACTTCAAAAATAAGAGGGGAATTAATTTAAAATGGTGATATAGACGGAGTACTTAAATAATGGGTCATGTGAGGCAAAAGAGGGTTAACCGAAAAAGTTAAAAGAAAAAGTTGATCAGCAACTCAAATTGAAATTACTCGGTAAAGAACGTGGCACCGCGTCCGAAACCACGCCGTACCCTCTTGGAGAGCGGCACAAGAGAAAACATTTATTAAATTAAAATATCTAAAATATGAAGGGGACACTAAAGCGAACGTTCACAAGAAAAAAATGACCGTAGAAATATAACCGTCAAGGGTAATATACAATGGGCTTCAAAGCCACATCGAAAAATAAAGTGGCCCAAGAAGGGAGTTGTAAACGAAGGGGGGGGGGGATGAACAAAAACCCTGTGGCCCTACCCTAAGACGGGGAAGGCTGCAACAGGGGCCATTGCAAAATGTTTGGGGAAAAAAATTGGCGCGAAAAACTACCAAATTGCCCAATCTGATAATTCAATCGAGCTACTCGTACTTTGAAAGGGGTACAGACCACAATTTGACAGTTGGGTTCAAGAACTAGACTAAGAATGAGTTTCTACATCACTATACCATCCGATTCTTCGCTGAATTACTTTCCCGGTAATACTCTGAGCAAATGCCCGTTTTCAAGCGCCCAGTTCTACGGAAGAAAATTCCTCTTTACCGGAGCGAAGGTCGTCATGGACGTTGCTAGTGGTATTCCAATCAAAAAGTCACATGCAATTAGATTCAAAAGTCCAGAAGATAAACCTTATTTTCAGCCGCAGAAATGGTTAAGAAAATGACGGGATCTGGACTTAAAAAACGCTTCAGCCCAAATAACTCGAAGAAAAGCCAGGAGGAGGAAAACATCGTGCACTTCTTACTCCGATATATTTTCCTAAAGCGTTATTCTGGCACTGTTACATCTACATTCAAGCGGGTGCGTGAATTCGGAATTGGATTGGACGGGGATTATCGGTGGCGAATGGGTCGAATAAAATCCCATTTTCAGTAGTACCAACAATTCCACGTTAACGTTTTGCGTTAGTAGAAATTCCAAAGCCTACGTACACTTGTCGCAGACTCTCCTTCACGTTCAGGTGAAAGTGAAAAAACAAAATGGATCTTTCCCCAAAGCCGCCGTGATCGATCGAAATGGCGTGGTTACTACACCAGCTGATAATGTCAATTCTTTTTCCCGAAGTTCATCTATTTTTAAACGAAAAATTCGTTACTCCTTCGGCTCAAAATTACCCGTATAAAAGTATTATACTTACCTTAAGTTCATATTTGGAAACTAATGCAACACTACATGAAACTATGATACGACTTTCTTTGAAAAAGTTAATCCTCGCGGGATAAAGCCTCAAAAATGAAAAAAAGTGTTTCAAGTATTGGCTGTTATGATGACATTAACTATTCAGTTAATCACACAGAAGCAGATACAAGAATTATTTGCCATGCGATTGTATGCAGTCATTTACCTAGATCAAATTGAATTGAAAATTTAATAGTTGAGTCTCCTGACACTGATATTTGTTTGCAATTTTAAAATGATAGAACCTACTCATGTGTGGTTCTTCACTAGAAAAATGAAGTCCATGCAAGATCTTAAACGCTTCATTCCTATTCGCTGGCTATATGGTATTATTAAACCTTCGTTATGTTCAATATTGCCATTACTTAACGCATTCACCGGGTGTGACACGGTTTCGTCATTTTTCGGAGTAGGTAAAAATAATGTTTGGCAAGTACCACAATGGTTAACAGATGTACAAATACGGATTTTAAATAAGCTACCCGAGTTTCCGACTGATGAAAATGTCATCCAGAACTTTTTAATCAATGTTATAAGACTTAAGTGGAAAATGCAATACCCCACACCATTCCTTAAATGCTATGGGTGTAATGCTGTTTCAGGACCTAAAACAAGACGCAGGTATTGTAAAAATGCCACCATCAGCACCTACATTTTCACAACATTTTAAAAGACCTGATTGACAATCAAATAAATGGAACAACGCACATAAAACTATGATTCCACTTAAGTATCCTCTAGAATATGGCTTGGAACTATGCGATGTTTCTCTGAATTTCAAGTATTTTGAAGGCCCACCGAGTAGCAAGAGATGTCATATAAAAAGATTAATATTATCTGCTCTGCGATAGATAAATATTTAAAAAATAACTGTTACATAATTACATTATTTTGTCACTAATTTCTCTAAAGATGAAGATAAACACTTACGGTTGGCGTCGTTTATTACTCTATACTCGGATTATTGAAAAAATTAAGAAAAATGGATTAAATTGGTAATAACAAAAACCTGAAAAATCAATTGTACTTGATCAATTTTTAAAATATAAGACCCAGTAAATTGGAAAATAGTAATCCCACGAAGTTCATACCTTTCCCAAATTGTTCGTCATGCTTTTTTGAATAAATTTCATATAAAATATACTGGACATGCATCAGATTTATAGCCCGGTGTACCGGTAAGATTAGAACCACACCACCGGAGGTCCATCATCAAATGCCCTACGCCAGCGTCCACACGCCCGGACAGGTGACAAAACCAGCATGGGTAGCAGAACCCTACTACTGATGGTCGCACCTTCGACGCAAGCCGCTCAACCCAGCAGAAGGTGCAGCAATGGGCCGACCAACCCGCCACTTCACGGACATAAAGTTATGTATTTGTACCCCGCCGTTCCGCTAGGCACTACGGCGGCCCACAACACTCAACCAGGTCCGGACAAAAATGCGCTTTGCGAAACAAACGTTCGGCCAGTGAGACAGCTATAAAAACCGGCTCACATATGGCAAACAAACGCCCTCATCACGGCCCAACAAAAGGCGACACCATGGGCCTGCCCGAGAACCCATCCTCGCACAGCTGAGGGCTAGAGAGACTTTCTCATTCACTGCAATTACCATCCCCGATAAGGTTATCAAATGACAGGTATGGAGCGAACCATCGCGCGAACCCAAAGTCCGAGCCCAGCAACCACGAACACACCCGTCCCCCCTCCGGCTGGCGGCGAAGGGGGCGATGCGAACTGGCGCGCAAGCCCAGAAATCAGGCCCGGCAGCCGCGAACGACACCAGTGACCCCATTAAGGACAATCCGGATAGGGACAGTGATACCTGTGCAAATCAGCCGCAGGTTATTAGCCATACGTTGCCCGGCTCTCGCCACGAGGAGGCTTTGCAATCAGGGTTTTCAAGAGAGCGGACAGCAGTGGGGATAAAGGCGGATGCCCTGGCAACGCCAGCCGACACCCTACCTAGAAAGGTAGAGAGCCAAGCCCATTGGAAAGAGCGCCTAAAGGGGAATGGCGGGCACACGGCAGACCGCATAACCCGGCACAGCTGTCACCCCAAAAGGCCGGGAGATGGGCGCCGCGCCCTCATACGGAGGCCCGCAGCCCCACAGCAGGCAACGCAATCCGCCGAGACGGCCAGTGGGCCCGGCCCCTCTCCGTTAGCCTGGGCCGAAGCCCAGTTACCAGCCCACACCGGACCGAAGTCGGAGGTGGAGATAGGACCATTTGGACGGAGCTAACATCTCCCAGTGCGCCATCGCCCGTGCTGGGTTACAAGGTCCGGACCCCGACTCCCCGGTAAAGCCACCAGTTATTGCACACTCCGACCCCTCGTGGGCCATATAAAATATGCTGAAATAGGTTTACTGAAAATCTTTTAAAAAATGCTTATACCAATTCCAATCGGAAATAGTTAATAAACCACTGATTTTGAAATGTGGCCACGAGCGGATTTTGGCGGATTTTCTTAAAGAACATCCTTTTTACGTATACTTTCGATTTAAACAGCTTTCAGTCGGTCGTAAAATATCTGCCGTTCATTTACCAAAATCGACCTCAATTTCTTCACCTACATCGGACGTCTTCGTTTCATGCCAGCTTGCCTCGAAACTGTAATTGATAATTTGGCTATGGGATGTTCGGATAAATTTCCTTTTTTTAACTATTTCTATCCTTCGCATCAAGTCCCGTATTTAGTAAAAAAAGTTAACCAATCCTTACGACTATATGGGTAGCGTGCAAAGACACTTTCTCCCAGAAAAGCATTTTTCACTACTCTCACTGATGAACACATCTCTGAAGAAAGTAACGAATCAGTCCGTCAAGTGTGATATACTCTCAACGTAAAAAATCTAGGTATTTCTCCAAAAATCCTTAATGGAAAGAATTAATATCACCAACGAAAATTTTATTGACAGGTGAATTACACGATTTGTACGTTCAAGCGGATACCCTCCAGCTCGCTGACGCCTTCGAAAGTTTCCGCGCCATGTGTGTGGAATATTATGGCCTAGATTAGTAGATTGCGCGCACGCGTACACTGGATCAGGATTCGCTTTGGAATCCGCGCTTCACATGACCAAGGTGAAGTTTGAGTTACTCCTCGATATTGACACGCACTTATTTATTGAGCGTCGTATTCGAGGAGGGGTTTCGATGATTAGCCACAGATTGAACAAGGCGAGTAATAAATACATACCAGAAACTTTCAACCCCGAGCAGCCGAGTAATTTTATTTTCGACATGAACAATTTGTACGTGTCGTCGATGGTCGGCTACCTACAAACCAGTTAGTTCACTTGGGTGCTTGTAAATGACCCCCTTGATTACGCTAATTTACACGTGCTTACTTTATCGGACGAGTCATCCTACGGTTTAATTTTGGTGGTTGATTTAGAGTATCCCGCTGAACTGCATCAAGGAGACAATTGCTACCCCTTCGCGTCTGAATCTCACGCACTGACCACCGATTTATTTTCTTCATATTATAAACTGATGCTTAAACAATTGAGCCTTTCTATTCAACAAGCAACGTTATGTAGTTAACTATCGTTATGTAAAATACTACGTATCGAAGGGGCTGAAACTTACTCAAGTTCACAGGAGGCCCTCGTTTGAGCAAAGTCCCTTTCATCGAGAATAAAAAGTGGAACTTAAAAATGGTTCTTATATTATTTGTATTCTTTTTTCAAGAGTTTTAAACCACAGTGAAGGTATGTACCGATGAATGATAAAGTTCCGTTATTAGAAATGGTATCTATCACAGAACAGTTCTTCTCTAAACAGACGTTACCTGAATCTAAGAAACAAAAAATAGACATAATAATACTTATTTTTTGCGATAGACCAGTAAATTTGTTAACCAATCCCATCTCTATTAACGAAACGTTCGCTTTAATAACACTTAAAAATTATTCGTCTATTAAAATCCTTAGTGCTGACAAAAGTGGAAAGGTGGTGATATTAAACTCTTTGAACTATCATAATAAAATGTCAGAATGGTAAGAGAAATCTGGTTACTACAGGGAAATTTTTATTGTATTATTTAAGTTCATTAGAACATTTTATTCAGTTAAATTTAGAAAATGAAATTAAAAGTGATTGTCTCCCATTTCTTGATATCTTAATTCAACGTCAGAATAATCATTTCAAGTTTTCCCTTTACCAGAAATCCACTCGCAGTAAACAGTTTTTACATTTTAATTCACTTCATCCTAAACAGACGAAAATGGGCGTTGTAAATTCTCTTAAACACAGAATTGAAGCCATTTCTGATACACCAAATAAGGACCAAATTGTAGTTAAGGACTAATTACACCCCAAAAGTAGTAGATGGTGTCTTTCAAGAAAATAGTGTGAAAAACTGTAGTACGAAAATAGGTCAAAATAGGTCATACCCTAATAAAAACGGGGGATTAAACTTGAAAATAATTTTTATTGGATCGTGTAAAGCAGATAGGGATGTTTTGGAGACTAACCGTAAGTGTGGCGTTAACGATATTGGTGAAACCAAACGTCCTCTACGCACGAGATTTTATGGACACAAAGACAGTATTAAGAGAGGTGATGTTGAAAAGGGACCAGCAGTCCATATATGGTCGCCAAATAATGATTGTGTGGTGAACTTTGATGAACCGGAAGTGTTATACAGAGAAGGAAATGTTTCAAAGCGTAGGTTTGCAGGGGCACTTTTTATTAGTTATGCTAAAAATAAATGAATGAATTTAAATAAAGGAGATGAAGGTGCAAAATAATGGGGTGTTATTCATAAAAAAACGATTGGTTGATTTTCGGGTTTTTTTTTGTACTTACTTTTTATTAAGAAAAATGCGCAAATGAGCAGTTTCTATTATTCCTTGGACATAATTGTTTCCTTTTACTAAGTATTTAGTTTTTTATGGAAAAAAAGAAAATGATCACTAGTATTAAAAGTTCATTATTAATTGAAAGAAGTATTCAACGTGTCAAAAATAACAATACCAAGGGGTTTCATAGTGACTACGTCAACTGAAAGAAAGTTATTTATTGAATTTCGATTTTTTTTTTCAAATTCCATAAGTTCAAATTTAACTGAATTAAAAAAAATGTGCAAAAGATCACCTGGAGCCCACGCTAATCAATCTTGAATCCGTTCGAAGATTCGTGGCGTGTTACGATTTCGCGACCGAAAACTAGGGTGGCGCTTCCTAATGGCGGCGGACGGAACTACTCGTCGGGGGTCAAATTTAATGCAAGTTATTATACCTCTTATACGGTTCGGCATAATTGCTGCATCTTGACACGTTTCTGTCGCGAATAATTTCACAACAATCAATAATGCGTTGTCGTAGGTCGTCAATGTTGCGGACAACTAAAAGTTGGGTATGAATAGAAATTCGTGTTCTTTGAGTAACAAGGAATAAAAACGTCTTATGAGCTAAGTTGATAAAAATTTCAACTAGGAAAAGCTTATTAAGCGTTCGCATCTAGAAGTGTGCGATCGATAGGATTTAAATAATGAGAAGTAGACCTAAATTACCAAGATACACCGTAAAAATTCATTTTTTTGTTTTATGTTTTCTCAGACGTTATATTATATTGATCATTGTATTTAGAACCGTTATTCGAAATGGCCCTCATTGGCGTCTAGGCAAGCTTGGACGGGTCTTCGGAAAGATTCTGGAACACGACGAAAGATTTTTGGCTTGTTTTGGATTGTGTCGCAGGCGTCAATTGTGCTTTGACGTAGGTCTTCAACGTCTTGAACTACAGTCTTGTATATCAAGTACTTGATATGGCCCCAAAGATAGAAATCAGGTGGGTTAAAATCAGTAGATCTGGCTGGCCATGCAACAAATCCCCCTCGGCCTATATAATTCTGAAGAAACTCGGCATTAAGGTGAGCTGTAACCCGAAGGCTAAAATAAGGGGGTGCTCCGTCGTCCATAAACCACATTAGTTGTCTTACTGCTAGCGGTACGCCTTCAAGTAGCTCTGGTAAAGAGTTTTGTAGAAAGGTAAAGTACGACTCACCAGTTAGTCTTGGTGGTAGAAAATAAGGTCCAATTAAATGGTCGCCAACAATTCCGCACCAAACGGGAGTTATGAAGATGTTAGTTGAAGATTCCGTCACGGGGAAAATTAGCCTCGTCAGAAACTAGGTGCTTACTTAACCAATTGATGTCTGTAGTGTGCTCCTGAAACCACTGACCAAATTCGACTCGTCTTGGATAATCGGCCTCACTTAAAGATTGAACCTTTTTTAAATGGAGTAGGTGGTACTAGTGCCCTCGAAGGATACGCTAGTCAAGAATATGGTTGACTCGCTATTGACGTCCAACTTGCCGCGTACTTGTCATAGAATCATACTCGAAGATAGTTAGTAGTTGTTCCTCCACGTGTTCTGGAACGTCTCCTTCTGCAGTAGCAGGTCCCGTTGGTTAAATTTTACTAATTTCTCTTAACCATCTGTCAATCGCGGTGAGCGTTTGCCGATTTTGAAGCTGTCTTTGAGGAAAATACTCCAGATACAAGCGCCGCGCTTCCATTGCATTTCCCTGAGCGAGTCCATACATAAGATGCATATCGCCATATTCTGCATTCGTGTAGTTCGTAATAGCATAGCAGGTTTAAAATGAGAATGTGAAATTAATTATTGAGGCCCCTCAATTTATTGCAAACTCGAGCCTCGTACCCAACCAAAAAAAATTAGAACATGTGTTGTAGACTTAACTTGTAAAATTTAAACATTTTTTGTGGGTTACTATTTAATAAGACCACAAATTACGCAAGCCAACTACACTCACGAGGAGACGACCCGAGGTGGTTTTCACCGATTTTGTTCAAAGTTGGGGGATTGTTAGACCTAGATGTAACATGAAACCAGTTAAAGGGAAAAGTTACGCTGGGCTTCCGTTTCAAAAATGTTTTTGACAACATAAAATGAGAAAAGGTCTATGTAAAATAACATGCGAAAATGATTAATTCTAAGGGTCCCCCCTGTGCAAAATTTCAATAAATCAAAAAAACAATTATTTTTAAAAAAATTTAAAAAATAGTAAATTTTACATTTTTGGATTACTTTGGACAGATAGGGGGAATAAAAACCATTTTGGGTGAACTCGAGCTAATTTGAATAAATAGGTCGAAATTTTAGGTATAATACAAAATATTCGTAAAACTTATGCCGTGATAACTGCCATATATTTTCGCCGATAAATCTTAAAATTTCTACATAACATTATCTGAACGATGTAAACAGATTTTTAGATTTCGATAGAAAAACGACGCCATTTTATAAAATGGCGGATACAAATAAAAATCATGGTTCAATAAGTTAGGTAATTTGTATCCGATTAACCTGAGATTTTCTACGTTACATTATCTGAACGATGTTAACAAATTTTTAGATTTCGATAGAAAAACGACGCCATTTTATAAAATGGCGGATACAAATATAAATCATGGTGCAATTAGTTAGGTAATTTGTATCCGATTAACCTGAGAATTTCTACGTTACTTTATCTGAACGAGGTAAACAGATTTTTAAAATTCGATAGAAAAACGATGCCATTTTATAAAATGGCGGATACAAATATAAATCGTGGTGCAATAAGTTAGGTAATTTGTATCCGATTAACCTGAGATTTTCTACGTTACATTATCTGCCCGAATGAATTCGTACTATAGATTTTGTAAAATGGCGGATATCAATAAAACTCATCGTGCGATAAGTTCCGTAAATATTCGTCGATTAATCATCAATTTTCTACGTTTCATTATCTGCCCGAGCTAATTAGATCTATGGGTTTTCCAATAATAATCCGACGCCATTTTGAAATATGGTGGATATAAATATAACTTATGATGCGATAACTGCCGAAATAATTTGTCGATTTACGTAAAATTTTCTTCATTACATTATCTGACCGAATAAATAAGCCACTTAGTTAACTGAAATAATTAAGGTTAATTTTACATTAAATTTGGAAAGGAATACATTTATGTAAATACTTATTATTTGGGTAAAATGGAATTACATTAAATTAGTTCAAATTACATTTTCGACATTCATTTAAATTGGGAGAAATACAAACTATATTTGGTGTTTTTAATAATATTGAGTAACTTCAAATAATTTTGATAACATTGGAACAATATTGAGTAAATTCAATAATATTTGGTTAATTGAAATAATAGTATTGTGTATATTTATATAACATTCGTAAATTTAAATAATATTGTGTATATTTGAATATATTGAGAAAATTCCAATAATATTGTGCAATTAACATAATTTTGTTTACAGTCTATTAATTTTCACTAAATCCAATTTATAAAGTGTAAGTTCATTTACCAATGGGCGAATTATAATAATTTTGGTAAGTTTATATTATAATATATTATTTGGTTAAAATAAATATCGGAAAATGTATATTATATTTTGTAAATAGACGAGTAAAGAAATCAGCTATTAAATTTTCGCAACGATTTTCCTGGGGAATTGTGGGAAGGAGAAGATAAAGTGATTGGCTATTTCAGGGGTCTACACATAACCTTACTACTCTTTAATCAAATTAGTAAATATATAGACCAATATTACGCCCCGGTACTTACCATTTCGATCGCTAGTTGCGTGCCGAGGGGCTGATCACTCCTCGTAATTGACTGTACTAATGGGATTACGCGTAATCTTTGAAATCCCTGCCTTTGGCAGTGCTAATCTAAGCGTAATCCGGTGTACAGACTTTCTAAGTTGCGTGCAGAGCCGTAGCAGGGCGGGGTATATCGCGCTGCAACCTTCCAATTGACAAAAGTGTACGCTTATGGTATTGCAAGCCTAAGAAATCTGCACTACTCTGCCACGAGTGTATAGTTATAAAGTTGTGATCGAGTTCTGGCTTCGCTTAAAGTTACTAGACTGTAACTGCAAAGTCCCGCTTCAGCCGGGAGTGTGGCTAGCTCCTATAATCCCATGCTATGGGATATAGATAATGTTGCGGACCTTGTGAGGGCAACCATTAGGTGGTGCTCATACATCCGTCATGGTGTCCTTTTCTAAGTATCGCTCCCGTGGGCGTGACCTTGATACATTCTTACACTTAAGACCAGAGGACGTATTTGTCCCACGCATCCGAGTGAATGAGATAAAATTTTGGCTCGTCGCGTACTTTACTTTACAAATATTAAAAGATTTATATCTATCCATGGAAATTGTTAACTAAATTTTTTTTTACTATTAACAGAGAGACACGCATGGATTTTATTTATTATAAAAATATTATTTAATCAATAATTGGGGTGTAAAGAGCCCACAATTTTAACGAAAACAACTGAGCTTTCGACCCGCGGGTCTTCGTCAGAGTGAAATTTACTTTACTTTACCCTAAATATTGGTGTTCGCAAATTATAGAAAACTAGCACATATGAAACAAGCGAGGTAAGAGATAAAAATATTGGTTTACATGTTGAAATATCTATCATGATGTTTTTGACCTAGTCACTAGTCAGTTACCGTTCTAGTCAGTGAAAGGGCAACGCAAGTGACCATGTAGGGGGGCGCTTGGTTTGAAACTAAGTTTTCTTCTACAAGTCGTAAATTGGTTTTATAAGGAGGATTTTATAACGTATACTCCTTTGTTGTAGATACGTGGTGCAATTTCGCTTTCATTCGCGAATTTTTCAATTTTCTTAGCTCACCACCAACAAACCCAGAATTTTAGGCTTAGATTAATTTATTTATTATGGAGGAAAGAACTGAGTTTCCGAAAGTTTGACGTTGATATTTTCGATTTATAAATGTTTTGGAATAAAATGTTTTGCCAGTTTAATATTTTCAAGTATGGAGGTTGAAACATTAGGCCTTGGACGCGGTATACCTCTGCCGCTAGCCTCGCACACTTGGTTCTATATCCCGTCTCCCTTAACAATTTTCCAATCCTTATACCGGAACAGAATATTTATCTTTGCTTTATTACAATTGTTTTTATAAAGGATGCGATTTGTCGGTAAGCTCGGCCATTTTCCGCAACTTAAGAATTGCAACCTTTTTAAGGAAATATCGTCTTATGATGATTGATAAGAAATATTCCTAGCCCTTGCTCAAAGATATTAAAGTAAGTGTCTAGGTTAAGTAGCTTTTTCTTCAACAGATGTCGCTAGCGTCGAAATCAAAACAAGATGCTGAAGCTACATTTTCACTCAAAAGGCGGGACATAAAAGTATGCTTCGTGTTGATTGGCTCGTTTGTAAATTTGTCAATAACTTCAATTATAGTAATTGTTTACAATATTTTTATATGGGATATATAATTTAGGTTAAAATTCACTCAGTAGAGTAAAAGTGGTCTAAATATAATACTTTATAATGCCTCTCTGACGACGTTATTGTTTCGCTATTTTGAATTTTATCTTCCGTTCCCATTAATAGATGGCTCCACGCTCTCCACGCTCTCCACGGAAGTAATTTTTTTCGAAGATTCGGATGGAGCCGGGAGTAGTGGCGTACTCCTGTAATCCCAAGCGTCTGGGAGGCAGAGTTTGTGGATGGCCGTTTGAGGAAGACCACCAATCCCCCAACGGGTGGTCGGAATACTTCCGCCACGGGTGTCCTCACCCCTGTCCCCACGTAATGCTTAGGCGGTGTACGGGGTATATAAATACAATAGTCTGATGTCCCCACGTATCCCCCCGTTGGCGTGGCTGTTACACATATCTCGCCCTGATTAATCAAATGGACGAGAGGACTGAATTGTCCCACACGTCTCAATCGACCAAAAAAAAGATTCGGATGGATTCATGCCCAGGTAGCAAAATCTCGTTGATAAACCGTTTGTGAATCGTTGAATGTTGAGAGATAAACGTTATGAAATGGTTGACGATGTCACCAAAATAGACGGTTTATAAAACGGTTGATATTAAGTCTTTTAATACTAACAGAAACCCAAGTATAAACATTATATGATTAGCGTTTATTTAAAGTTTATATTAAATGATAACCGAACAATTAAATGATGTCAAATTCACCAAATGTTAACGTTGTAGGATTATCATCTATTAATCGTCAACATGAATTGTTTGTATATTTATTTACAGATGCAAAATGAACGAAGTATACACGTTATAGGACTAGCGTCGATTTACACGTTGGTATTATTCAATATTTAACCCGGTATCTGTCAGGGATATACGCTTCTTACGGATAAGAGGCAATTCGTTCCCTAGTAAATGAACCTTACACTATATAGTACAGGCATTTGCCAAGTATTAAACAACAGTGACTAACATCGTCATATTTATGATGGAAGTACAACGCTGTTATAACTCTCTCCCCGCATGGCACCGTACCCTATATAACTAACTGATTTATGCCAACTTCAAACAATTATACGTTGATTTTACAATAATTTCCCTTTTATCATACGGCCTAGTGTCTATAGAAGAAGGCGCTTAAAAACATTACTATACATTACGCGTTTTTCCTGTGTAGGGACAAAGAATGAAGAAACTCTAGCTTTTGGCTAAGACCAAAGTGTAGTATCTTGTGTATAGTGGATATACCTAATTATTAAATTAATCCAATTAATTAAATATGTTTTGCCGACCGTAACCGTCGAAAACCACAGTCAGGGTACCATGAGATGGTATACCAAATGTGGTAGAAGTAAGTTGAAAACTGTAGATTTCTATAGCGGACAAACAAACTAATAAATAAAGTTTATATTTAGTTAAATATTAACTACTTCTATAACATGTTTTAATTATAATATTCTTATTAAAACATGTTTAAGAAGTGGTTACTATTTAACTAAATATAAACTTTTATTAAAAAATTAGTTGAGAGCTAACAAACATAAAAACGTCTCATGTTTGTTAAAATATATACCCTTAAAAAAGATAAATGATATAACGTTATTTTAACCTAAATATCCATATTAAAAGTGACGTTTTTGAATGTGGTGAATATAATTTAAATAACGTGGTTTTTCAACCTAACTATTTTGATAAAAACATGAGTTCAAAAAGAGGTCAATATTTTACTGAATATAAACATTTATAATTAGTGGGATAATAACCATTAAACGTTATTTTGACCTTAAACCAAATATTGACTATTTTACAATCGTTATTTTGCTACCTGGGTGGTCATCTCTAATAACAGGGGCCTTGTCATAATACAGGTGGCAATGATAGAGCCGACAGTTGCTTTAATTCACCAAGGCCCGGGAAGATGGCGAGTCGTGGCCTTTCGTGGCGTGAATTAAATCTGAGAGAGGCTCCCCCCCCAAGCTTTGGAGAGTTGGCAAATCAAGGTGGACTTCGCAAAATGAAAATTATGAAACATGTTTTTTTTAATTAAGAATCATTTAGAATTTCCCAGTAAATTACTTCCCTAAAGTCATTCACTATGTTTGAGATTTCTATGTAGTTGCTTCTCCTTATGTACAACTTACAAGACCTGATTTCTATGCTAGGCAGCTAGTGCGTCGAAACCAGAGACATAATAAAGAAATATACCCAAGATTCTACGGTGGGTAAATACGGCAGCGATAACTAGCAGACAACCGATATTTGTTCCGTATTCCTGTGGTACCACGTTTAAGCGACGCCTGCCGATTAGGTGATAAAATAAAAAATCATCACGTGACACGTCACACATGTTCGTGTTTGTAATCTTTTAGTTACTCTGACGTGATTCGCGAATATTTTGGCTGTGAGAATTTAAAATTAGGTTAATTTTTATTATAATTTTTAAATAAGTCAATTAATTCTTTCAAAACCCAAATAAAAAGCAGCAGATGATCGTATAATTAAAAATAAAAAAATTCAAATTTCGAAATGATATTTTGTCCGGTGTGTTGTGGTTATGGACATCTTCCCAGATCACCACGAACATGTTTGATGCTGAAGTTGGAATCGAACATCATCATTAAGAAAGTTATTAATTTATATTGCAAGCTCAGACTCCACAAATTAGTGAAGGACAAAAATCTAGAAATGAATTGTCAAGCCATCAGACTTAAATTGTCAAAGCTAATTTTATTTCAAGGACAATAGCTACATACCTTTAGTAGAATCATCCATTTCATCAAAATTCCATTTACTTTTGTTTACAATTTAGAATCTCAGAATATTCCCATAACAAGCCATAACCACAACCACGGCCAACTTTGATCATGCGCTGTTCGCGCTACTACGGCCAACACATTCGTCGAAATTCCGCGAGCAAGGATTTTCCCCCTATAAACTGTACTATAATGTGTAGGAGTTCAGCGCCACGCTCGGTGGTTATATTGTCCCCAATGTAAAAACTATACTAAAAATAATAATCCGCTAGGGGCGCTGACGTCATACACATCTTTTGCTCATAGGTTAACACAGAAACGTCAACGAATGAGATGGCCGCTGTAGCGCGAGAGATGCGCGAGAAATCAAAGTTGGCCGTGCCACAACACACCGGATAGTACACGAGTTACTTAAGCCTTTGACAAAATATCATTTCGCAATTTGAATTTTTTAGTTTTTAATTACAAGATCATCTGCGGTTTTTTATTTGGGTTTTGAAAGAATTAATTGACTTATTTAAAAAAATTAATAAATATTAACCTTATTTTAAATTATCACAGCCAAAATATTCGCGAATCACGTCAGAGTACCTAAAATATTACAAACACGAACATGTGTGACGTGTCACGTGATGATTTTTTATTTTCTTACAGGCGTCGCTTAAACGTGGTACCACGGGAATACGGAACAAATACCGGTTGTCTGCTAGTTATCACTCCCGTATATTTTTGGCAAATCAAACTCCGCGTAAGGTGTCTATTTCTTTATTATGCCTATGGTCGAAACTTTAGTTCAGCCTTGTGGTAAAAGCTTTTTAAATATTCATTTTTCCTACAGCACCTTATAAAATTCAAAGGCAGATAGACGCGTGATAGAGAATATCGGTTGTTCGTTATTATGTCAGTGTTAATTTTCTACGTTAAAGGACATCGCACTTCTTCAATGCATTTGGCTTTCGACAGATTTTTTTCAAATTCAAATATGTTGTTAAGCTTGATCAAAAGAGCAAAATTGTCCATTGCCATTTTTCCCTAGCTCCTATAGTTTGTCCAGTATCAATGTTCAAAAGTGGACAAAACTTAGTATAGTCTATTTGTTAAAAGGAGTCACGGCCCATCGGTTAGCCATGGCCAACTTCGCGCGCTCACTACGCTCGCACCAGGCGACCTACTCAAAGAATTTCAAATCCATGTATTGGCGCGAAATAAAAGTTTGGGTTTTAGTGTCTTCGACGGCCGTCGGGAGCGCCACTTCCGGACCTTAAAGTCGGCTACTTTAACGATATAAAAAACATGGTTTTCTATGTCGCGAAACTTGACCATAATGAGTACATAGTACTGGAAATTATTTAAATATCACAAAACTGTAGTTATTTTATACTTAGGTTATAACTTAAAAGTTCAATTTCCATATATAACCCCTCAAATACTTCATTACTTTGGTAATTTTTAAATAGTTTGTATGATTAGTTAAGCCTTGTCGGATTTGGGATTGGTCGTCTTAAAACAATTTTCGCGGCGAGAAATTCGAACACTTGATAATTACTTAATGCTGAAGGATATTTGATTAATGTAAAAAGATATTTATTTCATTTTTCAATTATTATTTAAAGTAGGTATGAGTAGTTTTAAATATTTTATATTATTATTTATAGGCCTATAATTGTTTTAAACTATGAGTTTCCCTTCTCTTAACCCGAAACACTCTCAAAGTGGATTAAGGTCAGCCGTGACAACTGGCATCCATTAGAAAACGATTTGGTTTGTAGTGACCATTTATTAGACGCGAATATAGAAATTTCCATTCCAACTGAGAATTTATTTCATGTTGAAGTAGAATCTTTAAAGGATATTTCTCAAACAACTGACACATACTTCGATCACGGATCTATTCGTGTAGGTTTAAGTATAAATATTAATCTATTACTACCTCGCGGAAATTACTGTTACTAGCAGTGCATTCTACATATCGAATATTTCCATGAGGAAAATAAAGGGCAATTCCACCTTATAGTTGAAATATCATTTTACTCGAGTATCTTAAAACTGAAATATATTTGTTACGGAAATATTACGGTAGAAATGATAATGTAACAAAGCAGAACGAGTCGGTTACGGTATCAAGCTGCAAATTTTAATTTGTCAAACTTTAGATGACACCTTGACCGAAACTCATTCGGTATCGGTTTGCGTAAAAACTAATTTTCATGAACCTAATATTGAAAATAATACAGTACTAGTATATATTTGTGTGCATTTTTAAATTAAATAAACATTTGAAACAAAAGTTGTAACTTCAGTTAGGTCACCTCTCAAAATGATAATTTATCACTTCCGGAGGATTGCACATCAACTTTGAATCAAGACAAGACTTCCACTTTCAATACATCTGATGAAGTACAGTACATTTATGGTCAGTTATTACAATAGTGCAAATTTTTAAATATGTTTTCAAGACCTTTTTTTACATTTACCTTTTATATTTTCAAGTATTATCAAATCTTACTAATTTAAAAAATATTAACTTTAGTTGGATAATTCTAGCCAGGGTGGGGATCCTGAAAGCTTGATTCGAACATTGAAAAGAAAGAACCAAAGTCTGACGAATAAACTAAACAGCGTCTCAGTTTAACTCTCTAAAACGGAGGATATAATAAACAATTTGCAGGACTTACTGAAAGATTTGAATAACCAAAATTTATATATTAAAGAACATCTAGTTATCATTAATGAGAACTCGACATCTAACTCAAAAGCCACATTTAAAGAACTTCGCGAGCATGCTTCTAAAATTCTTAAAAATAAACCTAATTTTTTAGAGGCAACATTTTTGCTTACCCCACGAGAACACCATCAGGGAGTGGTCCAATAAAGTAGAAGGCAGGCCTGGGTTCATTTTATTTCAAGGGCAATAGCTGCTCACTTACCTTGGTGATTCTTGTTCATGTTACAAAACCTAAGTTCCGAATTAATTTCGTAACAATATCTAGTAACCTACATTTTTAGCAGTGGTTAAATATTATTTATATTTTAATGTTTATTTTTATTAAATTTTCATTATTTATTTAATTAAAACATATAATTGACGATTTGTCTACCTTTCATTTTCAACGGATTAATAAATGTATTTGCATAATTAATTAAGTAGCACCTTCATCCGATTACCGAAGAATCATTAATTAATTAATCACGTGGGATTATATAATTTTATTTAATAAAATAGAAGGCGTTTTCCGCAGTTTTCAACTCACGACTACTAGGTCTTGCTTGCACACGCGCTCCGTGTAAAATCTGGAGTCTATTTTATTTTATGGATTCAACTATCGATATATTGCAGAAAAGGATTTCATGAAATAAAATTTTTAAATGTTTCCATAAACGCCCTTTTAATTGAGTCGCACTAGAAGGCCCAATGATCCAGGCGTGTGGCAATTTCTACTGATTGCAGTACGATAAACGTTTGCCACCCTAAGGCTTGTTAAAATGACCAAAAGCGATTTTCTTGTAAGCGCCACGGTATTTATTTACTCACGGTACGCGGTATATAAATTAAATAGGGTACGTAAGTGCCAAGGGTAGGCAAATCTGTATTAGAATTGTATAAAAAATGCCTGAAACTTTAACAGATTAACTAACTCATAGCTCACAGTTATTGATGTATTTCATTCGAAAACATTTCAAAGTCATGGTAGTCTGGCGTTATCTATAGTACTTAAGAATATTTAGTTTGGTCTGTCCATTGTGTCTTACCATTTGTTTACCACCCTATCCTACGGTACCTACAATATATTTGAAGGTAGTTTTTCTTGGCGAGTTGACGATGTTAGTAGACGCTTTGCCAGAGTTACAGCAAACACATGTAGTTTTTAAATTTTCATACAAATTTAAAATACTAGCGGCGCGCAGCGGTCAAAATTATTTTGGTTTTTAATTATCTCCCTACGGTCTAATTAGTCAGAATCAAGTGATTTTTGGGAGAGTTAGGTGAAGTACGATTCTACCGTTGCATTGGTTTGGTTTTTGACAAAATTTATTCAATTTTCTTAGAATTAACATTTATTTGCTATATTTTGTTTATCAAACACAAGGGGCAGGTCACTTCCTTGATTAACGACGCACCCCTCAAAAGATTAAATCTGATTTAATCGTGATTATTTTGATTAAATTCAATTTAATCACGATTATGTTGATTAAAAAACGTTTAATCATGATTATGTTGATTAAATCATGTTTAATAACGATTAAATGATTAAATCTGATTAAAATGGTTAAATCCTGATTGAAACGATTAAATCGTGATTAGTATGCTTAAATCAGGATTAGAAATTAGAACGAGAATCAAATACAATTGCGATAGAACGATCAATATTAATAACTAATATTAAATTATCGTACTTTAGTTTTGATTTTAATTATAAAATCTCGATTCGACCGATTATATTGATTAAATCATGATTGAAATAATCAAATCTTGATTAAAATAATTAAATCGTGATTAAAATGATTAAATCTGATTAAAAAGATTAGATCATGATTAGAATGATTAAATCGTGATTATATTTTCTAACCTTGATTAGATTTTTTAATTTTACCCTGATTTAATCATTTTACTATGATAAGACGCACCAAAAATGGAAGGGACCTGCCCCTCGATCAAACATTCGACCTAATCTAAAGGCCCAATTTATTATTTGACTACAAAATACATCCATCGTTAGCGTCTGGTAAGTTGTGTTCGGATATATTATAGCATAGCTGACCCCACGCAAATTTTTGATTTTATTTTTTAAAGAGGGATAAATAAATTAATTTAATGGCAATTTTTTTAATTATTTTCCTAAGGACAATATTTTGTATTCCTAGATTTTAATACGTTTTGGATAAAGTAGAGGTGATGACCAAAGAGATAATAAATAAAATGCAAACCATAACTTTTAAAAGGTTAGGAATTTTTGCAGAATTTCAACCAAGTTTGGCCATTTTTCCACCCATTTTCGAAGTATCCCAACAGGACTAGGGAAAAAATAAAAGCTTCGAGTGGGGAAATCATATATTCTATTTAAAAGGCAATCAGATTTTTTCAGTGAAAATCAATGTTACGATAGAAAAGTGTGTTTTTTGGATAAATTGAGATTTTAATTAGTACCATTTCAGTTTGGTACGATTTAACTAGCTATCCATTTTTATTGTCAATTGTCATCTTCCATTTCAACTATTATAATCGTCAAATCAAAAAGTCAAAAATTCATGCTGTCAACATTTTTACCATCCTATTGAAAATGACAAATGAAAAATTTCCTGCCCCTTCACCATCAACTTCAGCATCAGACATTCAAAAAGCAAAGCAAATTTCTCCTACTTTAATGGATCTCATTTTCTCCAATGTCATCATAAAAGAGAAACTTTCGTCGACGAAGGACATTGCGAAATACAATATGAAGAGGTGGGGGAATATGAACCAACTGATGCATCACAAAGTTCAAGCCAAAGTCTCTCCCAAAAATGGCAGCAATTTTATATGGAAGGGGTGGAGTCTGTAACAATTGATTACATACAAAACGCCCTTGCGCTCTATGAACAAAAAATACCCCAAATTCCAGCATGCGAATGACATCAAAAGATGGAGGCAGTACTTGGATCAATGTGGAACAGTTTCTGAAAAGTTTGACAAAGTTGAAGGTCATATTTTTGATAGGTTTCTGGAAGCTAGGCTAACTTCTACACAGTTTGGACTTGCAGAGATTTGGAGCGGTTGAAGCTTAGCGAATTGGATTAAATTTCACTGCATGTAAAACTTGGCTTATTGGTTTAAAAAGAAAGAAACGAATTGTATCTAAGAAAATAACTAAACCTACTTCAACGAAAGATACCGAAGATCATGACCAGCTTTTTGAAAACGGTGTGCAATTTGTACTCAATGTCAAAGAAAAATTTGACTCAATTGAATCTCATTTTGTCTACAAAAGAACCCTTGCGAACAAGGTCAACGACAAGTGTTTGGAAAAATTAAATCACGTCTAAATCAGGGAAAATGGATAAAGAAAAATTCAGGCTTTGGGTAAAGTTCTGTTTAAAGCCAAACCTCGGTCAAACCCAAAATTTGTTAGTGTTGGACTCATAGACTGGACACAGAGATAAAAAGCTTTTTACGGAAGTAAGTTTACATTAAATAATTGTTGTTAATGTAATCTAAACATTTAAAGGTATCGAGCAACTGCAAGATAGAAGTATTGCCAGCTGGAACAATTAACTACAATTAACTACAATTTTTTTCCGGCAATTCAAAATACTGCGCACAAAATTAACCGATCGAATTTTTATTGATAAATTGGATATTGACTTGCGAAATCGGATCAACATACTTAGAATGCATTCATTAATTTTTAATCGAATTCAGTCTCCTAAACCTCACTCAATGTTAAAGTATGCGTGGGGAAAATATGGTTGTATAGATAATGTATAGGTTTGTTTTACCTTACCTGAAGAAAAATCGTCCAACTGTGAAAATACAGATTGCGAAGATGGGTTTTTATAAGTTGTAGCCACTGTTCATTGGTTTTGTGCATGGTGCATTTTTATATTGAAAACCATCGACACTAGTTGTTTTAAAAATTAAATTTCCTTTCCAATACGTGCAATAAAATACTTTAAACTTAACTGCTAATTGAATTTCAAATCTTTACCAAAAAATGGTTTCTAAAGAAAACATTCATACTGAAAATACTGATATACATTTACTTGAAACATATACTACACTTCTTTTGATTGGGGGATTGGGCGGTTCGCAGCGAGTTGCTTTAGGCATATCTCAACCACGGCCCTATCCCCAGGTTGAAAGGGTTTAGTAATTAATTGTTCTAGATTCAATTTCAGATGCAGTCTGATGCCTCATTGAAGCTTCAATTGGCAATTTTTTAATTTGACCTCCCGCTTTTATCACTTATTTCTAAAATCAACAAAAATTATCCATTCTTAACACTCCCATCGCAAACTAACCATTTTGTACCATATTGACCACTCCCATCGCAAACTGAACATTTTGGACCATATTGACCACTCCCATCGCAAACTGACCATTTTTGACCATAATGACCACTCCCATCGCAAACTGACCATGTTGGACCATATTGACCACTCCCATCGCAAACTGACCATTTTGGACCATATTGACCACCCCATCGCCAACTGACCATTTTGAACCATATTGACCACTCCCATCGCAAACTGACCATTTTTGACCATATTGACCACTCCCATCGCAAACTGGCCAGTTTTGGACCATATTGACCACTCCCATCGCAAACTGACCATTTTGGACCATATTGACCACCCCATCGCCAACTGACCATTTTGAACCATATTGACCACTCCCATCGCAAACTGACCATTTTTGACCATATTGACCACTCCTGATTCAAACTGGCCAGTTTTGGACCATATTGACCACCCCCGTCGCAAACTGACCATTTTTGACCATATTGACCACCCCCGTCGCAAACTGACCATTTTTGACCATATTGACCACTCCTGATTCAAACTGGCCAGTTTTGGACCATATTGACCACCCCCGTCGCAAACTGACCATGTTTGACCATATTGACCACTCCTGATTCAAACTGGCCAGTTTTGGACCATATTGACCACCCCCGTCGCAAACTGATCATTTTTGACCATATTGACCACTCCTGATTCAAACTGGCCAGTTTTGGACCATATTGACCACCCCCGTCGCAAACTGACCATTTTTGACCATTTTGACCACTCCTGATTCAAACTGGCCAGTTTTGGTCATTTTACCCAATTTAACTTTGAATGACCACTTTTACGCATGTTTGACATGGGCAATACAATACTAAATTTTGGTGCCCATGAAATTAGCATATAAAATCCCATAAGGAATTTCCGGCTCGACCAAAGTCAAAATTTCGAAAGGTCATAAAACTTGACCTTTTGACTCTGATCAAAAATCCGCCCGTCTGATACCTTCCTGGGGCATGGTCTAAAGGTTGCCATAACGTTTTCTCGGATCCCCGATTTACAGTCTAAGACCTTCCCTTGTAAGTACAAATTATGCTTATATTAATTCATACTGCTATTGGAATTCATTGCCTTGCACGTATAGTGTTTACCCACTGCCAGTCGGAGTAAACGCTTCGTTACGAAAACGGTAAAGGGAAAGACCTCTTTTTTCGTAACCAATGTTACCTAAGACTTCTAAAGCAGTCGGCATTTAACATTAATAAACATCCGAATACCTTGGTATCCGGATATTTCGGTGTACGACCTTTTGGTGTAGCCATCTTGGTGGAAGGACCAAATGTAAGGGTACCCCTGTAAAGATTTTAATCAACTTCGAACTTTTCCATTATTTTCTTATTTATATTTTCTATTTTTAGCATTTTCAAAAATTAAAATTAAATTTTTTAATATTGGTCAGATTCCCATGTTATTTTCTATGAGAAAATTTCCATTTTGTGTTGTCAAAAACATTTTTGGTTGCCATGGCAAAACGGTTGCCTATGGAGACATTTCCCTTTAGGGTGTTTCAAGTTACATGAAGGTCTACCAAACCCCCGAGTTTGAACAAAATCAGTGTGTTACACCTCGGGTCGTCTCCTTGTTAGTGAAAAGTAATGTTTTTTTTTAAATTATTGTCAGAGCCAAGGCCTAACCAGAATCACGATTTACGAAACACTAAAATAAGCCAACCACTCTTAGCAACTTTACAGGTAAGAATAAATTATAATAGAGAATCTTATACATTACTTCTTTGGGTGTATTCTAATCCTTGGTTTATTTATAGATCCTTATTTGCTGGTAGTGTATGCAGTGGGTTTTAACTAATAAGTCAGTAATGACATGGTGAATTTGTTCAGTGTATCAAAGATCTTTAGCTATCAACCAGCGTTTATACCAATTCATCTACCAAGAAGAAACCTTTCCTCAGGTAGACTAGGAGTTGCGATAAAAGATGTATTGGAATATTCAAGTTTATTTGGCATGCATCAAGAGCTTACCGAGCCAATTTGATGTATTACCTTAAAAGTGTTTGTCAGTTAATTGTACACGCTTATATCATTTGTTACAATTTATACCTTGACTAGGCTATGTAAATGCCAGATAATTAGGTTGAACAACAACTTATATCACAAAGCAAGACCTTGTTTTACGTGTGATCAATATAGGATATTGAGCTAGAAATTGCTTTAGACAATTACCAATGTGTGTACACTCGTGAAATTGCTCTTTTTTTATTTATTGATTTATTTTATAACTAGATTTATTTTAATTGTTATCAGCTAAGTTTTGAAATAAATATTTTCCCAAAAACCAAACGATATGGCTCATTTTCTAACAGAGAATTCTTTTCAGAAAATGTTGGCTTATAATAGTAATGAATCCTATTTTCATTCGTTTTTTTATTGGTGTACAAACCTATTATAATAATAAAACCATTACTGTGTAATAAATGCAACTTATCTAATAAAGAATCAGAGTAAGAAAATTACATAATCAGAAGAAACTAATTTTCATGCACTATTTTATGGCTTTAAAAAAGATTTTGGATAACCTCTCATTCTTCAGAAACTGATTTGCTTTCCCTTCGTGGCTATATTATATAAATATATTTTAATAAAATAACGGATTTAACTATAAAAATTATAAAACCTAGTAATAATATTAGAGTAAGAAAATTATTAATAAGAAGAGCAAGGCTTTCATCGTCAAAATGTAAGCCAACCATAACCACGTGATAGCTTTTTGCGTCAAAAATGGAGCTCTCCTATTGGTCCGTGACTCGGGAATAAAAATTCGTAAAAATAACAGCGTCGCCGATTAACAGGAAACGCTAAAACGTCTCTGCACCGCGATTTCGATTGCGAGGATCGCCAAATAAACAGCTCGCTAAATCTGAATCGCTAAATTGCGATCCTGTTAAAATTAACAGGAATCACAAAACGTCACTTCACCGGGCCCTTACTTCGTTTTCTTAAATGTATAATTTAATCCTTTTGTAGCAGTCGCCGTGTTGTTCATGGATACTCAGTTTACAATGAACGCCAAAATTATTTTAAAACGTTAATCCAATTATATTTAATATATTTAAAATATGGTTTCAAACATTTTATTTTCCAGTATTATACTATAGCAAAAGTGTATAATGTTTGTCTTAAAAAAAAGTATCCGACAATTTACGTGCTGACACCCCTTAACCAGTTAATTAGAACAAGTTGGCAAGCCTTCCCCTCGGAAGAATTGTCCCTAGTGGTATTAATTTTTCGATATGACCCTTAAAGATATATCTCCGCAATTCAGAGTTATTTGCTAAAAATGTTAGCCCAGGACGGACGGACGGACGGGGACACGGACGGGGACACGGACACGGACACGGACACGGACACGGACACGGACACGGACACGGACACGGACACGGACACGGACACGGACACGGACACGGACACAGACACGGACGCGGGCACGCACGGACACGGGCACGGACACGGACACGGACACGGACACGCACGGACACGGGCACGCACGCACACACACACACACACACACCCACACACACACACACACACACACACGAGATGATTATATAACCCCTCCTAGGGGACATAAAATGCATTGCCAAGAGATATTTAATTGTAAACAGCACTTTCCTTATGTAATGGTTTTTGGATATCACTATATTGATGTATTTATCCCACACTAATAATATTAAAGGAAAGTTCCGGGATAGACAACTTTGGTTTTAAAACACTGGCACTAACTTAAAATGCAATATAAAATTAGTAAAACGAAATAAATATTAATAAAACTAACTTATATGCATTTAATTCATTGAATTTGGGCTTTTTTGGGCCGTATCTTCATTGCCTGCTTTAGTAGCCAATGAAATCATAACTCCTAGGGTTGACTCTTGATTGTTTAAAGTCAGTTTTTTCTTCTAGACGTTTTTTAAACAACAACATAATGCCAGTGTTTAATAAACGGGTGTAAAAACTTCTGTACCGCATATGGAGTTTCTTTATTTAGAGTTCCTTATCATTTGAAATACCCCGAACTTGCGCGACCATGGCTTCTAGCCGCAAAAGAGAACGTCAGAGCGGTTTATTTTGGGCCTTGCTCTTTTAAGCCTTTGCCGTGTCGGTTGAAGTTGGAAAAGTTAGTGTTGGAACTGATACCTGTACCAAAGAAAGTATAAGGCTAGACTGTGATACTTTTAGTCAATTTCGCCATGAAAGATCACTTCCTCATCATCATTTCCAACGTATAGCCCAAGTCATATGAAAACAAGACCATTGGCTTTTACCTCCACTCCATTGAAGAATTTAGTTGCTAAATATCCTAATCAATCCTCTTTTTGTCTGAATGAGATTTCTGAGTAGGATAATTTTGACTCTTCTATTGACTCATTGTATGCGTCTAGTTTGTATTAGACCTTTATCTTGGAATCAGATGTATCAGTGACAAAAAGCGTGGTTGAGACAAAAAAATATATAGTCTTCGAAAGTGAACTTGACCAATGTCGAGTGTCGTGTCATGAAAGCAGTTGTTCAAGCCCTATTGATATTTCAAAGCACTTAAAAAGTGAGAATGAGGGAACACAATTAATTATTAGGGATAAGCAAGTTTCAATCGGGTTAAGCGGAATCTACAAATACGAAGTCTTCCAAATAACTATAGTTTGTTAATTATTATCAAAAACAATTAATACTAAATACAATAAAAGTTGAGAATGTCAAAATGGAAAAACCCAGGAAGTAAATTCTACAAGCTTGGTTTTGTTTTAGCTGAGTGGAAGCTATAATATACACTAAATAGAACTGTTACATGAGGTTGAAAGGATGGAAATATAAAGGTCAGCCAACTTTTGAAAGTAATTAAGGTAAGGTTATTCGGAGTTTACAGAGAGATGCAGTGGCGTAGCTAGAAATCCTTCGAGGGAGGGGTTCGCACTATGTAATATACCTAAGGGGGGTCAAGAAGGGGGTGATAATTTAGTACAGCCAAAGTTACAACCAAGGGGGGTTGACAAGGAAACCATCCCATGGTCTACGCCACTTGAGAGATGGCTGCAACACCTCATGGTAAAGTTGTTCTTAATCCTGTTTAAATCACATTTGTCCCACGAGAATCAGATTTGAGTTAGATCTCTACTTTATATAAACTATACGCTGCTTTAACAACATCATTGAGTTAGAGCTAATTATTAGACTATAAATTACACGTTAATTTTTGTAAAAATTAAACCGTGTTTCTAAAGCGAAATGATTATCTTACAAATGTAGTTAACTAGTTGAAGCGCCAGGCGTGCCGGCAAGCGTCCATTTACTTGGTTTCGTAAGGTTTTAAAGTTAAATAAATTAAGGCAAAACATAAAATTAACGTCAAAAACCGTCTCTCATAAAACAATGACAAACAGATCTACAAATAAAAATGAACATTAATTAAAAATATACAGATTTTCGGCAACTTCGAGCCTTGAGCACGCGACATAAAGCTGTCCCTGGGAAGAACACGGGTTTCTAGGTTGATACCCACTGTTTTGAGAGACTTTCGAACTACCAACCACAAAAACAGAGACAAGGGGGTTATACCACCTTAAAAGCCTCCCTCGGGTTATGGTGAGGGGCCGAAAACACCTCAAAACCCTGACGTCGAAAAAGAGGTGCAAGAGGGCCACACCACCTTGAAAACCTCCCTTTAGTTTTCACGAAAGGGCCTAAGCCACCTTATAAAACTTAGATGTATATAGATAAATAAAAGAATTAAGCCCGCGACTGTTAAAAAAGGGGCAAGAGGGCCAAACCTACTTAAAAACCTCCCTTGGGTTATCGCTATGGAGCCCAAACCACCTTTAGACCTCTCTCAAACTGTCACTATAATGTAGTGCAAGTTTGATCAAAATAGGTTAAGAATTGAGGCCGAGTATAGCGAACGACAAACACATAAACCTACAAAAAATTAAATGTAGTATTTTATTTTTATATAGACAGATTTATCGGTTTCCAAAATCAAGAAATAAAGTCAGGTATTCTAACACTAAACCAGCTTCGTATTTTGGAGCTCTGGCGTACTTCGGGTTGTTGCCGGGTGCATTGAAACTAGTACAAATAAACATGTCTCGCGTAAGCATCCAAAACAGTTTGGGTGAAATAACCCGGCGCGGACGGGCGACAATTTTCTTTCATGAGTCACGATAATTTAAGTTATTCTTGGTATTACATATATGTTTTATCATAATAGACCATTCTATAAAATACTACTTAACTGGTTATTTACTTTTGTGTATAGAGAGGTAGAAGGTTTGGCCCGATATTTCACAAACCAGGCGGGGCACAAAAAATGATTATGTGGCAAACCTGCCTACTTACAATTGTTAGTTGTCTGGATAATATGTGGATTTTTAATAAAAATTATTCTCATTTAAGGGTTATAGTTTTATACAAACCATTATAAATAGTTAATTAAATATATCTCATTGAATTTTTAATTAGTTCAGTTATGGACCTCCTATATTTTTAAATGTACTATCTTCATCTAGGCTACCTTAGCTATATTTGGAAAAGTGACTTTATGGGTGACGCTTCAGATTGTACCAATCAAATAGGAAAGAGCGTAAGCACAATGTTTAAAACCAGAGAATAAATAAGTTTGCAAGTCCTATTGAAGTAGTGCTATGTGGTCTTTGTGAAAGTGTTTGTCCTGTCTAGCTAGGAATTAATAGACAGGTCTATTAGGAAAATAGTAACGTTTTAGTGCGTCTTTATTCAATATTGTCACTTACATTAGTCCCGAAGTTCGGCTCCAAAAATGTTGAGTTTCTAATTGGGAAAAAGTTGAAGTGCTCATGTTATCCAACGGAACGATGAAAAATTGACAACACGCAGTTTCAGAGCAGCCCAAAGAAAAACGCCATTGCTGTGTATTCGATGTTGCAAGTCCAAAAAGCTCTTAAGGGTCCGGGAAGAAGTTTTGTGAAGAGTTTGGCTGGTTTAGTTATAAATTTCTAGAAGGGTCTAGTGAATTTGCGAGCTACGACTATTCCAAGAGAGCTCTGGAAAAAATGGTAAAATGTTTTTTTCACAGATCGAACTTGGTCCAGGAAATCGGAGGAAATACGGTTTATCATGTGGCCAAACTAAAAATTCTTCTTAGTTTCGGATAATTAAAATGAACACGGATATAATAATCTTCATTTTACCCTAAGCCAAAACAAAATATTATGTTCACTTTTTTGTTTAAAAATAATTGTTTTACAATGCAAGTGAACGTATATATTCAATTCTAAAGGACTCTAAAAATAATTGAGAAATCAATTTAAATTTAATTAGATTAACTGATTGTTACCAGTGTCTCCATGGACAAACGAAGAATGGCATTAATTGATTAAATGATACATTTAACAAATTTAATTCAGATCTAAAACCTGGGATTTCAAAATGCTATTATTAAAGTTGAAAGTATTTAAAAATTATTAAATGAAACAAAAAGTTTAATGTTTAACACATAAAATAATAGAAAATAAAAAACCGGACATGTTTACACTTGCAATGTCGAAGAAAGACTATGTTGGCCATGATGATTGTCATAGAAATGCTTGGTTGTTTTAATACAGTTTATTAAATTTGACGCTTTGGTCTTCGTCATGGAGTTCAACTTTAATTCGTGTGTCCCGCTGCTTCGAAAGTAGCTCGTTTAGCTCAGCCGCATCTCGGCATTGCAATTCTTCCCGTTTCATTATTGACGGAATTGATAGTAGATCGATGAAGTCAAATAGCTCTTCTTTGATGCGCGTGTAGTCTATTTTCAAACATTCCTTGCCGAAAAGAGTCCCTCTACTGATGCGAAGGTGGCCAATTCGATCTGCGGGATCCGTTTCGCTTTTATTGGCATCGATAAACTTCGTTTTTCGAGTGAAATAATTAATCTGTACATTCGTTAGCTGACGTATTTTCACCTTACAAGACTTGACTCCCATTTGACGACATGGGGGGTTGAATTGCCTCAGTTGCGGTGGGGTTATGGTGTCTAGTTCTTGGCTGAGGATTATGCCAGTTTGCTTCCCTGCAATACCACAATTTCGATGGTGAGATTTGAAAGATGACTTCCAAGTGCACTGACCACAATTGTAAGGTAACATGCCCGTGTTTGTACTATTGTGGCGAATGAGTAAGCCATCATTTGCGGTTGCGTACCTACACTGACCACATTTGTACGGTTTTTCAGAAGTATGCGTTTTTTCGTGCTTGGTCAGTATCATTTTCTTTGCGTTATAACATTGGCCACATTTGTAAGGTTTCTCGCCTGTGTGTGATCTTTTTATGTGTTTAGTAACATGGCTTTTTTGCGCAGCTGAGTAAGTACACTGATCGCATTTGAACGGTTTCTCGCCCGTGTGTGTCCTTTTGTGTCTATTTAGATGAGCTTTATGCGCAGTTGAGTAAGTACACTGTTCGCATTTGAGTGGTTTCTTACCCTTGTGTGTTCGTTTGTGCATCGTCAAATTTGACTTTCCCGAAAATGATGAGTTACACTCATCACATTTGTACATTTTCTCGCCTGCATGTCTTCTTTTGTGTACAGTTATATAAGATTTTTGCGCAGTTGAGTAAGAACACTGATCACATTTGTACGGTTTCTCACCCGTGTGCGTCATTTGGTGTATATTTAAACGGGATTTTCGCGCTGCTGAGTAAGTACACTGATCGCATTTGAACGGTTTTTCGCCTGTGTGTCTCCTTTTGTGTACAGTTAGACATGAGTTTTGCGCAGCTGAGTAAGTACATTGATCGCATTTGAATGGTTTCTCGCCTGTGTGTCCTTTTGTGTATAGTTAGATATGATTTTCGCGCAGTTGAGTAAGTACACTGATGGCATGTAAACGGTTTTTCGCCTGTGTGTCTCCTTTTGTGTAAAGTTAGACAGGCGTTTTCCGCAGCTGAGTAAGTACATTGATCGCATTTGAATGGTTTCTCGCCACTGTGTGTTCGTTTGTGTACAGTTATAGAAGATTTTTGCGCAGCTGAGTAAGTACATTGATCGCATTTGAATGGTTTCTCACCTGTGTTTGTTCTTTTGTGCATAGTAAGATATGCTTTTCGCGCAGTTGAGTAAGTACACTGATTGCATTTGAACGGATTTTGGCCAGTGTGTGTGTTTGTTTGTGCATAGTCAAACTCAATCTCGAAAATGGTAAGAAACACTCATCATAATTGTACGTTTTATCGTCTGTGTGTGTTCTTTCTGAATAGTTAATGGATTTTTGTGCAAATTAAGAATTGAACTGATCACATTTATAGGGTTTCTCGTCCATATAAACTCTTTTTAGCTAAGAGTTGCAAGTTGGCTTTTTGAGGATAACACATTTCATGAAGAATGCCAAACACCTAAATGAAAGAAAACTTCTAAATTATTCATACAAATATTTATTGCCAAAAGTATATTAGTAAAAACAGTGATTCTTTACAAATCATTTTGAAGAGTGGTACTAAGGGACATTCAAATGCACAGATATATATTTTAATATATGTTTTTTCTCCTTCTATGCGCAGTTGGAAATTTATACATTTTAATTAATTAATTAATTAATTGTATAGTGTGAACTGGGCTTAAGAGGTGGAAAGGGAGTTAAAATAACCTGATCAATTAACTTATGTCATAATTTTCCAAATATCCAAGAGATATGTTTTTTTGTTATTTAAAAATGAGGACTAATTAGAATTAAATATTTGAATTCAAAAACTATTACTTAGGCCCAAGACAGGAAAAAAGATAAGAAAACTAAAAAAATAAGTAGTTAGTTTTAAAAATAAGCTGCCTTTTTTTGTTCAGTTGAAATATTTAAATGAAAACATAATGTTGCTTTTTTATTAATTTCAAAATGTTACTTTTTAATAAATTTCAAAATGTTACTTTTTAATAAATTTCAAAATGTTACTTTTTAATAAATTTCAAAATGTTACTTTTTAATAAATTTCAAAATGTTACTTTTTAATAAATTTCAAAATGTTACTTTTTAATAAATTTCAAAATGTTCCTTTTTTTAATTCATTTCAAAATGTGCCTTTTTAATATCAAAATGCTCCTATTCTTTATTTTTACAAGTGTTATTAAAAAATATGGTTCTTACTTCTAACCACGTCCAATCACAATAATTGAAATTCCAACTTGAAAACATAAGTTTTCAATAGGTTAAACTTTTAAGTGTTATTAAAAGTTTTGATTTAATAAGTTTCACGAACTGGCAACGCTGACTCTGCTTCACTGAAAAATAAACAAGCCTACTAAAGTGCTGCCAAGAGCTCTAACTTAGCTATGGCCAAGTCTCTCAGAATTTATATAACGGTGCCTTAATAATCCTACACCACTGGAAGTCACCTCAAAACGCCCTGCGATAGTGCCCACAGTTGACAAAAACTTAATTTAATTATAATTCAATAAAAACTAATTATAAAATTTTAAAACTCTGCTCTAAAGCGTTAATCGTCATCGCTTTACTTACTTTTAAATGAACATAAAGCACATTTTCATTATCAGTAGTCCTACGGTATCCCAAAAATATTCTAAGGAATATTTTCTTGGAATCGATTATTGTTGACAGAAAGTATACTTAGGTATCCTCGTTCTCGAAGAACAAATAAGAGCGCAAACGATTAACATTAATTCCACCATCAAATAATAAGAATTAACTTGACATACTTGTTTCATATATGCTAACTAAATATTGTTCATAATAAAAAACAGTGCCGAATGGCGCGGACACCTCAAAGTCGAATCTAGGAGAGAGACTAGATGTGCGACATCGAGCATCATAATTGCCAGAGAGGAAAAATCAAAATATAGTTTTAGGACCAGACATAAGCTTTTAGGTCGGAGCCCGTAACAGCATTTGCCCGGCCGAGATAAGTCAGATCGCTTCAATCATTTTTATCGTTATTGTAGTCGCGCGCCATGATATTAATAAAATAATTGAAAAGGTTATGTAGATGGCGCCGCCATCTACATAACCCTTTCAATTATTTTATTAAATTAAACAAATTAATCGTATAGAAATATTAAAAAACTATTCACCGATTATATATATTTTTATTTTAAGTTCTAAATAAATCGCTTTCATTAACTTTATTTTCTGAATATTAGACCCTACCAGGTTGCGCTAGGGGAAAATAGAGAAATTAAATTAGTCTGGGGATCCTCTGTTTACATTTTTGTACACAGCGTGACAGCGGGCCAGCAGTGAACGAGTGAGCAAAGGCCAGTAGGAAAACATTTTATTATTTAAAATTAAAAGTTAAAAATCTAAAATCATTTAAAATTTAAGTTAATATTTCAGAAAATTTTAAAAGTTAATACTGCTTTTTATTCATTTATTTATTTCATAATATTTAAAAAAAAATTAAGTTCCTATTTTAAAAATTCAAAGTTCCTAATTGACGGCTTTTAAAATTCATTTTGCGCGTGAAAATACCTCTACATGTTATGGTCAAAAAGCACGCAAAGAAGGCTGTGTGCCCAAGACATGTACCTGTATAGTCGCGCGCTAAAACGTCATTTCAAAATCCGTCAATTGAATATATTCATTTTAAATTTGAACAAGTTGGCAAGCTTGCCAAAATATACCTCTCCTCGGAAGAGTTTGCCCTTGTGCCTATCAACTACTTATAGACACGGCACTCAATGAAATACCGCCATATTCAGTGCGTCCGCTTAAAAACATAATCCGAGTCATATCCCGACCGTTTTTTTATAATAATTAAAATAAATAGTACAAATGTTTTTGCCTAAAACAAATTTCAAATATCAATAGAACAAAAATCCAACCTTAGACCAAACACGTTATTAAATTAACAAAGAAACAAAAATGAGAAACAGAAAATACAAAATTAACAATTATAAGAATGCTCACGAAACGTAAAATATATACGTGGGATAAACTATTTTAAAGACAAAAACCAAGTCATTGTACTTAAAGGTCTTAAACAATCAAATGTATACGGAAAAGTTTAAGCGAAACCAAAAACTATTAGTGAAAGCCCTAATAACAATACTAAAGAATAGACAAAAAAACAATACCAAAGAATAGACATGAAAACAATACCAAAGAATAGACAAAAACAATACCAAAAAATAGACATGAAAACAATACCAAAGAATAGACAAAAACCATACCAAAAAATAGACGAAAAACAACGCTATCTCGATCAGTAAAAATAACAATAAGACACTTCCATGGCCTAAAACCCAGATACTCCCCGAATTAAAAACAAGTTCACCAAAATAAAAAAAATCGCTTTTTTGGTTTTCAGGGAAGTCAGTAGCTCGGCGGTAAAATATCTGCTCAGTAACACGACAACCTGGGTTCGATTCTTGGTCATGACCGTATTTTACATTTAAATTATTAATTCATAAACTAGTTATAAAATTATAAATTTAATATAAATATAATTCATAAATATTTAAAATGTTATAAAATAAATTGACGTTAACACCGCTTAGTTGTTATAGTAAATCTCTGGCACGTAGCAAACCCGGTTTCGATTCCCGGCCGGCGCCAAAAAATCGCGAATAGACGCAAATTTGATCATGACCAAGAATCGAACCCAGGTTGTCAAACAAAACACAACACATCACAGGCAAAATATTGAAGTAAAGGAACCATTATGATACGGCGATTTTTTTTATTTTGGTGAACTTGTTTATATTATTCTGAATAAATTAAACTCCGTTGTTTCGTCTCAAGTATTTTAATTAAAATTAAAATTTGATACCGGGCGGGATTGAACCGGGATTAGGTTTTACGTAAATAAATCTGAATTGCGGAGATATCTTTATGGGTCGTCTCATGAAATTAATACCACTAGGAACAATTCTTCCGAGGAGAGGTATATTTTGGCTTGCCAACTTGTGTTTTTAGACATAAACATATTCTGCTTATCTAGTTTTTTTTCTTAACGAGCTTCGGTTACTCCCCAAATGAAGGCGCTGTTGGCCAATAAACATAAAATCCCCCCGTTCTCTAGACGGCGGGGGGGGGGGGGGTCTGACTAATTTCTGCCATGCATTTGTATATTACGGGTATAGACTCGCGCTCCAACCTTTTGTAGATAGACTCTGCTTTTAGGTTTCCATCATAAGAATCTCATAATTGTTAACTAGAATGTTGCTGTCTATATCGGGGCTTGAAACAAACCAAAAGGGCCAATTCAGTGATTTTGCTAAGTTCGAGCGGGAACATTGCAGACGATGTCTTCGACAGCCGAGCTCAGCAATTTCTCGTAGAATATTGCTGTGGTTTTTCTATTATCAGGTTTTAACCTCATTGTCATAATCACTTAATTAGCATCGAAAAGTTTGTGTATTATTATTCGTATTCTTAACTATACATATATAAGGAGGAACATTTGAAGAGAAATTGAAGAAGATGGCCCAGTTGATTTTAGCGGTGCGATTCTAAATCTAATTGGCCCAATAGCAATAGCAGCTGCAACTGAACCAACGTTTGTAAATTAGTCTTATATCTATTTAAACAGTTTTGATAATTTTATATTAATATTTAAGGCTTTGTTCGAGTAAAAAAAGGTGACTAAGAGATTATTTCTAAACTGTAATATTCAAAACGTAAAGAAAAACTAATCGACCAATCAAATACTGGTGTTTATAAGAAACAATTGGTTTCTTGATTGCATATTTTTTAATACACCACTTAGACCTTACATGCAGCGCCTGCTGCGGCGTTTCCGAGAAGTTCCAATAGGGTGAAAAGTATTGCGGGAAGTTTCAATACCAGGCGATGCCCAGCGTGAGATAAAATATTTAGGCGCCTTAAGTACAAAGACAACAAGGCTTAAAAAATTCATTTATAAGTTATGGATTTAACTGGTGGTTATTCTGCTTATGTGCCTACTCGTCGAAGTTGATGAAAAATACATAATGATTCATCTTACGAGGAGACTACCCGAGGTGATAATCACCGATTTGGTTGAAACTAGGTGGGTATTTAGACCTTATGGTAACATGAAATTTCACAAAGGGAAAAATTGCAATGGGCATTAGTTTTGCCATGGCAACCGAAAACGTTTTTGACAACACAGTATGTATATTTTATCATTGAAAAATTTTAAAAAAATTTCAAATTTCAAAACCAAAAAAAATAGATCAAAATTGACAAATGAAATGAATTTTATGATATTTTGATGAATTTGGTCAATTTGATCAAAATATGTAAAAATTGATCAATTGTTATTTTCAATGGGACAATATACAGACTGTGTTGTCAAAAACATTTTCGGTTGCCATGGCAAAACTAATGCCCATTGCAACTTTTCCCTTGGTGAAATTTCAAGTTACCATAAGGTCTACATACCCACCTAGTTTCAACAAAATCGGTGATTATCACCTCGGGTAGTCTCCTCGTTAGTATTCCTTTCCAGACGATTCTGATTTAAGAGAGATTTGTTTGAGAAAAGTTCAAGGAAAATTCAATATAACTATCAAGATAACAAAGTTTAGTAGGATATGTTCGGAACATTTCCTTGAAATTAGTACCGGCCTTTCATAAAAGTGAAAAGGATTTTAAAACAAGGTTCTGTGGGGCAGGAAGTGGGTAAACGCTATTGACCACGCGCAAGGTAGTGAATTCGAATCTAGGGTACCAGGTCTATATTATCTTTGCTATTGAACTACAGATTGTAAAAAATAAATATATTTTAAATTATGTTGCTTGGTTTAAAAAAGAATTAAACAATGTATAAGGTAATGAGTACAGAAAAATTATTTTGTAAATAAGGACCATTATTTCTGACTATTACAGATTAACAAAAATCTTCCTGTATTCCGTTAATAACTGAATCTTTTAAATGGTCGAATTTTGATCGGCTGCCTATAAAGACTATTAACCGACATTCCGACCACTTCCCAACCAATTTTGGAATGGCCTTTGCTGCTGGGGTCCCTATACTAATGTTATCCGCTTGAAACATGTACCTTCGAAGGCTCCCGCTGATTTTTTAAATTACTTTTTGGAAGATAACAGAGCGAAATTCATCATATACCGAGTTTCTAAAACTATGACTATATAAGGATTTGTTAATTAGTACATATTAAAATGTATCGTAGTTTTAACATTTCACGTGGTCAGGAAAACTAATACACGCAATAAATGTACACATCCGCAGTTTGGCGGGAAATTCGGGTCCATTGCGTTGGAGTCTGCGTCTAGCCTGCTACGGTCCGAGTTTCATTTTTTGACCTAGATGGGTACTAAGAGATATATTATAAACATTTGGTAATAAGTACCGACAAGAAATACGAGCTTGGCATTAAAATATTTATATTAAATTACTTTATTCAGTTAAATATTTCCCTAGAATTATTTTATTCGTTTTAATTGGAATGAAAGTTAAGTTCAGACTTAATTACCTATTTTTGACTAACTGATTATTATTGTTTTCGAACTCGCTGCTATTGTTTCACAGAGAAACTACCTTCAAACCTTTTGCACTCGAACTTTTTAATAAATCGATGTTAGTATAATCTATGCGTTACGATCGTGTGTTTCGCTGCATCTTCTAATTTAGAAAAGTAATATTTTTCAGTGAAAATTTAACAAAAGACAAATATTTGGGTAAGAGCTAAGCACACGACTCAAATACAATGTGTGGAGTTAACTAACTAATTTTCAAACAATTTTAAAATTAATTAAATAATAAGTGTTTCGGAAAAAGATCTGTGGTCACATAATTTGTTTATTTTCTGTTGTAGGGCTTTAGTATTTGAGCGCAGGTTTCTTTTTTAATTTTGAACGTGCGAGTCACAACCTACTAATATATCAAGAGCACGCGCCCAAAAATTAACTCTTTCGTACATGTATTTGTCAATATTATATTTCAGAATAACCTATTAATATATTATATGTTTTTTTTTTAATTCCACGATTATACCACCGTTTATTTTGCACGTACTTTACCGTACCTTAATGTTTTGGTTTAATCATCGTTTATTTATTGGACGGACAGCTTAGGGTAGCGTTGCTAATTTAACCGTTCGGCTAGTTTACTAGGTTATTTATGAAACAATCACGAATCGACATAATCTCAATTTTCGGTTCACACACCAGTAATAATTCTAAAGCTCCGATGGCTTGTAAAACTCTAGTCGATGAACTCTCAACACAAAAAGAATTAACAACATTTGTTAATTCCATAGACTATATCTTGACAGATTGTGATGGTAAGCGAATTAAAAAGACAATTCGTTATTTTATTAAATTTCTAATACAATTTTACCTTGTGGGATTGTGTGAAATATGTATTGCTTATGGTTATTACAAAACGTAATAAGCCCTTATTTACAGCTTATAAATATCTTACCGATAGCTAGTCTTAGTTTAAACCGCTAGCAACCTTGAAAAGTAGCTGAACCAATAGCAGACGATGAATATCGCAGTGTAACCAGAGGGCTTATCTAAATATTGCCCAAAAAGATGACGTTGCGCTGAGAAATTTGAACTCCTGACCGTTGCTTAAGGGCAATGATGCATTTTTGTTTATATAGTAATTTATTCAGTGTTTCAATTTACCCTGATTTTTGGGTCTAAATAGCTTAATTTATATACAAAATATTATATTATTGTTGAAAAGTAATTTGCATTATTTTTAAATTAGTACTTTACTTATATAGTAGTAAATGAAAAGAGACTTAAAACGGTTTGAAAATTCACAATTTATTTATTTAAAAATCCTACGTTTAAATAAATAAATTGTGAATTTTAAAACCGTTTTAATTCTCTTTTCATTTAGTTTTTCACAATGTGCTTCTCTTCACTTCCATATAGTAGTAATTTATTTAATTAGAAAATTATTGATTTCTTTAATTCGAAAATTAGTGATGTATTTAATTAGAAAATTAGAAATTAAAGAAAGAGACAAATTAGTAATTCAAAGAAAGAGATAAATTAGTAAATTTTATGAAAAAGACGAATTAGTACTTTTATGAAAAAGACGAATTAGTAATTTTATGAAAAAGACAAATTAGTACTTTTATGAAAAAGACAAATTATAAATTTAATGAGAGACAAATTAGCAATTTAATGAGAGACAAATTAGCAATTTAATGAGAGACAAATTAGTAATTTAATGAAAGAGGCAAATTTGTAATTTAACGAAAGGGACAAAGTAGTAATTTAACGAAAGAGACAAATTAATAATTTCACGAAAGAGATAAATTAGTTATTTCACGAAAGAGATAAATTAGTAATTTCACAAAAGAGATAAATTAGTAATTTAATGAAAGAGAAAAATAATTTATGAATAAATATATATTTAGAACTTTACTGAAATTATTTAATTAGAAGTACTCTGATATTAGTAAATTATTACTATATAAATCAGTAATTTAGTATTACTGGTATTAGTAATTTATTTATTTAATAATAAATTAGAAATTTACTGAAATTATTTAACTAGTAGTACTCTGATATTGTTAAATCATTACTTTATCTAAATTAGTAATTTAGTAGTACGATTATTAGGACATTAGTAGTAAGAATATTAGGAGATTAGTAGTAGGAATATTAGGACATTAGTAGTAGGAATATTAGGAGATTCCGAGATTAGGAGATTAGTAGTAGGAATATTAGGAGGTTAGTAGTAAGAGTATTAGGAGAATAGTAGCACGAGTATTAGGAGAATAGTAGCACGAGTATTAGGAGATTAGTAGCACGAGTATTGGGAGATTAGTAGCACGAATATTGGGAGATTAGTAACACGAGTATTAGGAGATTAGTAGCACGAGTATTAGGAGATTAGTAGCACGAGTATTAGGGATTAGTAGTACGAGTATTAGGGGATTAGTAGTACGAGTATTAGGGGATTAGTAGTACGAGTGTTAAGAGATTAGTAGTTCGAGTATTAAGACACTAATTGGTCGAGTATTAGGAAATTAATTGGTCGAGTATTAGGGCATTAGTAGTACGAACATAAGGTAATTAGTAGTACGAGTATTAGGAAATAAGTAGTAAGAATATTAGGAGATTATTAGTAGGAATATTAGGAGATTAGTAGTAGGAATATTAGGAGATTCCGAGATTAGGAGATTAGTAGTAGGAATATTAGGAGGTTAGTAGTAAGAGTATTAGGAGAATAGTAGCACGAGTATTAGGAGAATAGTAGCACGAGTATTAGGAGATTAGTAGCACGAGTATTGGGAGATTAGTAGCACGAATATTGGGAGATTAGTAACACGAGTATTAGGAGATTAGTAGCACGAGTATTAGGAGATTAGTAGCACGAGTATTAGGAGATTAGTAGCACGAGTATTAGGGATTAGTAGTACGAGTATTAGGGGATTAGTAGTACGAGTATTAGGGGATTAGTAGTTCGAGTATTAAGACACTAATTGGTCGAGTATTAGGAAATTAATTGGTCGAGTATTAGGGCATTAGTAGTACGAACATAAGGTAATTAGTAGTACGAGTATTAGGAAATAAGTAGTACTAGTACTTGTAAACGATTAGTATGAGTATTAAGATATTAGTAGATTTGAAGATTATTGAAATTATTAAATAGGTTTGTTTACTAATTTAGTAAGTTTTGATTTACCAATTTGGCAAATACTAACACGGAGGAAAATAAGGAGAGTGAACACAGCCTTTGAGGTATGTAAGGTGGCACGTTTCAATTAACACGTGGCACTGGGCATGTGTCGCCCGCCGCACAGTGGGGCAAACTGAGCCCAAACCTGGCCTAAAGTCAAAAAAATAAATCACGCGTATTAATTTTATTTTAATTTATAATATTTGTTTATAAACCACCGCAAAATTTACCGGTGTTTGATTTTTGACTGCTAAATTTTATTCTCCACCAGGCTCCTTAGAAGTAGTAGATTTTTTTAGAAATGTTAAGTAGGAGTTTTTGCATAGTATTTGGTATACATCCAGGCTTGATTTAAAAGGTAAAAATATTTTTTGCAGTCTTTGGTTTTGGAAATATCAATACCAAGTAGATATCGTTATTTTAGAGTTATGAAACTATTATACAAAGCCACGTAGTTCAAATAGTGGGAATTCTGGAAAACGACGTTTGAGGTCTTTAACTAATATATTCCTTTTAGAATTAATGTGACTTTTAGTTATGAATTTAAGTGGATTAAGTTACAATTTTTGATTTAAGTTCATGAATGTTCATTATTTATCACAACATCAATTAAAAATTTTGCCGATGTTTGCCTATTTTCTGTACAGATTTTCAATAGATATATGAAATTAAAAAGGGTGTCCAATTTAAAAACGGTCCATGGCGATAACATCAAAACCGTTTCATGTACTAATTTCAAATTTTTGTGGCACAATTAAAAATGATAACATCGATGACCTTCTTCAGGGTCATTGAAAAATTATCTCGAGAACCATTAAATTTAGAAACTTCGTTCCAATTAGAAAGGTGTTCCTCATCATATTTAATGTCTGAATAACTTTTGCCCGAATTCATTTGATCAATTGAAAGCCGAAAAATTTCACACTTAAAACCAGTTGGTCATCAAGTAAATAATGCTAAACTGGCTACAGGAAAGTTATTATGAATCGGACATAACATATGTTCTGTTCACGAATATTCTATTTATTCAAATTTATAGAAAAGTGTTCTTCGCCACCTTTTATGCTAAATGGGCTTTGATATGACTCAATTTGTAAAAAAGAAAGCTAAGTAATCGAAAATTTATTTTCTTTATATTTTGTCGATTCAACTTAAAACTATGCTAAGTCAATGGGAGAGTTTCTTTTACGTAATTTTTGGAGTTATCAATTTTTTATTGTAAACAGTTAAGCATTGTTTACATGATGACCAACTTGTTTTCCGGCTTTCAATTGATCCAATGAATTCGGGCAAAAGTTATTCAGACATAAAATATGATAAAATACGCGAAAAAGTAGATAAGTCCATAATTAAAACTGATAATATAGCTAAATCCTAAACAAATTTGAAGAAATTAAAAAACTTACTAGGATTTAGATATATTATCCCTTTTAATTATGGACTAATCTACTTTTTAGCGTATTTTATCATCCTTCTCACAGTCCATAGACATAAAATATGACGAGGAACAACTTTCTAATTGGAACGAAGTTTCTAAATCTAACGATTCTCGAGATGATTTTTCAATGACCTTGAAGACATGGTTCAAGGTCATCGATGTTATCATTTTTAATTGTCCGCCAACACGTGCTAAGTGTCACAAAAATTTGAAATTAGTAGAGGAAACGGTTTTTGAGATATTAATTTTGACCAGGTTTGGGCTCAGTTTGCGCCACTGTGCGCCGTTATAAATTAAAATCTGGAAAGCTGGCTAATATTGTGTAGCGCCATCTTCAGTCTAGTCGGAGTTAAAATAACCCTAATTACACTTTATTATTTCAGGGGTGATTTGGATTGGCGATGATTTACTGCCAGGATCAGCCGAAACTTTAAGTCTCCTCAGAAAATTGGTAATTATGTGCCAACGGAAATAATGTACACTTATGAGAACCGCACTTAATTTTAATTTCAGCCGACAGTGCAGACACATGACGTTGAACAGTTGAGCCATAATGTTCATTAGCCGAAATAAAAGCAGTCATAAGTGGGGGCCGACATTTGCAAGTTTTGAGTTCGGGATTTGGAACCTCAAATCAGACTGATTTTGAGATTTCATAGCATGATTTCCGTGGTGATTTCTGGTTTTTAAGGCAACTGTCGGCTCTACCATTGCCACTTCTATTATGATAAGGTACTTGTTATTCAATGAATCTATCCGATTCTTCGGAAAAAAACGATTTTACTAGAAAGCGTGGTGCCATCTATTTATGGCAAAGGAAACTAAAATTGAAAATAGTGTAACTATAACGTTGTCAGAGAACCATTGTAGAGTACTATAATTAGACAACTTATACTCTACTTATAGTGGACTTTAACCTAAATTATGTATCCCATATAAAATATATTGTAAAATTGAAAACGAACCAATCAACTTTTATGTCTCGCCTTTTGACTCAAAATGTAGATTAAGTATCTTGTTTTGATTTCGACGCTAGCGACATCTGTTGAATCAAGAGCTAGTACACGCCGAGCCGACTCTTGCTTTGAGCTGATTTCGAGATTTCCGCAACTAATTTTCGTCTAGAATTGGGAATTTTCAAGTTGATTTCAAGATTTTTAAATCGTTTTTCTCTAGAGTCGAACCCTTCGCTTAACGGCTGTAAGGCTAGACGTCTCTGTTTACATTATTTCGCGCCAAAATGCGGGAACCGTGATTTTTGAACAAACCGTGAGCGGCAATGCAGCTATAAATAATTTCCTACTTTAAATTGGTATTTTCTAAACCGCCAACCAGATTGTTGATTTTTAAGCTAAGGAAACCTACGTGAATAGAGTATTTTACTAAATATAGCAATTTTATAAAAGGAATATTAAAACAATCAATGAAATATAATTATTGTACTGTACTCACAAGGAGAGTACCCCAGGTGTTTATTGCCGATTTTGTTCAAAGTCGGGCGTAATGTAGACTTATATGAGGTATGAAATTTCCCAAAAGGAGACGTTACACTACCCATTCGATTTGCCATGGCAACCGAAAATGTTTTTGAACACTTAAAACAAAAGTAAGATTTTTTCCTTATTTTATGTAAAAAATGTCCCAATTTAACCGAACTTGATGAAATTTACCTAAATACGGTCCAAATTACCCATTTCGTGATTAGTTGGTGAAACCGAGAAAATCCCATGCTTTTTTAAATGGAGATTTATTTGGTTTTAAGTGGTCAAAAACATTTTCGGTTTCCATGGCAAATTGAATAGGTAATGCAACGTCTCCTTTTGGGAAATTTTATACCTAATATTGGTCTACATTACGCCCGACTTTGAACAAAATCGGCAATAAACACCTCGGGTACTCTCCTTGTCAGTGGGTTGTTTAAAGATTTATCCGATACAATTGCTATCTTTAATCCATAGAGTAAACCACTCGCATAGAGTGGAAGGCCCTATGGAAGCGCATGAAACATTAATACTAAAGGGCCAACTTGTTTTCAAGGCGTGAATAAATATAGTCCGAAGAGCGAGGGTATTGTTTTTACATTTTTTGGAGTATAAAGTTACGTTTTTATCAAGATATTGTACATTACCTTTAGGCCAACTTGTTTATTTCACGCCTCGAAAACAAGACGTTGCGTACGAAAAGTGGTAACAAGTTTCGCTGATAGCTTTCCACTCTATGTGAGTGGGTTACTCTATTCTTTAATCATAGTGTTAACAAGCATTTTTTTTATAAATAGTTCTTCCTATGGCTAATTAATGGCGACTTTGAATTTCTCAACGTTAAGAATGGGGGAAAATCGACAGATTTTTGGTTATTTATGCTAAAATATGATTAAAGGGAGTAGAAACTAAATTGAAAAATCATCTGCTAACACGTGCTACCATTACTAGCGCTGATCCATCATAAATTTAATTTAATTTGATAGAATTTCCTCAACCCTGAAACAAAAGTGACATAAATACCAAAAGTGTGACAATCCCTGTACTTTCGTATGCTAATGGTTTAATGAATGCTCGATTCGAGATCGACCACATAAAAGACTATTTATTGTCGCCTTTATCGATCTTTTTCTTAGTCTATGGTATTATATCGTAGGTAGATGGCGATAGCATCTCCACAGAACGACGAAAAATCAAAAAATACACTAACTTTGACCAGTGCTACTTAGTTCCTCCGTTCCTCACTACGAGGCGTTAATTGTTGGTTTTAACTTCCTTCCCTCCCCAAGGCATACTATCCCTTCTCATCCCCAACTTGTATTTCGCTTAACATTCATTAAGATTAAATTGGTCCGATTGACACACTTTTGTTAATTATGTGACTTTTGCTGAAATGTATCTCAACACATTTGTAATGATCCCGTTTATTTCAGGGTAAGAAGATTGGTTTTGTCACCAATAACAGCACTAAGAGCACCGAAGAATACATGTGCAAATTTAAAAAACTTGGACTAGAGGCCGAAGAAGTAAGTGGAGTAATTTCTTATAAATTATCCGTGTTGTTCGGAACGTAGTTCACCGCGAGACACAATAGGTGGTTTTTTTCGCCTGTTCTGGGTTTTTTGAGAAGGTTAAAAAGTGTAGCCATATGACGTCATTTTACTACAATTCTGTCTTGACGAAAAAAACGAGTTGGAGTAGAAAGGGAGTAGTTAAAGGTTAAAGGTTATTTCCAAAAAGTTTCCCGTCATATTTTCGTGCAAAGAAATTTAAGCAGACGACAAAACTAGATTACTCCCTCTACACCTCCTTTCCAGGAGGAGTAAAAAGTGTAACCCTAATACTCCGGAACAAGCGAACAAAATTCGGGACAGGGTAAATCTTACCCCGAGAACAGGCGAATAAAACGTTTTAGGGTAAAAACTTTACACTTTTTGTCCCCGGACAAGCGAAAAAAAACCACCTACTGACAGACAGGCAGACAGACACACAAATTTAGCAGATTTATCTATCGTATATTCAAAGAACTCATGGGCCCCCGCGGGGGTGGGTACTAATAAGTAATAATAGGTTAGAGTTTGATCCAATTTTTTGTCAGACCCTTATGAAGATAGTTAAAAGGATAGTTAAAAATGTATGATTTAAAAAAACATTTTCGAACCAAATTATAATTTAAATAATTGATATACAGGATTACAGGGTGTTTCAAAAGATTATGCAAAAATTTTAAGGAGTTGTAGGGGGTGAGTTGAGAAGTATGCCGGTTTTTTTCCCCATTTTCCTACGATGAGTTAAAAGAGCGCCAGAGAGCTTCAAAGTGTGGCCTACTAACCCCTAGAAGTAGGCTGCAACCAGCGCAAAACCAAGCAGCAGGGAAATGCGAACATTAAGGTTTTGGTTCATGTGATAGTTAAAAAAGGACTTTGTAAACAGATCGAGGTAACCACCCTAAAACAGTAAACTTAAACAGTATTTAAATTCCCTGCTGCTTGGTTTTGCGCTTGTTGCAGCCTACTTTTAACTCATCGTAGGAAAATGGTACAAAAACAGGCATACTTCTCAACTCACCCCCTACGACTCCTTCAAATTTTTGCATAACCTTTTGAAACACCTTGTATACATGAATGTATCGATAATCATCAATTAGAAAAACATCAGTTTCTACCATTAAAAATAATGGCACCACAGTTTTTCCATACAATATAACGTATCAATACTTCCTGGTGAGTTTGAATGCGAAGGAGATCGCTGTAGCTTTGAGAATGTTCTTATTCCGTCGCTCTTATTTAAAACTAGCGCCGATAAAAGCAAGGCGTGAGACTAGCGCCATCTTCTGATCAGCGAAAGAAGCTCTGCATATTTTTATTATTAATAAATGCTGACCACTTTATTAGTTCCTGGTAACACTAATTAAGGAATTAAGATATCGAAGTTTGCAGCTTCAATTTCTTAAGTTGTCTTTGTCGAATCCGACGTTCGATAGATGACGATACGTTTCCCGTAAAAGGCGCGTTCTCTGTAAATGCATATCTCTTTTTATACACAATCCCCAGGAACTTGTGGGTATTAGTATCACGTACAGTGTAACGGCCACGCCGTTGTGAAAATATAGCTGTAGTGCATTTCTATTTGTGGTTATTATTATGATAATAATTATTAGGTGGTTCTTATTATAATAATAATTATTAGGTGGTTCTTATTATAATAATAATTATTAGGTGGTTCTTATTATAATAATTATTATTAGGTGGTTCTTATTATTATAATAATTATAAGGTGGTTCTTATTATAATAATAATTATTAGGTGGTTCTTATTATAATAATAATTATTAGGTGGTTCTTATTATAATAATAATTATTAGGTGGTTCTTATTATAATAATAATTATTAGGTGGTTCTTATTATAATAATAATTATAAGGTGGTTCTTATTATAATAATAATTATTAGGTGGTTCTTATTATAATAATTATTAGGTGGTTCTTCCTTGGAGCGCTAATGATGTTAAGGGACAGGGTGATAATGATATAGTTCGTTAATACAGAAAGCGCTCCTTACGGTAGAAATCAGAAGTAGGTAGTTTAGGTAATATACTGCGTACTTCCTTGGTGCCCTAAGTTAACGGACAGGGTGATTGTCTTTAGAAAGGGCTCCTTAATAAATAACTCCGATTTTGTTAATTTTATTCGCTCTTCTTTAGTTATTAGACAGAGTGATTGACATAGCGTGGTAATGGATTTTCTCTGAGATAAAGTAATGGGATAATTATGAAATATTGTCCTTAACAGAGTGGTCGATAAAAAGTAGGCCTGTGCGTCGTGCGAGTCCTCTTTTTATGGTTTCGAGTCGAGTCTCGAGTCCTTTAGTATTGTACTCACGAGTCTCGAGTCCAATTCTCGAGTACTCGTTCGAGTCCTCGAGTCCTTAAGAATTAGTTCGAGTCTGTTCGAGTCTTAATTTTCTGGTCGAGTCTGTTCGAGTCTTAATTTTCTGGTCGAGTCTGTTCGAGTCTTAATTTTCTGGTCGAGCCCAGTTAAAGTTAAATATTTTGAATCTCCAACGTAGTCATTTGAGTCCTAAATTTGTCAAAGCCATTTTAAGTAATAAGAACTTAGAAGCAATTTTTTTTACTATTTGTTGGTATTCATTTTAAAAAAAATTTTATATATTCATTTTCTGGTCGAGTTATAAATACTAAAAGTCTTAAGTTTAACTTATACTTATTTGTAAACGTAAAACTAAAAAAGTAATCTAAACTTACTAAAGCCGCGTCACCAACACAAAGGAAAGACCTCTCTCTACTCCAGAGTGCAGTAAGCAAAACTAAAACTAAAACTAAAATTGGAAAACATGCCGGCTTGGTGAGTCACGCGATCTCCGTTTGGAATTCAGTCTGTGGGCAAACGCTCCATAAAAAACAAAAACCACTACCATAGCGTGATTACGGGATTTCACCTGGTGGTAAGCTGTTGAATGAAACTACGCGTTAAAAAAATTAGATAAAAAAAAACTCCTAGGACTCGTAGGACTCGTCAAAAAAAAGGACTCGTTGTAATATTTATTAACTCGAGTCCACTTCGAGTAATTTTTAAGCCTTGACAAAGGACTCGGGTACTCGTTCGAGTAATATATTAAGACGTCGCGAGTCCGAGTCCGAGTACTCGGACTCGGACTCGAGACGAGTACTCGCACAGGCTTAATAAAAAGCTCCTTTGGTTCATAATTAGTCTAAGGGTGATGGATAACTGTATTTTAAATTTTAATTAGTAAAATGTGAAATCAGGGGCATTGTGTGTACTCGAATGTCACATCTTGTTTGTTTATTTGCATTCTTCAAAGCCTCTAATTTAAACCATCTGAAGGACAGAGTAAATATTAAAATATCTATTGATTTTTGAATATAGGCCCGTTACATAGGTTAGTAAAATAAGTTACAACGTTATCACTCAACAACTGTAAAATTCCTAAACGGATTTAGATTATTCGATAATGTTTTCCAAATCACAACTTTCACTCACTGCTTCTCTCACGTGTTGGTGCGAAACAAAATCAATTATATGTTTTTTTACGATTGAGGCTATTGAAACCAAAAACGCACTGACGAATGCGCTTTCAAATTTTTCAAGTTCTTGGATAAGTTTTTATTTTGATATGAAAATAATAATGTGATGGTGCTTGGGCAGACGGCTGGCGCGAAATGTTTTTGAAATAGTGGAATTAAATTTATTTTATGTTCAAAATAATAAAAGTCTTCCAACGAAATTCTTTTCAACGGAAATAATTTTATAAATTTCTAATTAAAATAAAATTTTAAGTCAAGTCCCCACTGGATTTCCATTTTGATTTCCAAACTTTATTTGTAGAAAGAATTATTCGCCACGTCGTATTGCGTGGCCTCTTATTTGAAATCCCGGAACTTCGATCAGAAGGTTTATCTGGTGGGAAGTTCGGGAACATCCCAAGAACTGGACAAAGTTGGAATTCAATATCTTCCCATTGGGGTAAGTAGCTTCCTTACTGACAACTAAGCCATGACTACTTTTATAAACGGCGCCATGTCGTCTCACTGTCGCCGCCACTGCCAATCATCTGGCTGTGATAATAGGTGGTGATTTTGGAAAATTCCTCGCAACAGGATTTGGCTAGTGTACATTGTGTATAAAGGGGCAAACGTCAAATTCGATTTCCAATTTTTATTCAATAGACGCTTCAATAAAACAGGACGTGAAAGTTACTGTTTATATATCGCTTGTTGAAATTATACCTGGTAGCTTCTTTTGACGTATTAAGGCTTAGCCAAAACACAACGTTCTATTTAAGGGTGAAAAGTTACCATTATTTCAATAAGCATTATATTAACAGAGACTTTCAGGTCCTGGCTCTCGGAAATATTACTTCTTGGCAATTTCCTTGAAGATATTTTATTGAAGCGCCTATTCATTATATAGTTACGTGAGGGATAAGAAGGCAAAGTCAGATAATAAATGTGTAGATATGAGAGCGAACAGCTAGCATTTAATAAGTGTTTTGTGTTTCCTTTATGGTAACAAGGAGCTATTACGACGCCCAGGTTGGGAAAGTTTTCTTTTATTTGACAATAACAGCGCCACCTAGAATCGGTTCCGTAACGAAAAGAACAAGTTTATTTATCAAAAGGGGGATGACAATTAAAATTTTCTTTTTTGCTTGAGTAAACAGTACGTTAACGAATGATGGGAAATTAGTTAAAATGGTTTCCCAAATTTTGAATCGGAAACAATCCAGCAGGCCGCGAAATTAAAGTCGTAGCTTTTCAGCTAAATTAGGACTCGTGATGGACGGAATATAGTGCTAGACTAAACTAAACCAAATAACGATAAAATGAAACTAATTGTTCGTTTTTGTTCACCAAATGGCGGGTCATGAGAAATAGGACGTGGGCCCACAAATCTACGGTGGTTCATTGATAACGCTAACGTCCTAACTCAACCTGATGGGCAAAAGATGGTGGTGAGCCGCGAGCGGCTCGCGTTGGGCCCGGGCCAACTCTCGACTGCCCCGATCAGGTTATACATTAAAAGTTATCCGATAACTTAGTATCATTTATTTCGAATACAGCCATGGTCTAGCCTCGGTACGTCTCCTTGTACACCAGAGTGCTGCGGGTGGAACACGTCTACAGGCGCTGTTAGGCTATTTAATCCGTTAACTAATTTTGGTAAGAACAAAGTTACGCACTTGGTTTCCGCGATAGCAGACGACGATTTAAAACTGAAAATGAAAATATAGACCTAGTAAGATCCAGCTAGAATTTCTACCAATTCTAGCTGGATAATTAAATAACGGATTAAATAGCCGAGGCAGCGCCTGTAGAAGTGTTCCACCCGCAGCACTCTGGTGTACTAAGGGAAGGCTGGACCACGGCAGAGGCTTCCACCCTGTACAGTTAATAATAATAAAACAAATAATAATCAGCTAGGCTAATACCCAAGGTACCACCTTAGGCCCAAGTCATCTAGCGACTTATAACGCCTTTCAACAGGTGGCCGGGTTACATTCATTGACGTGATGTATGGTACTTGTAATTACTCTTGATTTTGTTTTAGCCGGATCCGATATTGGTCAGCTGGCAAGATACAATTAAAAATGGCATTGCTCTGGATGAATCTGTAAGTGATCGGCTTACGTTTGATCAAAAGTATATAAATAGTTCCATATATTCGATAGTCGAAATAACTATTGATAACAACGTGTGGAATAACGCAAAAAGATGAGCGGTTCTTCACCTCGACATGGTTTCCTGAGCGCGCTCACTACGACGAGGAGGCAAAGGGCACTTATTAGGCTTAATCACTTTAGTTGGAAATCCTCCAAAAACGTTGCGTTAATTGTTTAAATAGCTCTAACACGCGGTAGATAGCTAACTGACACATGCACTTATGTGAAACGTACATATATACTTATGGTCTAATATTTTGAAGAAAAAGGTGGACTTTGTCCCCTAGGCACTGAAACGTTTTCGTCCACATAAAACAAAAGACTACAAATTGTGAATTGATAGGTTGGAGCCGTTGTAGTGGCGTTTGACGATCACATAAGCTTCTTGAAAATGGCGAAAGCGATTTCCTACTTGAGCAACCCCAACTGCCTTTACGTCGCTAGCAACACAGACGAACAATTTCCATCCAAAGGACAAAGAAATGTGGTGACACCGGGTAAATATCAAGCGTTTACTATTTAACCATGGTTATTTTGCTATTTAAGAGGTTGTATGACGTCGCTATTCCAGTAGTAGCAAAGCCTGTCCGATAATTAGTCGCTCTATTCCCCCATCTGAGTAGGCGAGTGGTTAATTTATTGTTTTGCTGACAATGCCCTCTATTGCGGATAAATAGAACTTCGTGAAAACGCTATCCTCCTTCTCAGTTCGATGTTAACTGGACCCCGGTGTACCCCTTTAAACCGCAAAAATTAAACCACGTCAATTACTTTTTTAACATAAAATATGAAATATTATTAGTAGTTATTTATTTTCAATTATGAATATAACTTCATTTAATTTTCTTAACGAATTGTGTTACCTAGATGGCTCTAGCGTTAAATAACGATAACATAATTTAGATCTGACGTAAGGGTGACGACAGAAAGGTTAACCAACCGCCTAAAACAGGGTTACCCAAATGTACGATTTTTAATTAATATCCATCTCGACCTTGAAAACGATCATCTCGACCTTCAAAATGTTTCTCTCAAAAATATACTAAAATCTTATAATATAAAAATAACTAGTTTGAACTTAGCAATCTTGATATTCAAATAGGATATCTTTAAGATTGGTAAATTGATCACCCCAGTCTTTAAAAAATAAAATTTAACGGGGTAGTAGCATTTGTCCGAATTTCATTCGTCCGAATAGTGTCGCGTTTGTCCGAATACTCATTTGACCGAACTCGAAAACCGAAATTGTTCCATTTGTACGAATTTAATGACCTTGGGTGTCATTTGTCCGAATGAGTAGCAGCATTTGTTCGGATTTCCATCGCAAAAATAGTGTTTCGTATATGCATTATGTCCGAATTTTTCGATTTATAATAATTTTAAACAATGTTGTATAAAAATTAGATCAATTGGTTTTTAAAATGGAATGATTCCGTTAGGTTAAATAGGTTAGGTTAAGATAGGTTAGGTTGGGTTAGGTTAAATAGGTTAGGTTAAGATAGATTAGGTTAGGTTAGGTTAGGTGTCTGTTTTCATTGGAATTTAGGTTAGATTGAAGTTCGACAATTATTCATATTACGATAAAAAAAAACGCACGTTTGCGACTCTATTTTTTACGGATTCGGCTAAATGTGATTCTTTCGAATTTGACTAAAGCCAATGTATCACGTTGGGACAAATGACATTTCGGACATTTGACCAATGGATAGAACGGTTAAATTGCCAACAAATTATACAAAATAATTTTCGGACAAATGAAACCGTAATTCGGCCATCTGAGCCATATTTTTACAGTTCGGACAAATGAGTATTCGGACAAATGCGCCTCGATTCGGACAAATGCTGCCAAATCAATTTAACTATAGTTTGATCGAGGGGGGAATAATTCGCTGAAAATGTGTACACCAGATTACATATTTCAAGAGATTACTTAAACAAATTACAGATTGCCAAATATTACGCGGGAATACTTATTTCGAGTAATCCAAATAATATTATTAGAGATTATTATGAGATTACGCGAGATTACTGAATATTACTAGAGATTACGCGAGATTACTAGAGATAACTGATAAAACGCGACATTACTAGAGATTACGCTAGATTACGGAAGATTACGCGAGATTACTGATATTACGCGAGGTTCATTATCATTTCTGATTTGACGTTTCTTTTGGTCGTCACGTACCGGTTTTACCCGCAATATTTCAATTTCCTTCAAAATATTGGTAATACGTGCCACATTTGATTGTTCAAGGCAGAATTGGTTCCACCAAAAGGCAGCGGAATTACTTATATTACTTGAGATTATTTTGGAATTACGGATATTACTTGGGATTAATTTGAAATTACGTATATTACTTGAGATTGCACAAATTACATGGGATTACTATTTTATCCTGGCATTACCCGAGGGATTACCTAACGAGTGTACACCAGATTACTCAAGTTATTTCCCCCTCGAGTTGGATACGTGTTCCTACCCCCATAAAACATAGTGTAAAGTGTTTTGGAAATTAACTAAAGAAATTGTAGAAGAAGTGATTTAATCATCATGGCTACTAATCTAGAACAATCACCGGTGGAATATGCGTCCGTGTGCAGCAAATTGTGCACAACGTGGCATTATCTAAAGTAAAAATTTCAGCCAGAAATTCCAACAGTAGACCATTTTGGGACTCATCAGTATTGTGTAGGAACTCTGGCTTGCTCTGAAATCTTCTCATCTCAGTAAAACATCGAGGGTACCCTAGGTGTGAATAGCCCGTTGCAATTTATAGTGAGATTCTTCACAATTATTGCATGGCGGTCGCTATACACCAGATATCTTTTCAACGGAAGTATAAGTATATGTCTGCTGTATAGCGAACGCCATGCAATAATTATGAAGAATTTCACTATAAATTGCAACGGACTGCTCACATATACGGCACCCTGGATGTATATTATACTCACATTAAGTTGATATATTGTAATGCCTTTAATTGCTCTAATTATGCTTGCATTTTCTTTCTAATTTTTGAAATTTTATTTGAATTTTTACAGGATAACCTTTAGCTGGAATCCATACCTCTACTTGGAATGCTTATCCTGCCGTATCGCGTATGGTAAGATCACTCTGACGGCTTTGGCCCCGCCTACGAGAGAAAAAATCCCCTTTGCGCGCGCTCCCCTCTCACGTTATTAACATAGTGACGTCTAAAAAACCGTCAGCCACATCGAAACGAAAATCTGCCGCGATAAGCATTCTAAGTAAAGGTATGGATTCCTGACTTAAGCTATTCAAGCCGCAATGAGCATTTTCAATTAGACAATGCCAAAATTTCGCTCTAATTTTCTCCATAAAAATATAATCTTGCTTAAATTGGGGGTCTATTAAATACGTTCAAAATATCCTGATGTCCTATCAAATCACTCTGTCACAGGGTGTCCGAATAATCAAGATTAACAATTGAATCATGTTTTAATCAATTTTTATCTTTATGCGGTGAAATCTACAGATTTTATTTAAATCAGATTTAATCATGATTTAAACGTACGAGGGTGATCTTCCCCTCAGCATTTTTGTCTTAACCTTAACATTGCTTACATTATGCACCGTATACTGCAAATAGAGTTACTTTAAATTTACCATTTTTGGAACTGTGCTGGCCAAATTAAATATAATTAAGTTTACCCGTAATAAATAAATATTCCCCTAAATAATTTTCTCTTAGAATTATGTGAATTAAAATTACAAAATAGTGATAAAAACCAATTATTGAATCGGCTAAAAAGTGAATATTATAAACAATCGTTTCGATTTTGAAGGTCCTTTTTTAAACCTCAGGCTTTGACCGAAAGTCCGAAACTGGTAGCTAGGAGCAACAAACACCAGGAGAACGCAGTATCGTGTACCAATTTCATTGGGCGAACCTTTACGCTGAACGTTTTACGGAAAGGGGGGAAGACAATTTCCGAATTTTCCCCTACCGACGTCAGCAGGCGCTAAAGCGTCAAGTCACGTTAAAAGGAACCACCTTGGTAGTTTGGGGTAAAAGGTGTACTCTTTTCGTCCCAAAGCGAGCGAATAGTTTTGGCCTATAGACGAGTCCCAAATAGGACGAAACCGGTCTACCGTTGGAATTTCTGGCTATTTTATTTAATTTAATTTAGTTTTTCACTCTAAGATCTATTTGGTCCGAGTTTCGCGTCTTTTTGTCTGCTCGAAGACCTATCGGTACGAGCTATTTGTAAATTTTTAATTTTCTTCAAATTTGTTTAGGCTTTTGTATCCCTTTTCTTAATGGATTAATCTACTTATTCGCTAATTTTTTCTTCCTTCGCTAAAGAGTCAAACCAATGAAAAATGTACTCAAGAAAATCCACGACTTTTGACGGGTTGCGTTCTCCTTAGCCACGGTCACACTAGAGCTTAAAAACCCAGTTTAGGTCGGTTTGAATGCCAGTTTTGACCGCCGATGATAATTCTTAGTTCACACGTGCGAAATCGCTTCACCCCGGTTCGCTTATAGCCAAGGCTTAACGTCATTTCAAATTATGACCAGAATTTTTAAAATACTAAAATGTTTCCCAAAACAATTAGATAATCATAATTACTATACATACAGTAATATTATTTGACATTATTTAGAATTTTATTCCCATTATTTTTGAAAATACGAGCAATTTTACTTCCCCACCTTGTCATTTTGAAAGCGATTCCAAGCGAACCGACTTGGACGAGTTGCTTCCCGAACCAACACGAAGCGATTTCTCACGCTAGTTTTGAAAACTAATTATCTTAAACGAAGCGATTTTAGGGGTAAGTGTGAACCTGGCTCTTGTGTGGGGTGCTGTGTTAGTTGCTCCTAGGTGGTAGCACTGGTAGGCCTAGTATATCTGAACGCTAACTCTTAGAAAAATGTTTGAAAACGAACTTGGCGCTACTTTTTTATCGTGATCCAAATAATTTCTTCTTGCATGGACAATGCCGTCTACACGAAGCCCAAAGCGAGACCTTATGATAAGCTTATGCTATCATTTATCCTGATTCCATTTCTAATCCGGGGGTGTGTTGTTTCTGAGAACAGGTACGGGAGCGATCGTGGCCTCCATTAGCACCGGATCGCAGCGAGAGCCCCTAATTCTGGGGAAGCCGTCTACTTACATGTTCGACTGCATCCGGAGGAACTACCCGGGCATCACCCCAGAGAGATGTCTCATGATTGGCGACAGGTTGGTCACGATATCTTTTCCTTTTGTATTCTTTACTTTCCAAGACAGGGAGCGTAAATGTATTCAATTGCATGGTTGTTTGAAAATGTTGTTGGTTTTTTCCACTTCAACTTTTTTTTATTTCAACATAGTTTTACGTGAGGACTCTGTCGGTATACATTTTAATAAACCTGATAACGCTGTCGACTTAATTTTTAATTAACCTAATAACTCTGTCGACTTACTTTTCAATTAACCTGATAACACTGTCGACATACTATTAACTTAACCTGATAACTCTGTCGACATACTTTTTAATTAACCTGATAACTCTGTCGACATACTTTTTAATTAACCTGATATTTCTGTCGACTTACTTTTTAATTAACCTGATATTTCTGTCGACTTACTTTTTAATTAACCTGATAACTCTGTCGACTTACTTTTTAATTAACCTGATAACTCTGTCGACTTACTTTTTAGTTAACCTGATATTTCTGTCGACTTACTTTTTAATTAACCTGATAACTCTGTCGACTAATTTTTTAATTAACCTGATAACTCTGTCGACTTACTTTTTAGTTAACCTGATATTTCTGTCGACTTACTTTTTAATTAACCTGATAACTCTGTCGACTTACTTTTTAATTAACCTGATAACTCTGTCGACAAACTTTTTAATTAACCTGATAACTCTGTCGACATACTTTTTAATTAACCTGATAACTCTGTCGACATACTTTTTAATTAACCTGATATTTCTGTCGACTTACTTTTTAATTAACCTGATAACTCTGTCGACTTACTTTTTAATTAACCTGATAACTCTGTCGACTTACTTTTTAATTAACCTGATAACTCTGTCGACTTACTTTTTAATTAACCTGATAACTCTGTCGACATACTTTTTAATTAACCTGATATTTCTGTCGACTTACTTTTTAATTAACCTGATAACTCTGTCGACATACTTTTTAATTAACCTGATATTTCTGTCGACTTACTTTTTAATTAACCTGATAACTCTGTCGACTTACTTTTTAATTAACCTGATAACTCTGTCGACTTACTTTTTAGTTAACCTGATATTTCTGTCGACTTACTTTTTAATTAACCTGATAACTCTGTCGACTTACTTTTTAATTAACCTGATAAATCTGTCGACTTACTTTTTAATTAACCTGATAACTCTGTCGACTTACTTTTTAATTAACCTGATAACTCTGTCGACTTACTTTTTAATTAACCTGATAACTCTGTCGACTTACTTTTTAGTTAACCTGATATTTCTGTCGACTTACTTTTTAATTAACCTGATAACTCTGTCGAACTACTTTTTAATTAACCTGATAACTCTGTCGACAAACTTTTTAATTAACCTTATAACTCTGTCGACATACTTTTTAATTAACCTGATAACTCTGTCGACATACTTTTTAATTAACCTGATATTTCTGTCGACTTACTTTTTAATTAACCTGATAACTCTGTCGACTTACTTTTTAATTAACCTGATAACTCTGTCGACTTACTTTTTAGTTAACCTGATATTTCTGTCGACTTACTTTTTAATTAACCTGATAACTCTGTCGACATACTTTTTAATTAACCTGATATTTCTGTCGACTTACTTTTTAATTAACCTGATAACTCTGTCGACTTAAAAGTTAATTTTGCTTAATACCCTTACCAGTTAATTTTGCTTAATACTTTACCAGTTAATTTTGGACGTGCTTTTACCCAGTAATTATTTCGGCATACTTTTACCGATTAAATGTTTTGGGTACATTTACAAGATAATTCTTTCGATATAGCTTTACCAGATATATCTTTTGGCATACCTTTACCAGTTAATTCTTCTTTCGACATACTTTACCAGAGTATTCCTTTAGACATAATTTACCAGCCTATTATTTTAGACATATTTACCAGCCTATTCTTTTAGACATAATTTACCAGCCTATTCTTTTAGACATACTTTACCAGGCTATTCTTTTAGACATACTTTACCAGGCTATTCTTTTAGACATACTTTACCAGGCTATTCTTTTAGACATACTTTACCAGGCTATTCTTTTAGACATACTTTACCAGCCTATTCTTTTAGACATACTTTACCAGGCTATTCTTTTAGACATACTTTACCAGGCTATTCTTTTAGACATACTTTACCAGGCTATTCTTTTAGACATACTTTACCAGGCTATTCTTTTAGACATACTTTACCAGCCTATTCACTTAGACATACTTTACCAGGCTATTCTTTTAGACATACTTTACCAGGCTATTCTTTTAGACATACTTTACCAGCCTATTCTTTTAGACATACTTTACCAGCCTATTCACTTAGACATAGGTTACCAGCTTATTCTTTTAGACATACTTTACCAGCCTATTCTTTTAGACATACTTTATCAGCCTAACTTCTTAGACATTATTTATCAGCCTAACTTCTTAGACATTATTTACCAGCCTATTCTTTTGGACATACTTTTGATCAGTCTAAAGGCCATGCTTCCTTTATTAGAATGAACACGGACATTGCTTTCGGGCGCAACATCGGATGCCGAACGCTGCTGACTCTGACTGGCGTCACTTCGCGCCAGGATCTCGACGCGTTGCAGAGTTCTTCTCAGGCGAACAAAGAGAACTTGCTGCCTGACTACGTGTGTGATACATTAGGAGACTTTCGCGACGTATTGAAAAACTACGTACCACAATGATTTAAATGAACAAATTAAAGATTATAGGCTGTGTGCAATTCGTTTTATATAAAATTCTATGAAGCCTTTAAAGTGTTTTCAATCATATTTCAAACAAATCAAATAGTAAAAAGGTTCAAGAGGGTAATAGCATTAAGTATCTTTCGCCATGGCTACCATGTTACTATACAAGTTTGAACGTTAGAAATTTCTTTATAATAATTATTTCTGTAAAATAAAATGAATAAAAAGTAAAAAATATAATATGTTGCTCTGACGTCACAAGATGCAGCTTTATTAGAAAAAAAACTATTCGTCTGGCGACTGTAGCACTCGCTTGTAGACTTGTAAAAGTAAGAGACTCTGACGTAAGAGCCACATCTAAACAAGTAGGCCACGTTACTTTATAACAAGTTGGCAAGCCAAAATATACCTCTCCTCGGAATAGTTTCTAATTTTCAGTGATGCGTCACATGTATCCGTGGTTCTGTGCTAGAACGCTCACCTGTCGTGCAGGAGGGCTCGGGTTCGAATCCCTCCCGATACTAACGCAAATTGGAAAATAATTATGCTACACCCAATGACAAAAACAGGGCTCTTTTGGAAAATGTTTTCCCTAATTCCAAGAAACTGCGAACGCAGTGATTACACTTTGCCCCGAATATGCGTACGCGCTCGCAGCCCAGACAGACAAACCCACCGACAGACAGACACGGTGATTGTAAAACCCCTCAGAGAGGTAAAAAGAACTATAGATTTTTTTTTATGATTTTTAATTTCGTAATAGCCCCAGAATTATAAAATAATTTGTTTATAATAGACATTCAGGTTTCAGTACACCAAGAATATATTTCTTTAGGGATTATGACTTGGTGAGACGATTTTAAGCGTCGCTTCAAATCACTTTCATGCTATAACCGTAAGTTCCTTCCCCTATAAAATCAAATCAGCCCTGTATTTCATTGGTTCCCTGAAACTGACGTTTTCCAACGCGATTGAAACACACGCCGTTGAAGGTGCCGGGGGGGGGGGATAAGATCCTGGTGCTCAAGGGTGGTTTATTTTCGCCTGTTCACGGACTAAACGTGTACTCTTTTTAACCTTAAATGATTTATTCGCTTGTTCTGGGGATGAGAATTACACCGGCCCATAAACTATTCGCTGGTTCTGAAGTATTAGGCCTACTGTTTTTACTACTTCCGGAAAGGAGGTGTAAAGGAGTAAATCGGATTTTGTCGTCTGCTAGCCAGAATGTATCTGCTAAAAAAGCCACAGGCAGCCATTTTGGAAAAACGTTTTTACTCTGACGCAAACTATTCGGAGTAAAATGACGTCATAGCGTTTCTCTTCTTACCCTACTCCGAAATCCCGCAACAAGCGAAAAGAAACCACCTAATATAGTCGCTATTCCTAAGCAGAATAAATATATACTAGATTATACCTTCAATTTTTGTGGAGTTTCTCAATATTTAAAAGCGACTAATTGGGTTTTAGCCTTCTCGTGTAAATCCAATCAAATTCCGTTATGAATTTAAAAAAAAATCCTAATTCGTTTTGGTCTAGGAACAACAAACACAATGAGAACGCAGCTAGCCTTTAAACACGCTAACGCAGTGTTGTGTACAAATTTCATTCGACGAGCCTTTACGCTGAGCGTTTTACAGAAAGGGGGAAGACAATTTCCGATTTTTCCCCTTCCGACGGCAGCAGGTGCTAAAGCGTCTAACCAATGACAAATGTACTCAAGAAAATATACGACTTTTTGCAGGTTGCGTTCTCCTTGTGTGGGGTGCTGTGTTTGTTGCTCGTAGGTTTTATTTGAAATTTAAAATTTGTGTAACAACGACATCAAATATTACGGATGGTTCACTTAAGCTCGCATGGAAATACATTCATGTTATTTCGAATAGAAAAATCCAAAGTTTTCGATTCTTTTAGTTTGTTGGAATCAGATTTGCAATCTAATAATATGTAACAAAGCTTAAAAATAAACTGTTTCCCCCCCCTATGAACTTGGGTGTAAGACCAAAATCAAGCGGACATTTGTTAATTACTAAGAGAAAAATTATTTTAATATTTCGATTCATTAATGAATTAATAAGCAATTGTAAAACTAATTGAAGTTGAAATCTGTTTGTGAACGTTTTGACTTTGTTTTGGGAAATATTAGAGTTTGTTAACTTTTTAATTTTTTATTTTTTTTGTTAATTCTTTTGGATTTTTGAAGATTTTTTGTTAACTTTTTGATTTTTGAAATTGTTTGTTAATTCTTTTGGATTTTTCAAGATTTTTGTTAACTTTTTGATTTTTGAAATTTTTTGTTAATTCTTTTGGATTTTTAAAGATTTTTTGTTAACTTTTTGATTTTTGATATTTTTTGTTAATTCTTTTGGATTTTTGAAGATTGTTTGTTAACTTTTTGGTTTTTGAAATTTTTTGTTAATTCTTTTGGATTTTGGAAGATTTTTGGTTAACTTTTTGATTGTTTTGATTTTTGTGGATCGTTTTAGGTTTTTGGGTTTTTTAATTTTTTTGGTGGAATTTGGAATTTTTTTAGATTTATCGATTTTTAATATTTTTTGTGAATGTTTTTCTTATGATTTTTGTTTCGATATTTACGGATTAATGGATTAGTTAAATTAAAATTTAGAGAATTCAAGAAAGCATTGTTTGAGTTTTGAAGGGTATTTCATTGAATTCCGGGGTGAGTGTACGGGAAAAATTTGTGTCAAAACGCGTATCTCTTACTCATTTTCGGTGGTGATAGCTCATACATGATGGAAATCGGACATAACCTGTGCAGCTGCGATAGTAGGAAGTGCTTCAAAACATCCTTAAATGAGCCGTAAAACCAAATTGTCATTCTTAGATAAGCGACAGATATCTTCTGAAATTCCCTCGAGAAATCGCAGGTGGACGCTCTCAGTTTGAACTTGCTTAACAGCGCCGAAGTCATTGGAGAATTGTCCACGTGGAGACGAACATGCAGAGAGTTCTTCTGATTCAAATTTTGGGTCTTCTCATTTGCTCTGGTAAATATTTCATTGAAATATATTTTGTCTTTATTTCGGGTAACTATCCCATACAGAATCAATTCATAGAAATCCAAAATAATTCGTTGTTTGCTATTAAATATTCTATAGAATAAATTAATATCTATAATTCTATAGCAGGGGTTCCAAAATAGCCAATCTATAATAAATGGCCATCTCAATCTTCCAAAAATTAATTGCGTTCTCCTTGTGTGGGGTGCTGTGTTTGTTGCTCCTAGGTTAAGTTAAAATTTTAAATTTGTGTAACAACGACATCAAATATTACGGATTCGTTGTTTGCTATTAAATATTCTATAGAATAAATTAATATCTATAATTCTATAACAGGGGTTCCAAAATAGCCAATCTATAATAAATGGCCATCTCAATCTTCAAAAAATTAATCAGACTCAAATCTTATAAAATGGTTGGTTTTTAAATTGTTTTTATAGATACTCTTAAGAATTTCTTGGTCTAAAGGTTATTCTAAAAATTTCGTAAGAATCGCTTAAAACTCCATAGAAAATTTATGGAGTTCTATCGGCTTTAGCCTTCAAAATTGTGATCTCGACCTTCAAAATGCTTATCTTTAAAACTAACGAGTATAAAAATTGCAATCTTGACCTTGAGAATCTTAGTCACCCGCTGTTCTATTAAAATCTTTAAGAATATCTTTCTAAAAAACTCTAAAGAATCCTGTAAATGTTTATAGATTATTTATAAAAATCCTTAAGAATGTATTTCTCGAAAGGTTTTTCTTTGGAATTCTAGAGAATCCTGTTAAATTCTAGAGATTATTTATAGAAATCCTTAAGAAAGGCTTTTTCTAAAGGTTTTTTTATGGAATTCTAGAGAATCATATAAAGTTATATAGATTATTTATAGAACTCTGTATTTTTAACAGTATTCTATAGATAAAAAACTGTTAGATAAAATCCTTCTAAACGGTTTATAGGTAAGTACAGATATTAAGATGTTCTAAAAAGTATACGTATTCTAAAGCAAATAGCTATTTGAGCATTCTTAATTAATTTAGATTAAATCAAATGCTGGAAACCTCGAAATAAATAATTTTATACCCCTGTTTGGTTTGGTATAACTAGCTTTTATAAAACTTTTTCACAGAAATTTTAAACAATCGTTTAGGATCTTCAGAAATTTATTGAAATTTCTAAAGAAAAATCTTAGTTTTAATAGTAGTCGAATTCTTAACCAATTTAAATTATTCTGAAAATAACATATTTTCGAATTAAAATTGACGCTTTAAGGTGACCTAATAATCATGATTAAAGTATTAAGAATTTAATCAGTATCTAATAATTTAAGTCACAATGTTTCATTTAAATCACGATTTATTAATTTAAATCACGATTTATTAATTTAAATCACGATTTATTAATTTAAATCACGATTTATTAATTTAAATCACGATTTATTAATTTAAATCACGATTTATTAATTTAAATCACGATTTATTAATTTAAATCACGATTTATTAATTTAAATCACGATGTATTCACTTAAATAACGATTTACTGACTTAAATCACGATTTATTCACTTAAAACGCGGTTTATTCACTTTAATCACGATGTATTCACTTAAATCACGATGTATTCACTTAAATCACGATGTATTCACTTAAATCACGATGTATTCACTTAAATCACGATTTAATCACTTAAATCATGATTTACTCACTTACATCACGATTTATTCACTTAAAACGCGATTTATTCACTTAAATCGCAGTTTATTCACTTAAATCACGATACAATCATTTTATCGTTAATTAATCATTTAATCGTAATTTATTCCACTTAATTGTGATTTAATTTTGTGAGGTAGGCCTAGTAAACATGATAGCGACCTGCTCCTCGTTAAAAACAACTCTTGGTTTCGTTTGCACATAACATATTTCACATTTTATAAAAACCACGATTAGCAATAGTGGTCTTACCGCATTCGGTGATTTCAAAATAAGTCGAAAACAAATAGTTTTAGAAAGATGGCCTTTTCTAAAAAAAGGTATTATATGGCTGTTTTAATAATAATAATAATAATAAAGAAACAATCAAGAAATATCTTTTGATAATTTTTAAGGCTATTCTAAGAAAATATTTGTAGGGGATTACTACCTCATTCTAAAGTACAAATACCTTTTAGAATATTCACCTATTCTAGAAAGGTATTATATAAGTATTTTTAGCATATCTATATAAATATCTTAAAGTTAAGTGTGAGATTCACCATAGTTATTCTCCTTAACTATAAACATTCTTGGTATTACAATAATCGGTAATCGACCACTCTTCGGGTACTCGACAATAATCAGTAATCGACCACTCGTCGGGTACTCGACAATAATCGGGTAATCGACCACTCGTCGGGTACTCGACAATAATCGGGTAATCGACCACTCGTCGGGTTATCGACCACTCGTCGGGTAATTGACCACTCGTCGGGTACTCGACAATAATCGGGTAATCAACCACTCGTCGGGTACACGACAATAATCGGGTAATCGACCACTCGTCGGGTATTTGACATTAATCGGGTAATCGACCACTCGTCGGGTACTCGACAATAATCGGGTAATCGACCACTCCTCGGGTACTCGACAATAATCGGGTAATCGACCACTCGTCGGGTACTCGACAATAATCGGGTAATCGACCACTCGTCGGGTACTCGACAATAATCGGGTAATCGACCACTCGTTGGGTATTCGTCAATAATCGGGTAATCGACCACTCGTCGGGTACTCGACAATAATCGGGTAATCGACCACTCGTCGGGTACTCGACAATAATCGGGTAATCGACCACTCGTCGGGTATTCGTCAATAATCGGGTATTCGTCAATAATCGGGTAATCGACCACTCCTCGGGTACTCGACAATAATCGGGTAATCGACCACTCGTCGGGTACTCGACAATAATCGGGTAATTGACCACTCGTCGTGTATTCGTCAATAATCGGGTAATCGACCACTCGTCGGGTACTCGACAATAATCGGGTAATCGACCACTCGTCGGGTACTCGAAAATAATCGGGTAATCGACCACTCGTCGGGTACTCGACAATAATCGGGTAATCGACCACTCGTCGGGTTATCGACCACTCGTCGGGTAATTGACCACTCGTCGGGCACTCGACAATAATCGGGTAATCAACCACTCGTCGGGTACACGACAATAATCGGGTAATCGACCACTCGTCGGGTACTCGACAATAATCGGGTAATTGACCACTCGTCGGGTATTCTTCAATAATCGGGTAATCGACCACTCGTCGGGTACTCGACAATATTCGGGTAATCGACCACTCGTCGGGTACTCGACAATAATCGGGTATTCGTCAATAATCGGGTAATCGACCACTCCTCGGGTAATCGACCACTCCTCGGGTAATCGACCACTCGTCGGGTACTCGACAATAATCGGGTAATTGACCACTCGTCGGGTATTCGTCAATAATCGGGTAATCGACCACTCGTCGGGTACTCGACAATAATCGGGTAATTGACCACTCGTCGGGTATTCGTCAATAATCGGGTAATCGACCACTCGTCGGGTACTCGACAATAATCGGGTAATTGACCACTCGTCGGGTACTCGACAATAATCGGGTAATCGACCACTCGTCGGGTACTCGACAATAATCGGGTAATCGACCACTCGTCGGGTTATCGACCACTCGTCGGGTAATTGACCACTCGTCGGGTACTCGACAATAATCGGGTAATCAACCACTCGTCGGGTACACGACAATATTCGGGTAATCGACCACTCGTCGGGTATTCAACAATAATCGGGTATTCGACATTAATCGGGTAATCGACCACTCGTCGGGTACTCGACAATAATCGGGTAATCGACCACTCCTCGGGTACTCAACAATAATCGGGTAATCGACCAATCGTCGGGTACTCGACAATAATCGGGTAATTGACCACTCGTCGGGTATTCGTCAATAATCGGGTAATCGACCACTCGTCGGGTACTCGACAATAATCGGGTAATCGACCAATCGTCGGGTACTCGACAATAATCGGGTAATTGACCACTCGTCGGGTATTCGTCAATAATCGGGTAATCGACCACTCGTCGGGTACTCGACAATAATCTCTTTATCATAGCAAGTCGCCCGGGTAGAAAAACGGGGGAAATCAATCCAAACGAAATTAACGAACATCCCTCTCAGTGACCTTGAGCCGCCTTGAGCTGGCTGGATTCGTACAGAAGTTTTTAGTTTTGGTTTTGAGAGAGATCGGAATTATCTCTGCCGTGAGTGCGTGAGTAATGTTCTTTAGTTTAACGTTTTGTTAATTATTTTTATCTTTTTTAGCTCCTTAGTTTTTATCTAACATCCATTTAAGTAGTAACTAGTAGGCTATTTTAAGTTTTTCTTAATTACGCGACTACCCGAAAAGAACTCGTAAGTACCTGAACTGGTTTTTCTTACTACTCGACGACTCGAACAAGGAAAATTTGGAAATAATCGAATACTCAACAACTCGACTCGATCAAAAGACTACCCGACTCGACTACCCGATGAAAAATGTATTAATACCCGACTCGATTGCATAAAACCACTACTAGCACAGCCCTATGGATTATACTACGATAATTAAATTGTAAATTAATTTTTAAGACTAAAACGTGGTTTGTTTAGCTCAAGCTTTTGACTTGCGGGGTGGTCAATGGGAACTTGTGACTGTGAGCTACCCCTCTCAATATTGCACTTTGGAAGAGCTAACTTTGGAGACCTATCCACCGAACTGAAACATTCGATAAAAATTGCGGTCCTTGGGAATTGGTAAGGATTGTGGGTCTCGGTGTCTTTCGTGAACAAAATCCTTCCCCAATTCTTAACGATTATTTATTTCAAATTAAAAACAATTTTGCAGATGATTTTTCTCATTTGAGGGCCTTCCTATATATTGACTAAAAAACGAAATTTCACAAATTTTCTGGAATATGTCTCACCTATCCCAACGGCGCCCCATAAGGGCGTATTTATGGGGGGTTTTGGGGGTTTAAACCCCCTGCTTATGACTGGGGGGATGTCTAATACAAATCAGTGAAACCTCCGTCAGCACACCTCTTCCTTGAAATGTTTCCCTCAAAACCCCCCCTGAAATAAAATCCTAGATACGCCCTTGCCGCCCCAGGTCTCAAAGAAATCGAAATTTGCGAAAACTATTTTCGACGACTTTGAGAATGGCTGGAAATCTTCAAACGATGCTTTTAAGAGCTCTAGATTTTCTAAGCCATCAACCCTTCAAGCTATATAGACTGGTTCACTTTTCGTCAAAATAGGATTCTAGCGGCATTTTGGGTAACATTTGGCCAAATGAGTTTTTTTTTACTAATTCGGACCTCCTGAACACGAATTTCGATGTTGGCACTCCCAATTTTGGACCGGAAGCTCAGAATTCAAGATGGCGCCAAATATGGCGAAAGTTATTCCGTAAATGCCGTCTTCAGGGTTATTTACGTCATAGAATGCGAAAATTATTGTTATAGACTGTTCAAGCAATTTGTTAGCCCTGGCCCGAAACATAAAATTCAAGATGGCGTCCATGATGGTGAACATAATATGTTAATCCAGAACCAACAAACACAAGGAGAACGCAGTTAGCCTTTAAACACGCTAACGCGGTGTTGTGTACAAATTTCATTGGACGAACCTTTATGCTGCACACTTAACGGAGAGGGGGAAGACAATTTCCGAATTTCCCCTTCCAACGGCAGCAGGCGCTAAAGCGTCTAACCAATGAAAAATGTACACAAGAAAATGAACGACTTTTGACGGGTTGCATTCTCCTTGTGTGGGGTGCTGTGTTTGTTGCCCCTAGATGTTAATTGACATAGGAAAATCGAAGATTCTAAGGGTCCCCCCTATGAAATATTTAAAATTTTCTAATGCTATTTTTTTATTAAAAAAGTGGTTAAATTGGGGAATATATAATTAAACTGGGCAAGTGTATGTAAAATGGGTAAATGCAAGTACATTTTGAAAAATTAGCGAAATTTTAAGAAATTGACAAAATGTATGTGAATTGCCTACATTCGGGATATAATAGGGCAAATTTACTTGAAATATCTAAAATAGCCATGGTAAATTTATTCTATGTCTAAATTTGCGTAGAATTAAAGAAAATATAGACCAAATATTGTAAATTTTGGTAAATTTTTGCGAAAGTTATATAAATTCATAAAATTTTTATAAAATTGTTAAAGATTTGTCAAAACTTTATAATTTTCTGTAAATTTAGTTAAAATTGTATAAATTGTTGAAATTATTTTAAAATTCGATAAATTCGTGTAATTTTGGGTAAACTTTAGTAAATACGCGAAAAGGTAGAAAAGTCCTAAATAAAAAGAGAAGCAAAAAAGCGAAATCATCAACAAATTTAAAGTCATTTCAAAATGAATAACTCGTACCAGGAATCCATACCTCTACTTGTAATACTTATCCTACCGTATAGCGTATGGTAAGATCACTTTGACGGCTTTGGCCCCGCCTACGAGACCAAAAATTCCCTTTGCGTGCGTTAAGTTAACATAGTGACGTCAAAAAAACCGTCAGCCACATCGAGACGAAAATCTGCCGCGATAAGCATTCCAAGTAGAGGTATGGATTTCTGCTCGTACCAATAGGTCTTCGAAAAAAATATAAAAACGCGAAAATCGGGTCAAATAGATCTTCGAGTCAAAAACCAATTTAGAAAAATTATAACCGACAGAATTTCCCCAAAGGTGAACCGCTTTCGCCATATTTGGGGCTCATCAGTACCGTGCACGTTATCTGGCATGTGACTAACTAAACTGAAAAGAAAAACTAACCCTAATCATTAAAATTTCAAAACTGGTTGCTTAGCAACGTAAAGCCAAATAGGAGAATAGTCTTGGATAATAAAATATACGAGAAGATAAAGATTAAGGGCCACACCGGCGTTTGAATTTGACCAGAAAAGGAATGGTCGTATCTGCTACCACGTGCTAATTTTGGGCCGAATTTTTCAAACACCGGTGTGTCCCTTTAATAAGAACCACCTATGGACTATGATGCAAAAACTGCTCAAAAACGCAGAAAGGTAGAAAAGTCCACAAGGTGTCCGGAATTGATCAGACTGGGCATTTTTCTCAAAAACTACAAGATATAGAGTTTTAATTTATAGGGTATTATTTTTAACATAAGAATGCTTTATATTAAAAATTTTTGAAAAATCGGAAAATATTTTCACGTTTTAGAAAAATGTATCTTAAAATCTTATTGGTTAATGTTTTTGAACCATAATATCCGAAGATTTTCTTCAATTGGGAACACGTGGAACGTTAACTCTTTTCTATTGCTTGTATAAGAGGTACAATATGGTACACATCAAGAAGGCATGGTATACAATTCATACTTTTTATATTAATAGTTACAGATACGTTCGGAAATTCGTCTTTCAAATAACGCTTTTAAAAATGGTGCTTTTATATCAATAATGAGTTAGAAAATGTCGTCTTCAGATCAATAACGCGTCTCCTATATATTCCTCCCTTTTTCCCTTTCCCGTCGAGAAACGCATTCTCGTTTAATTAGTTTATTTAATTTAGTAAATTTTTTGAATATAATTTTAAATTTGTCACATTTACTTATTTCAACATAGTTTGAACAAAAATATTGTGTAGGCACGCGAAAAAAGCTTTTTTTTATCAAAAGGAATTCGATTTCCGCGCCTTCGCCCTGTATTCAAATCTTATTAAATCTTATCGCCGAAATAAGTAGCCCAGTACACAATATAATGTAATTTTTCCACGATTATCTATTTATTTTATGGAAAATTATAATATAAAACGGTCAAATAATTGCTTTAACAGTCTATAACAATTATTTTTGCATTCTACGACAAAAACAACCTTGAAAACGGCAAAGAAAACGGCCTCGGGAGTGAAAATATCGTACTTGTAAGAAAACGTCCGCCATCTTGAATTCTGAGCTTCCGGTCCAAAATCGGGAGTGCCAACATCGAAATTCGTGTTCAGGAGGTCCGAATTAGTAAAAAAAACTCATTTGGCCAAATGTTACCCAAAATGCCGCTAGACTTGTTAAAATGACCACTTTAGAGAAAAGTGAACCAGTCTAATATGGCGAGGGAAACAAGCGAATGGATCGGTTATTTTAGGAGGCAATGCAATTGCTTTACATTTAAGGATTCCAGTTATACAATTTAATATTTCATTTCATATTTTTTAAAATTACTATTAATTTCATTAATTGTTTTTAAGAGTAAATTCTAGTGAACGCGTAATTTTAGTTTACAGCTTTCTAATACTCAATACATTTCTCTTAGCAATATCCCAGTTAAAAATGTGATGGAATTGCTCCTCCACAACACATAGCCGTGTGTTATGACTGTTCTTTTCCTTATTCGGATTTCTTTCTTCAGTTGCACCTAGGAGCAACAAACACAAGGAGAACGCAGCTAGCCTTTAAACACGCTAAGGCAGTGTTCCGTACAATTTTCATTGGACGAGCCTTGACCCTGAACATTTTACGGGCAGGTGGGAAGACAATTTCCTAATTTTCCCCTTCCGGCGGCAGCAGGTGCTAAAGCGTCTAACCAATGAAAATGTACACAAGGAAATGCGTGACTCTTGACAGGTTGCGTTCTCTAATCTCCTTGTATGGGGTGCTGTGTTTGTTGCTCCTACAGTAAGTTGCGCGGTCTTATAATTGAAGGGAGTAAACGAGGGTATTGAAAATTGGGGGTAATAACTTTAATCAAAATAAAAGAGAAAAGTTAACTAATTTTAGTTACAGTGACGTCATTTGAAATCCTCATCTTACACTCACACAATATGCACCCCGGTATACTACGACAGGAGGTTTCCCCCAACTTTACTAGGCGGTGTATCATTAACACAATCTTTGTCGAACTAATAATCTTGCTCGCTGAGCTAAGAGGAACGGCCACGGGAAACACGCTCGCGTTTAAATTGAGCGTCAGGAATAGACAGACTCTAAACCCTAAAAGTAGTGGCGTCAATAGGTTGTTTCTTTTCGCTTGTTCCGGGATTTCGGAGTAGGGTAAGAAGAGTAACACTATAACGCCATTTCACTCGGATTGTGCGGTGGCGTATAATTTGGCTCGGAGTAAAAACATTTTTCCAAATCGAGGGGCTGACCACTTCCCGAAATCGGTGTACACCCTAACTGTAATGATTACGTAATCTTCTGTAATCTTTTGTACTCATTCGTAATCCCGTAATCATTTGTAATTTTCGTGCTCATCTGTAATCACCCGTAATCATTACGAAATCACGCGTACTCATCTGTAATCATTTGTAATAGAGCGTAATCATCTGTAATCACGCGTGTTCATTGGAATTCTCCCGTACTCAATTACTCATCTGTAACAATTTTAAAGTTTTTGGTTCCTTGTGTACTCATCGTAATCATTCTGTACTCAATGCGTAATCATGTGTACTCATCTGTACTCATTAATGATTACGTAATCGGTGTACAGGCAAATTCTTACTGGTTAGCCCCTCGTTCCAAAATGGCTGTCTGGGGCCCTTTTAGCAGATACATTCTGGCTAGCAGATGACCAAATCCGATTTACTCCTTTACACCTCCTTTTCAGAAGGAGAAAAAAGAGTAGCCCTAATACTCTGGAACAAACGAATAGTATGGGGCGCAGCAATACTCATCCCCAGAACAAGCGAATAAAACGTTTTACGGTAAAAAGAGTACACTTTTAGTCCGAGAACAGGCGAAAAGAAACCACCTATACTAACAATGTAAGAGCGTTGAAAACCAGTGATGAAACTGACGCTACGAACTCATCGTCCCTTAACATAGCTCTTTCAACCACTCTAGGAGGATGGAAATTATGGGGTAGACTCGGTAGGTAGGCTAGGCAACGTTAGACCATTGAACTGAATACAATATAGACATAGTTTCAAAATATTTTCGTCTGCTAGTTTTTGGCACGCCACGTATTTTTATAGGTTTTACAATGAAACAAGGAAAAGCGTTCAATTAAGTTTTCCAAAAACACAACTATACTGTTTTTTACAAAAGTAAAAAAGAGACAAATATTGGTAAATGTATTGTTTAATTAGATAATACAATATTTTGCTACTTAAACCAAACATTCAGCTTCCTCCACTAATTAAAATCAGTTTCCAATACTAAACTAAAGAAAAACCCGTTACTACTTCTTATTTCAAACGTCTAGCAGACGATAATATATGTACACGCGCATACGTAAATCTAGTAACACTGCCTGCCGTAAGATGGCGCTATAGGCTTAGGTTAAAGTTTTAGCTCGAGCTTCGTTACCGTAGGTACGACGGCGAGCGCGTATTGGGGGGAATACAGTTTTCCATTCCAGGATACTGGTCATTCAAAGTCCTAGAAACACTGTACTCCTTTTATAATCCCTTTAACAAATGAACTGATGGAATTGGTCGTTGCAGGCATTTGCCGGTCGGCCCCGTACGACGACGACGAAGAATGCGGAGATCTGAGTCACCGAGAGGTCGCGGTGGGCACCAATGTGGTGACGCTGCGCAGTCCAGGCTTCGAGCAGGGGAGCTTCTCCGCCGGACAAGTGTGCGTTTGGAATCTGCAGCCAGCTTCCGACAACGAGAAGGTAAACATTGTGGGAATATGAGCTAATCTCTACATCTGGCTCAACTTATTTTCCAGTTGCATAATATGAGATAAACCCCATGACGGTTTCGTTATTTCACTATGTTTATGTGAGGTAACATATTTTACTTCGTTGCTTCATGGTTAGTGTTTGCATCGATCAACTGATCAGGTTATATCCCACACAACCGAATTCCTATTCAATCAATATATTTATAAAAATAGCACGAAAGTGGGCGGGGTCCCATACAACCGAATTAAGTCATATCTGATTTGGTAGGTTGGATTAATATCGGATTGGACAATACTAGCTGTGTTTGGCTAGGTACCGTACTCAGACACGGGCCAAATCGCTAGTGATATTTAGAGATTCACTCTCACTTAAGAGTGCGAGTGGAACTAATTAAAAATCTTCCCTCTTTCTCGCTCTCGCTTTTCGTCACTCGCCGAGTGCACTCTTCCCGAAAGAGTGAGATTTGTCACCAATTTCACTCGTATTCTTGGCCGGAAAATTGAAATTTAAGGCGGGAAATTTGAATTCGGTCCCATAAGTATATTTTAGCCTTCTTTGCCGCTTATAGATGGCACCACGCTCTCCAGTAAAGTCATTAAATAAAATATAAATTAAAATTTCCCGCCTTCTTTTAATAGCCTTGAAAATCGATAAGAGTGAAAAAGCTGACCTTGACTAACATCACTCTTTTCGCGCGAGCCCACTCGGCGAGTGACGAAAAAGTGAAAACTCCACTCTTACAAGTAGATTTTTTTATTAGGGATTGGAGAGCGAAAAGTGTGGGGTAATACCACTCGCCAAAATTCACTCAGAGTTTTGCCCAACTCTGACCGTACTGTCCTCTAGTTTGCGTTATAGACCATTGAGTTGGGAATATTAATCTAGAGATCCAATCAAATCTGCTCCCCGCGAAACAAGTTTTTGAAAATTACGAATATGCCGTCTCCTCTAAAATGACGAAAAAACGTTATCATATGACCCGTGGCGCCATCCATTATTTTTGAACCATTGAGAAATAGACGGCGCCACGGGTAGAATGATAACGTTTTCTCGTCATTTGGGACGCCGATGGAAGCAGACGGCAGTATTCTTATTTTTAAAAAACTTGTTTCACGAAATACTGAAATCCGACGGTTTGATTGGACCTCTAGATTAATATTCCCAACTCAATGTTATAGACGGCCCATCGTGATAGCAAGAATGGGGTTAGGGTGCCGCCGTGCGCCCCCAGCACGAGTGCGTGGCGCCAATACTTATAATACATTGCACGTTTTATAAGGGAAACCAACACTAAAGCCATAGTATAGGCTACAGTTCTGGTTGAGCTTAGGTAAGGTTAGGTTATGTTAAAATCCGTTAAAATCATATGATTCGGCCGAATGGGTATTCGCTTGTATGAGTTTTCCCATACGACCGAATTCCCATTTGACCGAATGTTTAGTAGTTGTATGTATTGTTTCTTTTATATATTTATATAAAAATGTATCCCTAACATTATATTGAATGAAAACGGCGCAAAACGCGGTTTTCGGTCGATTGAAATTCGGTCCAATGGTATACAATCGATCAGGTTATTCAGATATCTGAATATTGTCAGATCATACTATTTTCCTCAGCCACTAATCTGGCCTCAGATTGTATCTGATTCATTATCCCAAGCAACCGATCAGAACTGATCTGAACATTTATCTGACTTACACGTTTAGTATGAAATGTTAGGAAAGATCTGATTCATTATCCCAAGCAACCGATCAGAACTGATCTGAACATTTATCTGACTTACACGTTTAGTATGAAATGTTAGGAAAGATCTGATTCATTATCCCAAGCAACCGATCAGAACTGATCTGAACATTTATCTTACTTAGGTTTTCTATAAACATTTTCTTAATTTTTCTATAGACATTTTCTTAATTTTTATATTTACCTTTTCTTAATTTTTATATTTACCTTTTCTTAATTTTTCTATAAACATTAAACCTTTTCGTAATTTTCCTATAAACATTTTCTTAATTTTTCTGTAGAAATTTAGGTCATTTTTATTTTGAAATTTAGGTCATTTTTATTTTGAAATTTCGGTAATATTTGTTTTGAAATTTAGATAACTTCCTATATAAATTAAGGTAATTTTTATTTTGAACTTTAGGTAATTTTTGTTTTGAAATTTAGATAATTTCCTATATAAATTAAGGTAATTTTTATTTTGAAATTTTTATGTTTTCCTATAGAAATTTAGGTCATTTTTATTTGGAAAGTTAGATAATTTGCTGTAGAAATTTAGGTCATTTTTATTTGGAAAGTTAGATAATTTGCTGTAGAAATTTTGGTCATTTTTATTTGGAAAGTTTGATAATTTGCTGTAGAAATTTAGGTCATTTTTATTTGGAAAATTAGATAATTTACTATAGAAGTTTAGGTAATATATTTAAATGTAGGTCACATTAAAGTGTAACCAATTTTCTATAGAAATTTCAAACATTTGAAAATGTAGTGTATATCAGCGTATTTTTGTTTCTCATTTTATCTACATTTTTCGTTTCGGTTGCCAACAGTTTGTTCAAATTAACATAACGGACATTGACCTGCCGGAACACCAAAGATGCGAAGAGTCCTTCGTGGAGATTAACTATGAGGACTCCATCGGGCCTTACCTCCGATACTGCGGCAGCACAGCCAAGGAAACCGTGACGTTGCCATTAGACAAGACGCCCTCGATCACTTTCTTCTCGTCGAGAGTTCCTTACGAAGGAAAGGGGTTCCAGCTCACCGTCCAAGGACTCAGCGAAGAGTGTAAGTGCAAGCTAGCATCACCTGCCAAAAGTTTTTGTTTCGAGAAGTGCTTAGGTTTTCACAAGAAGGTATTGAGGTTATTGAGATCAGAGAACGTCTGCCTTACAGACAGAGTGTAAGTGCAAGAAGGTTTTGAGGTTATTTAGAACGTCTGCCTTACAGACAGAGTGTAAGTGCAAGAAGGTTTTCAAGTTATTGATAACGTCTGCCTTCCAGACCCGCTAGCGTGACCTACCAATGGATTTTGTTTCGAGACGTGCTTAGGTTTTCTGTTATTGTATCTGATCACACCAAGATATTTTCAACTGTATGAAAATCAGATTAGACCAATTTTTACACCATCTGCAGATAACAGTTAGCTAGTTTGCAGCAATCTGAATAACCAGATAAAACAAAAATAAGCCTTTCTATAAATTAACATTAACGGCCTTCTTGTTTTGATATTGCTGCTGCGTCACGGGTGACGTATCGATGACGTTTTACTACGAAAAGCCCGGGACATATAATAAGAGTAAATTCGATTCACCCTGTTTTTAAGCACGTAGTTCGTGACGAATGAGCTACATAAAATTAAGTTCAGCAAACGTAGCTTATTTTAAAGAAAGGCCTATTCAATGAATAAATGTTTTTAATATTTACTAATAAGGCAACATAATATTGTTTGAAAATCGGTAGCTGATAGCTGTTTCTTATCTAGTTTTTTAAGATGAGGCTAACCAGGAATCCATACCACTGCTTGGAATGCTTATCCTGGCGTATCGCGTATGGTAAGATCACACTGACGGCTTTGGCCCAGCCTACGAGATTAGTTATTAGATACAACGGTATTTACAGATAGGAATGGAAAGAGTGATTGCAGGCAATAAAAATATACAATACACTCTGTTTAAAAAGTCTTCGACAGGTGAAATTTTTGCCCTCTTCTTAATTCTGCTAGAAAACTATAATAGATAGATCGATGAAACCAATTGGAACTATTATTTATTTTCCAATATCTTTCATTATTTATCGGTTTCGTCAGCCAAAAATTAATAGGTTAGGCGGTTACCGTCAAAACTCATTTTTGACAACTTTTTTAATATTAGTTCTATGGCACTGACTTGCGCGTTATTGAATTCGCAATGGTCAGTTCATATTTAGAAAGTGGAAATATTATCCCTCTATAACCAACGGTTGAGAAGTTATCGCGTTTACAAACTTTCGTCGAAACTAGGAAACACCTAAAATGCATCAAGCGATTAATAATAACGCAAAACTTCGACAGCGATCCAACAACATATATTTAAATAAAGGCTGGTTTAAAATTGTGTTAACAATTATTATAAACAATTTATAACGCATATACCTTTTTAAAAGCTTTAGCGTATAAAAAAGGATATTCTTAAAACCACTTGCCAAGTTGTCCTAGAAATTTCGATTTTTTAAACCGGCCTTTAAATAATTATATTTTCAATGTTGTTGAATCGCTGTCGAAGCTGCGTTATTAATAATCGCTGGATGCATTTTAGGTGTTTCCTAGTTTCGACGAAAGTTTGTAAACGCGATAACTTCTCAACCGTTGGTTGTAGAGGGAAAATTTTTCCACTTTCTAAATATGAATCAACCATTGTGAATTCAAAAACGCACGAGTCAGTGCCGTAGAACCAATATTTAAAAAGTTGTGAAAAATGAGTTTTGACGGTACCCGCCTAAACTATTAATTTTTGGCAGACGAAACCGATAAACAACGAAAGATATTGGAAAATAAATAATAGTTGCAATTGGTTTCATCGATCTATCTATTATAGTTTTCTAGCAGAATTAAAAAGAGAGCAAAAATTTCACCTGTCGAAGACGTTTTAAACAGAGTGTACATAATGAGAAGGCGTTGTACAAACATTACACAAAAATTGAAAGAGCCTCACGTATGCTTTTGATTTTGCAATTATATATATCAATAACCCTAGAAAACTTATTTGCTGTTATTCGACATCTGTTTATGGGATTCAGGACACTCTTACCAGAATTATAGGTATTGGTGTATCTTATGTTGTAATGGGGCACACAGAGATTCACTTGAGGTATAAGGGTAGTGCACTGATAGATATTGTTCAATAATTTATACAAAGATAATAATTCATTCTGTTTCCGAATGTTTGTGTAATTGTATCTGCATTGTTTGCGAAGGAAATGATAATAAAGATGGTCGACAAATCTGCGCTGAAGTTGTTCGATGGATGATATCAGATAAGATGCACAGCCACCCACGCTAGGGAGCCGTACATGGCTTGGGAGCGTATTAGAGTTACATAGAGCAGTATAAAATGTTTACTGGAATTAATGTTTTTGCTTATTTTAATAATTACACCCATGATACGTTTGCACGCGGCGATAGTATTCCGAATATGTAGCCACGTTTCGGTGATACAGATGACGTCGAAATTAGATAAATTGACATTAGAGAAAAATATATGAGATTTGTTCCGAAGACCCCGAACATTTTGATAGGCAATGGTGAGTTGTTTAGTCATTGGCGGTAGTGGAGGGAACATAATCAAATTTCTGATCATCGTTAAGTTTGCCATGAAATTCCATTATCAGACAGTGGTCGGGCCAGTTGTTGGGAGCCCCCAACTCCTCAAATTCATGGACATCCGAATTGATAAGAAAAGAGGAGTAGCTGTCGTATCTTGTCTTCAGCTTAACACATATTAGGGTTGTCAGTTTTGTTTCTTCTAGGAGTACGTCGTGAAGTTCTTGCGCAGGTAAATCTGGTGAGAGTCGTGTGACAAATAAAGCCTTCCTAATGGGGTGTGCGTGGCGAGTGACCACTTTCAATTTAGATTCGGATTTAGTGACCTGGATTCCAATCCTTTCGGGTTTCTTCACATCTGAGTTAGCCTTAGGGTGCGTAACAGCTCTTGGTTTTTTAGATGGTTTCAAATTTCGAGGTAGAGTGCTATCCGAAACGACTGAGCTTGCGAAGGACACCTTTACATTCGTTTGTGATAGATGATCAAAAGCGGAAGGGTTTAGCCCGGTGGGTAAACCAAGTATAAAATCAGATCGCAATTGAGCGATTTCCAAGTTAATTTTTGCATTTTCGTTGACTAATTTGGTGACAGTACCCTGCAGTTCTCTCACCATGTCCATGAGAAGGCTCATGTTGGAGTTGTTACAGTCAATACTTGATTGCTTATGACGAGATAAACTATCCAACAGGAAAAATTCGTTTAAAATATCCAAGTATTCACCCGAGACGGGGCCGGCTGGGTTGATAGTAGAATTCATAACCGAAGACAGAGACGAATCGCTATTCTCAGCCAAGGAATCGGATACCAGAGATGTGTCCGAATGACCAGATTTCTTCTTAGCCGTCTTCTGCTTGGCACTACAAGATGGACAGGATTATGAACTGGAAGCGGGATTAGATCCGTCCCATAAAGCAGCAAATTGTTCGTCGGTAAATTGAGCAGCGCATAAACGATGTATTAGCTTTTTGCAAAGAAAGCAAGGGGCACTGCTTGGTCTGCCGTAAAAATTATTTTTACATTTAAGGCAAACGTCTTTCGATGGGGCCATGAGAATGTAGGAAGACTAGGGCGCGGTACGATAGAGTATCCTAGTCGGATATAAACTCCCCGGGGAAAGACACATTCAAACAGTATATACACTTCCTATGGTAAATGATAATTAAGATAGGGGAGTAGTAGATCTGCACGGCAAAATAAAAATAGTAAATTTAGTCACGTCTGGAGATATGACTTTTGAAAGTTAGCAGTTCACCGTCACCAAAGAAGATAAACAAAAATTGTTATTCCATGTGAATAGTTCTGCACGACAATGTCGTAAAGAGTCGATCCATGACGTGAAATTGGATGAAATGCTGATAAATAAACTATACAAATGTACAGTTGTTGGCGAAATTACAATTAATAAGGTAAAAAGCAATAGAATAACAATCAAACAAACTACTTGGCTATGAACAATATATATATATATATACAAAAAGAGATAACGCTGGGCCGATGAAGGAAAGTGATAGACGTAACTAAATTAAAAAGCCGGACACGGAATAGTAATAAAAGCAAAAAGCAATTGAATAAATGGGGCAAAAACCATTAGGTGGATGGAAAAGAGATATGGATATGGTAAACAACAAAATACTAATAATAGGTGGAATCGGAGCCACTGCTAAGCGGAAGACCGATGATGGATCCTCCAAGCGGACGGACACGTCGCACAAATAACCGAAACAGACAAGGGAACACGTTAATGAGACCATGAGACCGGCGGAACAACTAATTGAAAATAAAACAAAGCCGGAGAACCGAACGCCGCACAAGGCCGACACACACACCAAAATAAAGACGGAGAAAAATTACACTTGAATAACTTAATGAACAAATTGAAAGACTAAAGAGCTAGGCTAAAAAGACCGAGAAATACGCGAGAAGCACGTGGTACATTAGCGTAGCATGCTGCCAGAATAATATATAATAATAATAATATTTATAATAATAATAATATGAATTTATTATACAGGAAATACAAAGTGTATACAGTTACTGAACCCTTTGTCTTGTGCAATAATAAAATTAACTTAGAAAAAATTAAGAGAAACAATCAAATTTAAGGAATGACATTTAAATTTAAGATAAACAATCAAATTTAAGGAATAACATTTTAATTTCAGAATAGTTTAAAAATTTCAACAACTGTCATATCCAGTCTCTGTGAACTTTTTGGCCGTTTAAGCTAAAGCAGGAATCCATACCTCTACTAGGAATGCTTCTCCGCCGTATCGTGTATGGTAAGATAACTCTGACGGCTTTGGCCCCGTCTACGAGATAAAAAATCCCCTCTGCGCGCGCTCCCCTCTCACGTTGTTGTTTGTTAAGTTAACATAGTGACGTCAAAAAAACCGTCAACCACACCGAGACGACAATCTGCCATGATAAGCATTCCAAGTAGAAGTATGGATTCCTGGCTATGGATATATAGAATGGTCCATTGATATACAAATGTTTGAATTATTAGATTCGTGTGGCTCGAGCGAAGTGAAATGCGAATATCCCGTCAAGTGCATTCCCGAGGCTAAGAAGTGTGACGGAGTCCCAGATTGCTACGACGGTTCTGACGAAACCGGATGTAAAGGTAATTGGAGCACGCTATCTGAGGTACGGTGTCAGCAGGATCTGTTAATGGAGAGGTCATCGCACTCACGGTCTTTTTCGAGCAACTCGTTTGTCAGATTCAGGCTACGAAAAATACATTCAAGAAATCTTTTACAAAACATTATTTTACTTTATAGATATAATTATTTTATCATTTTAAATACTTTTTATAATATCCTAATATTTTAAAATATTCAAGGTGTTGCAAAAGGTTATGCCAAAAATTTAAGGAGTGGTAGAGGGTGGGTTGAGAAGTAGGCCTGGGTTTTTCCTATTTTCCTACGATGAGTTAAAAGAGCGCCAGAGAGCTTCAAAGTGTGGCCTACTAGCCCCTGGTAGTAGGATGCACAAGTACAAAACCAAGCAGCGGGGAAATACGAACATTAAGGTTTGGGTTTGTGTGATAGGTAAAAAGGACTTGTAAACAAATCAAGGTAACCAGTGTAAAAAGGTAACCAGCGTAAAAAGGTAACTTAAGCAGTATTTGAAGTGCATGCTGTACTTGGTTTGGCGCTTGTTGCAGCCTACTTCCATTGGCTAGTATGCCACACTTTGAAGCTCTCTGGCGCTCTTTTAACTCATCGTAGGAAATTAGGGAAAAACAGGTATACTTCTCAAGTCACCCCCTGCAACCCCTTAAACGTTTTGCATAACCTTTTAAAAACAGCCTGTATATTTGGAAAATCATTTATTTATTAAGGACTATGTTGGGAAGATTGCTAGCGCTACTACCATAAGTGTATAATATTCTTACATAAGTGTGACACTTCGTATTCTTAACATGTAAAAGTTTTGCTGATAGCTATTCACAAGACAGACTGCATTACCGGCTTCGTCGCCGTTATGCGTTCGCTCGCTAACGCGTCACACGTAGCCTTTGACAACGCCTCGCTAGGGGGAGATTTTCTTCTTGTGATGACGTCACTCAGTTACTAGCTCTCAGTAAAATATTCCCCAAAGTGACCAACTTATGGAACAATATTATAGATTTATGCTATTACTTATCCAACTCACGGTCTACCAGTAGGCTCGTCCCCTGAAGAGTCAATCAAAGAGGCCCGGTATCTCATTGTGTCCTTAAATCGTATTCTGACGAACGCGGTTGAAACACGCAAGAGCGTTTCCACATTATTATACTCGATTGTATATTAAAATGTTAAGATTTAATAAATAGCACATCGTAGTTGAAACCATTGTTTACGAGCTATAAAATTATTTTAGTTCTACTAAAGGTCGTTAGATGGCGCGACGAGACACTGTGATATTACTCTTTATACACACTGCCTTCCCCTAACAGGACAAGACTAGGCGTCTGATGAACGGGTACCAATTCGTTATACGTCAGTGAGAGACCCACGCTTTCACCTTTCCATAAAGAGATCGTGGTGTCGCTGTGGTGCTTCCGTTCAACGCACGTGCGTAGTTATAGGCAGAAATCATGTACAGGAAAGTTAAAGAAAAGTAGACGTAGCATTAATAATAATAATACTAATAATAATCAGCTAGGCTAATACCCTTGGCACCACCTTATGCCCAAGTCATCTAGCGACTTTTAATGCCTTTAAACAGGTGGCCGGGTTACAAATTATATAATTTCCTGTACACGTTTTCAAGTGCCGTCTTAACCTAACTATTGTTTCAGTGGAAGGCGAAGTCTTAGAACCGAAAGATGTGTGCGGAAAACCGAGTGTTCGTCCGGAAACTGGCGACGGAGATAGAATCGTGGGCGGCCAAGAAGCCACCCCTCACAGTTGGCCGTGGCAGATTTCCATCCAGGGAAATTACATGTTTCCCAGCGGACACAGTTGCGGGGGTACCCTCATCAACAGCCAATGGGTACTCAGCGCTGGACACTGCGTGGCGTAAGTGACACTCTTCATTGCGTACGGTTGCTCACTGAGTATGTTTAAAACTGGTTGTAACCGGTGGTTTAATTAATAAAAAAATGCTCAAATTGCTTATATCTAGCCTTCATTACTTCGAAAATGCTAAAAATTAACAGATTTCAAATTACGTTTTTCCGCGTGATAGTACACTGTGAGGTATAGCAGACTTATAAACCTGCTTTTATACCCTAACATGGCGGCGTATTTTCACGCGCAAAATGAATTTTAAAATCCCCTAATTGCTTATATCTAGCTCTCATTACTTACGACAAAAAGTGAAGGTTAAGTTTTAGTTTTTTCATTATTTCTAATTCATCTCTCAATATTTTTTTTATAAAAAAAAGTGGTTTTAACAATGGATTTTTTCGGTGGTTGGCAACTCTGATTGAAGTCACAACTAAACCATTTTTAGGGCCATGCTCTTGTAATTCTCAGAATACATATCTGTTTGGCGCCTCTAGAATGTTAGTTGTACTAGGTTATTAAAGACCTTTGTACTTCTGAATTTGCAATGGTTTTCCTACAACTATTTACGGAACGAACATTTTGCTTTCAATTTTTTTTATCTTTTTATTAAGAAATATGTTTAGTGTGCTCAAAAACCCTTAATTTGCAAATTCATGCTACTTTTAGAATATTTTTTACGAATATTTAAAACATTTCGAGGTAATTTTTTTAGAAGAAATATTTTTGATATTTTGAGGGAACTTTTAAAATATTTCGAGGTAATTTTTATGATATTTGGGTGCCATTTTAGGATAATTTGAAATAAATTAAGGATATTTAAGGTTCTTTTTTTGTGGCAATAGTAAAATACCAAATATTCAAAAGATAAAAAAATTACAAAGGCGCCAAAAAACCGTCGTAAAGTATTGCTATATTAAGTGAACTTAATTTTATATTTAACCTCCGACATAAAAAATACGGTCAAATGTTACCGCAATTCATACATACACGACCTTTGCAAAGAGACATTCAGAGGCCGGGGTATGCGATTCATAGGTTGCTCGTGGGCGTGGCTTGTGTTCGTTGCCGTGGTAACGTGTATAGGTCAGCCATGACATTAAGACACCCATGGGGGTCACGTGATTATCGCAGGATCGTGTCATGGCAGCCGTTTCAAGGCGTAGCTTAGTTAAGACGTATGCCTATGACGCTACGAGCAGGCACCCAATAGTACCATGAGTTGGATATTTTTGTCCCTTAAGTTTTAGCAAAATAATATTTTAAAGTACCTTTAATTTTGCAGAGGTACATTCTGGAAGGTTTTGCGCATCAAATTGGGGGCTCACAGTCAGTTCGAAAAGGAAGACGAAGCCGTCTTACGATCCGTTTCTCTCATCTTCACCCACCCCGAGTACAACCGTTTTACTGCTGAGGTAAGCTGTAGATCGATTCAAAAATTGTTTACAGAGAAACGAACATATGGATCGAAGCCTTTAGCGGTTCGAAATTATTACTTTTATTTACACCAGATGGCGCCAAACCATTTAAAGCGAAGCCCTTAAAAGTTCTATTTTAATTATTTTATTTATCCTAGATGGTTCCAAAAATTTTGCACGAATCCCTAAGAGATTAAATTGTATTGTTTTCTTTAATAATAGATGGCGCTGTAACACTAGAAGTTCGATTCAAATGGTTTTATTTTTACTAAATGTTACCAAAACATGTATAATGAAGCCCTTAGTGGTTCGATTTTTATATTTTATTTTATGATAGAAGGCGCCAAAACATTTAGAGCAACGCCCCTAACGATTCAATTTTAATAATTTTTTATCCTAGATGGCGCCAAAACATTTACAGTGAAGCCTTCAAAGGTTCGGTTATATTGCTTTTAATTACGCTAGATGGCTCAAAAATATTTAGCACCCCAGCCCATAAGGGTTCAATTTTATTGCACTTTTATTAATAGTAGAAGGCTCTTCAACACTTAGAGTGCATTATAAAGGTTTTTATTTATACTAGATGGCGCCCAAATATTTAAAACAAAATCCTTAAAGATTCTATTTTAAATTTTCTATTAGTAATAGATTTAAACCTTTTGGCTGAGAGTGAATAAATACTTACCGATGTATAAGTAAAATAGTTAAACTCTATTTGAAACGATGTATAAATTATTCAACTCAGGGATTAATCGACGTAAAAAACTTTCGTGTTTTATAAATAATTTAAAAATCAGGTTTCAAACTGTTGGCGCCATCTGGTAAGACTTAGGGTATTTAAAAATTGACCTTTAACGGTGTTACCCCTAGGCAAATGTGAACTGTTCGATTCGTTCGGTAGAAATGGCCTACGCATTGTAACACGGCCACCTGAATTAAAGGCCTTAAACGTCACTCGATGACATGGGTCTAAGGTGGGGCTTTGGGTATTAGCCTAGCTGATTATTATTACTAATATTATTAGTCTCGAAGTCCTCTTTTTAAAGTCGATTATTCTTTTGTAAATATGTTTTATGTTAATATTTAATTGCAATTTGAAACTCGCGAACTTTCAAAAATGGAACTGTTTTAAAAGCAGTGATGGGCACTCTCCTCTCACCGTGAGATCAGTGAGAGTAATTGAGAGGAGGTGAGATGCTCTAAGCTTCCAATGGAGAGGAGCTTGAGATGAACGAAAATTTAAAAGGAGATACTTTATTACTTCCATAAAGAGAAAAGAGCGTCAGATGAGATCAGATATTTTAACAAAACTAGTTGGAGTGTGCGCGAGATTAGTTTAATAGTTGATTTTATAAAATGTCTTTACGCTTGCCCAACTTGTTGAAATGTTGCCCGGGAATAGTTCAGGCAATGCCTAAGAATGAGTTCATAAACTCTTTAGTGGGAGAGAAAACGGATCCACAGCTGAAGCGGGGAGGCAACATTTCAACAAGATGGCCAAGGTTATTTTATAAAAAGAACTATTAGCGAAATTCGATGAGAGGAGATGAGCTCAAAAGTTAGTTGACGGGGGTGAGAGGAGATGATTTTGAGTTTAAAATTATGGAAACGGGAATGAGATGGAGTGAGAGTTATCACAAAATTCTCAAAAATGCCCATCCCTTTTTAAAGGGATTCTTGTAAGAGTTAATAAAAATTAATTGATTCAATCATGGCTCTATTAAATGTCATTAAAATATCTAATCTTTGGACAATAATATATTTTATCCTGTTGCTGTTTCAGAATGACCTTGCTTTGATAAAACTCAACGCGCCCGTGAAATTTACGAGTTCGATCTTGCCAGCCTGTCTTCCCCAATATTTCGACCCAGAGGATCTGAAGCCAGGCACCAGAGTGTTCGCCACCGGATGGGGCGAGACATTGGGTAAGGGGGAGTTCCTGTTTAGTTCTATCATAAGTAGCATAATATCAAATAAGTGCGACACGTCTTATTCTCTAAACGCTAACATTTTAACTGATTTTCTGTTTCTCTTATGACATGTATATTAGCTGATTTCTTTTCGCTTGTTCTGGAATTTTGGAGAAGTGAGGCTATGACGTCATTTTATTCCGATTCTCTGGTAGCGAATAGTTCAAGACGGAGTAAAAAAGTTTTTCCAAAATGGCTGCCTGTGGCCTTTTTAGCAGATGAATTCTGGCTAGCGGACGACAAAATCCGATTTTCTCCTTTACACCTCCTTTTCAGATGGAGTAAAAAGAGTAGTCCTAATACTCCGGAACAAGCGAATAGTTCATTTGGCGGAGCAGGAATCCATACCTCTACTTGGAATGCTTATCCTGTCGTATCGCCTATGGTAAAATCACTCTGACGGCTTTGGCCTCGCCTATAGGCGAGAGAAAAATCCCCTTTGCGCGCGCTCCCCTCTCACGTTGTTGTTTGTTAAGTTAACATAGTGACGTCAAAAAAACCGCCAACCACATCGAGACGAAAGTTTGCCGCGATGAGCATTCTAAGTAGAAGTATGGATTCCTAGGCGGAGTAATTATCATCAGGAATAATACGTTTTAGGGTAAAAAGAGTACACTTTTAGTCCGAGAAAAGGCGAAAAGAAACCACCTATGTATAAACACGTGTGAAGAGGGGTGTGGGTGTGAGATGGCATCTTAAAACTTAAAGTATGTTGTCCTAAGTTTAATATATTTAGTAAAATTTGTTTTTCGAAAATTGGATTTCAAAGTGTATTGTGCCTCGTCCACCTTGTTATATCTAAATAAATATATAATTAACTTTTTAGAGCGAGGCACCAACAACCAGCTTCGTCAAGTAACGGTTCCAGTTGTGGAATTGGACTCGTGCAGATCTCAGTTACAAATGATCAGGAGAGTCGCCGACAATTCAATTTGTACTGGTTTCCCGGAAGGCGGAAGGAACCCATGTTTCGTAAGTCCATTCATCACGAACAAAATATACTAGAGATTTAAGCTACTGTAAATTACTGTCTTAGAAGACGAAATTTAGACATCTCTAGATTTGTTGCTGAATCTCTATTTAATAGACGATCAGTTTCTAGAAATCAGCGAGATTATTTTAGTAAAAAACCGGTTTGAACAACCAAGGCTTAGGAGCTAAAATGAACTACAATATAGTGTCAAGTTCTGTTAATGTAATTAATTTGCAAATTAATGAAATTCTCGGAGACTCACGTTCAGGCGCGTGCCAACCACGGGGGCAGCGGGGGCGAGTTGCCCCTGCTTCTATTTCAAAAAATAGTTGAAATTAAGGTTGAGCTTTTCTGGCGCATTTACAAGGTTGGAGTCTTTGCAGATTCTCTTGAGGCTAGGCCTAACTCTTCTAGGCTTGATATGGGTTTTAATAACGCTGGTGGAATATTCCACTTCGACGACTTGTTCCATTTTCGGAAAGCGATCACTTATTGGTCATTTTCCGCAACCTTTTATATTTCTAAATTACTCATAATTTAACTTCATCCGCACAAACCGAGCGAGTTGATAAATTTCAATAAAGCTACATTGGGCTGACTAAAATTCCGACGCAAAAAATTCCTTCTCAATTTCGAGGTTTTCCATTGGCTTAAATAAATATGTTACTAGTGTGACTCCCAAAATTACTAGGATGAATAAAAAGGTTAAAATCTAACGTAGTCCACCTTTTTACTGGTTCGTGGTGAAACAAACCGTTAGTGAAGATTTTTGAATGGAATAAAGGTACAGTGGCATACTTATGAGTAATTATGTTACATATGGTATTATAGTTAGACAACTTATACTATTTAGTTGACTTTAACCTAATTTATATCCTGTGTAGAAATATGGTTACGTAATTGCTGTAATTTATGTTATTGACCAATTTACAAACAATCCATTCAACGCGAGGGGTACCTATAAGTAACGCTTTTTTTATTTCGACACTAGCGACATCTATTGAAGAGCCACAAATTGTAATTTTATTCCATTTTAATTTTAATATTTTCATTCTTAAAATCCTCGAAATTCCCATGCTATATTAAAAGGGAAAATTATCATTTTTAGCTGGCAAAACGAAAGCCCATTGTAACTTTTCCCTTAAGCCACTTTAAAGTAACACGAAGGTTTACTAGCCGCCCGAGTTTGAACCAAATCGGAGTTAAACACCTCGGGTACTGTCCTTGTTAGTTATCAGAAATATTGGCTGCACAGAATCGTTCGAAAAATTCGGGACAAATTTCAGGTAATCACGTGTTTGGTAATATAAAACGAATGCCGGCATTCGTTTTATATTACCAAACACGTGATTATGTGGCCCGACCTTAAAAATTCAACGATTTTGCGTAAACATCCACTTTCCTAACGATAGATGACGCCACGTGCTCCATAAACTAAATAATTACGACTTTTCTATAGTTTCAATATTTTGAACGTTAATTTTCATGTTAATAATTACATTGAAGTGTGGACATGAAATTTTCAAATCAAAAAACTAATTTTGTAAAATTAAATCAAGCAGAAATTTGACTCAACGTCTAAAACTATCTCTTTTATCCCTATTCATCTATTTACGTTTCGACTAGATGGCGCCACTAACGAAATTCGATACCGATCAATTAAATAATGGACGGCAAAAACCTTAGAGGGACTAGGTATGTTTCCGTATTTGTACGGGAAAAGCGAACATTATAACCTTTATGAAACGTGTCAGATTTAAAGTCAATACTGAAACTGTCATTTAGTAATTCGTTAAGCAGCTTAACGTACAACAGTCACGTTTCTGATTCCAAGTAACGCTTACCGTGTCGATAAATATGACTTTTACGTCCTTATAAGGAATTGTTGGTCCACGATCTCATCGATTTTTCGGAGAACGTTAAATTTTTAGACAATTTTCATTGCGATGTGAATACAAAAGCGGTTTAAATTTCAAATGTTTAACTAATTTGGATTTAACCATCTTTATTTATTTAAAACTTAAAGAAGTCTCAATTGAGTAAAACGAAAATGTTACATTTCTACGGTTTGTTTTTTACGTGGGCATTTGTTTTCAACACGACTGAAAATTGAACCCTCGGAGAGGTCAAAGGATAAATGGGGTTATTAGTTGAGATGGTTTAGGTGTCGAGATGCGTTTCGGAGACACGGATAAACGTATATCACTCTATCGGATTCGCAGATGGCGCCACAGCTGTTATATCCAGCAGGCTATTAATGGTTTCTCTTTCGTCGCGAGTCCGCGCGCACCCCGAAGGCGAGACTGAAATCGATCTGCCGCGAACGCCTGTGTTCCGACGAGAGATGCCCAAGTGCAGCGGCTCGATTTTTGATAAATGAACGTCCATCCATTTCTACACAAAGCGTTTCAGTTCCAAAACTAAACTCGCTCACCCTCGCCCTAATGCGCTTAAGTAATTACTTAGGCCAAGAAGACCGCTATTCGGATATTTTTAAAATTTCCCACGTTTTGAAAAATAACAGAATTACCTCTTAGCATGCGAGAAAATTTATGGATAAATTATGAATAAAATCAGAAGTATATTATGTAACTACTAAATGAGAGGTATTCATCCTTCTAAATATTATCGAGGGGGGAAATAACTTGAATAATCTGGTGTACACTCGTTAGGTAGTCCCTCGGATGATACGAGGATAAAATAGTAATTCCAGGTAATTTGTGCAATCCAAAATAATCTCAAGTAAGATCCGTAAATCCAAAATAATCTCAAGTAATATAAGTAATTCCGCTGCCTTATGGTGGAACCAATTCTACCTTGAACAATCAAATGTGGCAGGTATTCCCAATATTTTGAAGGAAATTGAAATATTGCGGGTAAAACCGGTACGTGACGACCAAAAGAAACGTCAAATCAGAAATCATAATGAATCTCACGTAATATCAGGAATCTCGCGTAATCTCTATCAGTTATCTGTAGTAATCTCGTGTAATCTCTAGTAATATTCAGTAATCTCGCGTAATCTCTAGTAATATTCAGTAATCTCTAGTAATATTCAGTAATCTCGCGTAATCTCTATCAGTTATCTCTAGTAATCTTCCGTAATCTCGCGTAATCTCTAGTAATATTCAGTAATCTCGCGTAATCTCTAGTAATATTCAGTAATCTCGCGTAATCTCTATCAGTTATCTCTAGTAATCTTCCGTAATCTCGCGTAATCTCTAGTAATATTCAGTAATCTCGCGTAATCTCTAGTAATATTCAGTAATCTCGCGTAATCTCTATCAGTTATCTCTAGTAATCTTCCGTAATCTCGCGTAATCTCTAGTAATATTCAGTAATCTCGCGTAATCTCTAGTAATATTCAGTAATCTCGCGTAATCTCTATCAGTTATCTCTAGTAATCTTCCGTAATCTCGCGTAATCTCTAGTAATATTCAGTAATCTCGCGTAATCTCTAGTAAAATTCAGTAATCTTGCGTAATCTCTATCGGTTATCTCTAGTAATCTTCCGTAATCTCGCGTAATCTCTAGTAATATTCAGTAATCTCGCGTAATCTCTAGTAATATTCAGTAATCTCGCGTAATCTCTATCAGTTATCTCTAGTAATCTTCCGTAATCTCGCGTAATCTCTAGTAATATTCAGTAATCTCGCGTAATCTCTAGTAATATTCAGTAATCTCGCGTAATCTCTATCAGTTATCTCTAGTAATCTTCCGTAATCTCGCGTAATCTCTAGTAATATTCAGTAATCTCGCGTAATCTCTAGTAATATTCAGTAATCTCGCGTAATCTCTATCAGTTATCTCTAGTAATCTTCCGTAATCTCGCGTAATCTCTAGTAATATTCAGTAATCTCGCGTAATCTCTAGTAATATTCAGTAATCTCGCGTAATCTCTATCAGTTATCTCTAGTAATCTTCCGTAATCTCTAGTAATATTCAGTAATCTCACGTAATCTCTAGTAATATTCAGTAATCTCGCGTAATCTCTATCAGTTATCTCTAGTAATCTTCCGTAATCTCTAGTAATATTCAGTAATCTCTAGTAATCTTCCGTAATCTCGCGTAATCTCTAGTAATATTCAGTAATCTCGCGTAATCTCTAGTAATATTCAGTAATCTCGCGTAATCTCTATCAGTTATCTCTAGTAATCTTCCGTAATATCGCGTAATCTCTAGTAATATTAAGTAATCTCGCGTAATCTCTAGTAATATTCAGTAATCTCGCGTAATCTCTAACAGTTATCTCTAGTAATCTTTCGTAATCTCGCGTAATCTCTAGTAATATTCAGTAATCTCGCGTAATCTCTAGTTATATTCAGTAATCTCGCGTAATCTCTATCAGTTATCTCTAGTAATCTTCCGTAATATCGCGTAATCTCTAGTAATATTAAGTAATCTCGCGTAATCTCTAGTAATATTCAGTAATCTCGCGTAATCTCTAACAGTTATCTCTAGTAATCTTCCGTAATCTCGCGTAATCTCTAGTAATATTCAGTAATCTCGCGTAATCTCTAGTAATATTCAGTAATCTCGCGTAATCTCTATCAGTTATCTCTAGTAATCTTCCGTAATCTCTAGTAATATTCAGTAATCTCACGTAATCTCTAGTAATATTCAGTAATCTCGCGTAATCTCTATCAGTTATCTCTAGTAATCTTCCGTAATCTCTAGTAATATTCAGTAATCTCGCGTAATCTCTATCAGTCATCTCTAGTAATCTTCCGTAATCTCGCGTAATCTCTAGTAATATTCAGTAATCTCGCGTAATCTCTAGTAATATTCAGTAATCTCGCGTAATCTCTATCAGTTATCTCTAGTAATCTTCCGTAATATCGCGTAATCTCTAGTAATATTAAGTAATCTCGCGTAATCTCTAGTAATATTCAGTAATCTCGCGTAATCTCTAACAGTTATCTCTAGTAATCTTTCGTAATCTCGCGTAATCTCTAGTAATATTCAGTAATCTCGCGTAATCTCTAGTTATATTCAGTAATCTCGCGTAATCTCTAGTAATATTCAGTAATCTCGCGTAATCTCCAAATAATCTCTAATAATATTATTTGGATTTCTCGAAATAAGTAATCCCGCGTAATTTTTGGTAATCTGTAATTTTTTAAAGTAATCTCTTGAAATATGTAATCTGGTGTATACATTTTCAGCGAGTTATTCCCCCCTCGGATATTATGGCGTAACACAACGAGTTTCTAGGAATTTCACCTCGCCACAAGAGTAGCTGGGTTCTCGAGCCCAGCTGGTGGAGGTTAACGGTAATAGCATAAGTCTATAATATAATTCTATAAGTTTGTCACTTTGGGGAATATTTTACTGAGAGCTAGTAAGGGAGTGACGTCATCCCGAGAGTAAAATATCCCCCTAGCGAGGCGCTGTTAGAGGCTACGTGTGACGCGGGAGCAAGCGGACGCAAAATGGTGACGAAGCCCGTAATGCAGTCTGTCTTGTGAATAGCTCTCAATAAAACTTTTGCATGTGAAGAATAGGAAGTGTCACACTTATGTATCTATATTATAGACTTATGGTAGTAGTGAGTGTAGGGAGCTGTTGGCTCGCGGGCCATGAAGGGCTTGCCACCACCCTCCAACGCATTGTAACCCGGCCACCTGAATCGAGGGGCTAACCACTCTCTTACAATCTGTACACCGATTACAAATGAGTACAGCCTTTGGTAGTGCTAAATCTGTACTCATTTACGTAATCATTTTAGTGCAGTCAAAGGTACAGGCATGTACACCGATTACGGGGAGTGGTTAGCCCCTCGACCTGAATTAATGGCATTAACAGTCGCCTAAGGTACTTCTCTCGTAAGTAATGTTAATAGACTTTTGATCTCACATAATCATCAGCTAGGCAGCACCTTAGGCGACTGTTAATGCCATTAATTCAGGTCGAGGGGCTAACCACTCTCTTACAATCTGTACACCGATTACAAATGAGTACAGCCTTTGGTAGTGCTAAATCTGTACTCATTTACGTAATCATTTTAGTGCAGTCAAAGGTACAGGCATGTACACCGATTACGGGGAGGGGTTAGCCCCTCGACCTGAATTAATGGCATTAACAGTCGCCTAAGGTGCTGCCTAGCTGATGATTATGTGAGATCAAAAGTCTATTAACATTACTTACGAGAGAAGTATCCGCAGACTTTTCAAAATATTCTCCGGAAAAAAAGTAGTTCGGGACGAAATACGTTATAAAAACTAATAGACAGATAAATTTATTATTTTTTATTTATTTATTCATTTATTAATCATTTTAATATTTTGGTTAACTTTACCTCTAATTTAGTTAAATTTACCTCTAATTTATTTGAATTTACCTCTAATTTATTTAAATTTACCTCTAATGTATTTGAATTTACCTCTAATTTATTTAAATTTACCTCTAATGTATTTGAATTTACCTCTAATTTAGTTAAATTAGTTAAATTTACCTCTAATTTATTTAAATTTACCTCTAATTTAGTTCAATTTACCTCTAATTTATTTAAATATACCTCTAATATAGTTAAATATACCACTAATATAGTTAAATTTACCTCTAATTTATTTAAATTTACCTCTAATTTAGTTCCATTGACCTCGAATTTGGTTAAATTTATATTGTGAGGTTTATTTTATTTCTGATCATAATTAACCAAAAGCATGATTAACTTGATTATTTTTCACTGTGAACCCAAAACATCCGAAAGGCGGCGCATGGTAGCAACTTCGTAAGCCCACTAGCGGTAACAATAATTTTTTCCCTTTTTTTTCATTGGCCAAGGCTTAGCGAATTTTAAAAGCTTTCAAAATGAAAATTGAACTCAAAATAATGATGAATAATTGAATCGGAACATAAAAATAACATTCGCGTCGACTTTTGAGCTTATGGCTTCGCTTATCAACATCGAACTAGATTTTCGAATAATAATTGGCCGGATTAAAATATTACACACCAAACTGAAATTTAATCTCTCATTAGCCACATTTTTATTACCGGCAAATATTAAAACAGAAAACTTGAAATCGATCATACGTAAATTTGCCAATCCTGCTACTAATTTGTAAGTCGTGTTTAATATTGGCTGTAAGAAAATATAATGTTTTATACTTACATTACTTATGTTATTTTGTTATATTTATAGTTCTTATATTACTTATGGCTACGTTAAAAGCGAAAGAGGATATTAAGCGTGGAGCCATCTATTAATGAGAACGGAAGCTAAAACTCAAAATAGTGAAGCAATAACGTCGTCAGAGAGCCATTATTGAGTATTATATTTAGACCACTTTTACTCTACTTAGTGAGCTTTAACCTAAATTATACATCCCATATCAAATATATTGTAAACAATTACTATAATTGAAGTTATTGACAAATTTACAAACGAGCCAATCAACGCGAAGCATACTTTTATGTCCCGCCTTTTGAGTCAAAATGTAGCTTCAGCATCTTGTTTTGATTTCGACGCTAGCGACATCTGTTGAAAAAAGAGCTACTTAACCTAGAACCGACACTTGCTCTAAGTAATAAAATTTTCAATTTTATTCTTTGTACATAAGTAAAGCAATAGATAAGTGCGACAGTGAAAGATTGAGGTGAAAGATGGCGTAATCTGAAACTCGCACCTACCTAATCTCTATGTTCATTTCTTAGCAAGCTAAAAAGTTGTTATGTCTCAAATAATTGTCAATTTTATCTTCCAATTTAGTAATTTGTCATTATTAATTAATTTAATACAGATAACATTATTTTATCTGATCAGATCAATTCTGTTCGCCTTATCTGAATTTATTAACTGATCTACTTTTAAGTAAAAAAAATCAATCAGCTACAGATTTTCAGAATAATATTATGCTCTCTTGTTAGTAAATATTAAAACATTAAATTTTTTGTTCTAAATATTTTTTTTTAAAAAAGCATTAAAACATATTATCAAGAATGTATTTATTTATACTCAGGGAGAATGAATATGTCGAGATTATTTTGAGCGTTTCTCCAATTCCACCCGTCGGGGCCCCCGGTATGCTCCTCCGCTTTAATAAAATCAAATAATACTGCAATCTCATTGTTTCTTAAAAATTACGTTTTTCGACGCGATGAACGCTGCTGCGAGGACGCAAAAAAAAAGACCGCCTCATTTTTCCCTCCCCCCCCTAGCGTGAGGGGGTTGGGCCACAACGTGTCCGTCGATAGTCTCGACATATTCATTCTCCCTGAGTATAAATAAATACATTCTTGATATCATGAATTTGGTGTAAAACAACCGATATTTTTTTTATTTTTAACAGTTTATTCAGACTATTTTGAGCCCGCTAACTGATCTGATCTTGATACGGTTAAAAAAATTGTATTAATATTCACCGCTTTAGCTCTAAGTCATCGAGCATATTTTTAGGCATTTAATTCAGGTGGCCGGGTTACTATGCGCAGAAAGCTGTTAGCAAGCGTTTTGTGCCACAAGCTGTTTACACCTTATAATACCGTTAACCTAAACAAAGGTTTTATAGAAAAGGAAAGTAATAATAATAATCAGCTGGCTAATACCCAAGTCACCACCTTAGGCCTAAGTAATAATAAATAATAATAATAGTGAAAACTCGGAACAACTCCTTCCGCGTTGAGTTTGCAAGTTCCCTCCCCACTGGTTTAAGGGGTTTTCCCCCGAGCTCTTCGGTTTCCCCTTCCATAAAAACTTGTTGAGATTAACTGTAATAGTTAGTGTAGGGAGCTGTTGGCTCGATCGCGTGGCATGCAGGGCTTGCCACCAGCCTCCTACGCATTGTAACCCGGCCACCTGAATTAAAGGCTTCAAAAGTCGCTTGATGACTTAGGCCTAAGGTGGTGCCTAGCTGATTATATTATTATTATTATTAAGTCACCGAGCGACTTTTAAAGCCTTTAATACAGGTGGCCGGGTTACAATGCGTAGGAGAACTCAGAGAAAAACATGTTTAAACAATATAGAAAGTCGTTGCTAGGTTGCATCCAATGCAATATACTGCGATCGAACCCGGCTCCTCTTGCCGCGAGTCGAGAGTGCTAACCACTCCACCACCCAATTCACGGCGATGGTTTTAACAGGCCAAAACCAGATAACCATTACCGGGTTGTTCCAAAGAGTAATATACATTCACGGAGAGTTGTCACCATTGACGGCGGAATAAGGGGGGGGGGACCCAAATAAAGTAGGGGGGCTGCAAAGTATATATTTGTACCCCTAAAAATTTGATATATAGGTTGTTTCAAAAGGTTATTCAAAACTTTTAAGGAGTTGTCCATTATGAGGTCCTTGGTTATATTGTATTGAAGAACCAGGGTGCCATTATTTTTAATGGCAGAAACTGATGTTTTTATAATTGATGATTATCGATACATTAATGTATACAAGGTGTTTCAAAAGTTTATGCAAAAATTTGAAGGAGTTGTAGGGGATGAGTTGAGAAGTATGCCTGTTTTTTCCCCATTTTCCTACGATGAGTTAAAAGAGCGCCAGAGAGCTTCAAAGTGTGGCCTACTAGCCCCTGGAAGTAGGCTGCAACAAGCGCAAAATCAAGCAGCAAGGAAATGCGAACATTAAGGTTTGGGTTCGTGTGATAGGTGAAAAAGGACTTTGTAAATAAATCGAGGTAACCAGCGTAAAAAAGTAAATTTAAACAGTATTTAAAGTCCCTGCTGCTTGGTTTTGCGCTTGTTGCAACCTTCTTCCAGGGGCTAGTAGGCCACACTTTGAAGCTCTCTGGCGCTCTTTTCACTCATCGTAGGAAAATGGGGGAAAAACAGGCATACTTCTCAACTCACAGTCTCACCCCCTACGAATCCTTCAAATTTTTGAATAACCTTTTGAAACACCCTGTATATACATTTAAAATAACTTTATTCTTGAAAATATTTTATCTATTAAATGAATTTATAAAACGACGTGCGCAGTGTGCATTCTTAAAGGGAATATAACCTGCAAAGCAATCTTTATGGAAGACCCCTTAAATTTTTCAAATTACCCTGTACAGTAGCGCCAAACATTTATAAAGTCAAAATCAAGAGCGGCCAAAGCTGCAAACGTTGGTGTTCCACACCAAATACCCGAGGTTATATTCCCTTTAAGGACATTTGGTCTTTTCGTTAGTATCGTCAGCGTCGTATGCCCTGTTCCTAAGAAGTACGATGACACAATTCCGCTTAAATAGTATATGCATACTAAACGCGTATCAAGATGAGCTACATAAAATTGATATGAATGAGGTAGTTTAAGATTTCATTCATAAAGGGAGTAGAGTTAAAATAAAATTTGTGTGAATATTCTGTGTCTAGTTTGATTCTGTTAACCGATTTAGTCAGACTTCCCAGCTCGTTTGATTCTAACTTACGTCGTTAGTTAATAAACCAGCGGTTTAATTCGACTAAAATTGGTAACTTATAAGTTAAAGAAAATCTGTAAATATGCATTAAATATATATATTGATTATATAAAACAATTTAGCGCTAAATATAGACGTTGTAGTTTTTTAAATTTAAATGGGAAATTTTGTTGTGCATTTACAAGCAAAATCACTTCATTTTGATCACTGCGTAATCAGAATACACTTCCCGAAATAAGTAGGTAATCTTGGAGTAAGCAATACAATGTTTGCTGAGGTGACCTATACTAATTAAAATTGGTGGCGAAAATGGAGATTAAGCCTTTGTAGTTCGTTTGCAGGGGTAACGGATTGCCTATAACACTGAAGAATTTATCGATTATTTTATTTTTTCTAAACGCTGGCGCTCAAAAATGAGCGGATCGTGCTCAAAACTTCTTTCTCATTTGAATCTGAATGCTGATTACCGCTCAAATGCGAAAGAAACTTGCCCAAAACTCCCCGATGGTTTCAAAACGTTGTCTGTAGTTAAAACATGAGAGGAGCGTGAACTAAACATCTTGAAAGGTTTCCACTCATTTGAACTGAAAACGTTGTCTGCAGTTCATAAATGAAATAGCCGTGAACTAAACGTATCCAAAGGTTTCCCCTCATTTGAACTAAAAACGTTGTCTGTAGTTCAACAATGAGAGGGCCGTGAACTAAACATCTCGAAAGGTTTCCCCTCATTTGAACTGAGTACGTTGTCTGCAGTTCATAAATGAAATAGCCGTGAACTAAACGTATCGAAAGGTTTCCACTCATTTGAACTCAAAACGTTGTCTGCAGTTCAAAAATGTGAGGAGCGTGAACTAAACGTCCCGAACGGTTCACCACTCAATTGAGTTCTAAACGCTAAAATATGAATCTCTTACTACTTAGACTTACGATAAGTGCTAACCCATAGAAAACATTATCTAATTCATTTCACCGGCTGAGCAATGCAATCTATAAAAATATATTCATAATACCATAATTAACATAAAAATGGAAATAAGTACGACAGTTCGTATTTTTTAATAACAATGACATTATCGTCCTACTCTAACGTTGACCCGAAACCAAACTTCGACCTTCCTAGTTGTAAATTTTGCATTGGAGATATATTACGACCGTGCTCTGTGGTGACTTAAGTCTTGATCACGCAACGTTACTTATGGTATTATAAACAAGCTACGAATAACGCGGTAGAAGCGCTCTATTTCAATAATTATAATAATAATAATCAGCTACAATAATATCCAGGGCATCAACCTAGGCCCAAATCATCTATCGACTTTTAATGCCATTAATTCAGGTGGCCGGGTTACAATGCCTAGAAGGGTGGTGGCCAGGGCCGGACTTAGAGATCCTGGGCCCATAGGCAGATAAGGAGTCTGGGCCCCTTTTCACGCGCTGCATATACTCTTATCCTTGGAACTAGGCTGTGCCTGAATTTCCCTGATTCAGCGTAGAAGTCTGAGCTCTACGGTTATATTACTAAATAAAAGCTCTTAACAATCGTCGACTAAATATGCGATAATTATTCAACATTGCGATTTAAGGCTGCGTCCGTAAACTGCCGGGCACAAATTTTGGTAATTTTAAAACAAAATCTTCTACCTAGGAAATTCTCCAATATAAATTACGATTGATATTATAGATTTATGACTTCGAATATAGTAATTACGGGTCCCTGGAGCGCCCCTTCCAAGGATAGGCCCCTAGGCCACGGCCTAGGTTGGCCTAGGCGGAAATACGGCACTGGTGGTGGCCAGCCCATCATACTATTACCGTTAACCTCCGAAAAATTTTATGGTAGGAAAAACCGAAGAACTCGAGGGAAAACCCCGTTAACCAGTGGGGAGATAAATTGCAAACACAGAAAAGAGGGATTGGTTTCCAGTGTTTTTTTAATTTTTAATAATTTCCATACTTATTTCTCTTACGTTACTTATGCTAATAGTGATACACTTTTCAGTTTGAAAAATAAGAAAGGTGGAATATCCGTTGGGGGGTGTCGTCTCATCTTGTTCGCCATAAAACGAAATTAATTTAAGCGGGTTTGGCTTTTTGAGCGTTTGTTTCGTCGATCTTCTTTCGGAGATGCCGGAGGAAATAAATTGATTTCGAGGTTTCCTCCGAAAACGAACCGACTGCGGCGCGTTTTATTCGCGACGAATTTGGCAAACTGCGCGAAATTGAAGACAGCTAACCCTTTATGCAAATATTTCCCAACCTCGTAAATCAGATAAAAATTTAATATCAGAAACAGTTGCGAAGTCAAGAAGCCGGCGTTTCAACGAAATTTGACTTTCAATTTCGGTGGTCTGAGAAATGAGAAAGTAAAAACTCCCCTACAAAGAAAGTTTCCGAATTATACTCGAGCGCCTACCGAGAAAGTTCACTCGCGGATATATGAACGGGCGAATTTTAAAACGGAATATTTTGAAATACAGTATGCCGGCCGTTTTTAGCTGCCGAAAATGTTGCGTGCTTACTTCCAACTAATTTACATACGCGCAGTCGCCACCTATAAGTAGTGATGGCCGGCATTCAGCAAAAATTATCTTTTTCAATAAAAGAGTGAAAATGTAATGAGATGATTGGTGGTGTTTCCGCTCCAATGAACGCGACATGAGAGGAGTACAAATTATGTCTCTCAAATTATCGCGACATGAGGGGGAGAGCAAATTATGTCTCTCAAATTATCGCGACATGAGGGGGAGAGCAAATTATGTCTCTCAAATTAACGCGACATGAGAGGAGAGCAAATTATGTCTCTCAAATTATCGCGACATGAGAGGAGAGCAAATTATGTCTCTCAAATTACGCGAAAAGAGAGGAGCCCAAATTTTTCTTTTCAAATGAATGCGAAAAGAGAGGAGCCAAAATTTTTGTTTTTAAATGAATGCGAAAAGAGAGGAGCCCAAATTTTTCTTTTCCCAATGAATGCGAAAAGAGAGGAGCCCAAATTTTTCTTTTCCCAATGAATGCGAAAAGAGAGGAGCCCAAATTTTTCTTTTCCCAATGAATGCGAAAAGAGAGGAGCCCAAATTTTTCTTTTCCCAATGAATGCGAAAAGAGAGGAGCCCAAATTTTTCTTTTCCCAATGAATGCGAAAAGAGAGGAGCCCAAATTTTTCTTTTCAAATGAATGCGAAAAGAGAGGAGCCAAAATTTTTGTTTTTAAATGAATGCGAAAAGAGAGGAGCCAAAATTTTTGTTTTTAAATGAATGCGAAAAGAGAGGAGCCAAAATTTTTGTTTTTAAATGAATGCGAAAAGAGAGGAGCCCAAATTTTTCTTTTCAAATGAATGCGAAAAGAGAGGAGCCAAAATTTTTGTTTTTAAATGAATGCGAAAAGAGAGGAGCCAAAATTTTTGTTTTTAAATGAATGCGAAAAGAGAGGAGCCAAAATTTTTGTTTTTAAATGAATGCGAAAAGAGAGGAGCCAAAATTTTTCTTTTCAAATGAATGCGAAAAGAGAGGAGCCAAAATTTTTGTTTTTAAATGAATGCGAAAAGAGAGGAGCCAAAATTTTTCTTTTCAAATGAATGCGAAAAGAGAGGAGCCCAAATTTTTCTTTTCAAATGAATGCGAAAAGAGAGGAGCCAAAATTTTTGTTTTTAAATGAATTCGAAAAGAGAGGAGCCAAAATTTTTCTTTTCAAATGAATGCGAAAAGAGAGGAGCCAAAATTTTTGTTTTTAAATGAATGCGAAAAGAGAGGAGCCAAAATTTTTGTTTTTAAATGAATGCGAAAAGAGAGGAGCCCAAATTTTTCTTTTCCCAATGAATGCGAAAAGAGAGGAGCCCAAATTTTTCTTTTTAAATGAATGCGAAAAGAGAGGAGCCCAAATTTTTCTTTTCCCAATGAATGCGAAAAGAGAGGAGCCCAAATTTTTCTTTTCAAATGAATGCGAAAAGAGAGGAGCCAAAATTTTTGTTTTTAAATGAATGCGAAAAGAGAGGAGCCCAAATTTTTCTTTTCCCAATGAATGCGAAAAGAGAGGAGCCCAAATTTTTCTTTTTAAATGAATGCGAAAAGAGAGGAGCCCAAATTTTTCTTTTCCCAATGAATGCGAAAAGAGAGGAGCCCAAATTTTTCTTTTTAAATGAATGCGAAAAGAGAGGAGCCCAAATTTTTCTTTTTAAATGAATGCGAAAAGAGAGGAGCCCAAATTTTTCTTTTCCCAATGAATGCGAAAAGAGAGGAGCCCAAATTTTTCTTTTCCCAATGAATGCGAAAAGAGAGGAGCCCAAATTTTTCTTTTTAAATGAATGCGAAAAGAGAGGAGCCCAAATTTTTCTTTTCCCAATGAATGCGAAAAGAGAGGAGCCCAAATTTTTCTTTTTAAATGAATGCGAAAAGAGAGGAGCCCAAATTTTTCTTTTTAAATGAATGCGAAAAGAGAGGAGCCCAAATTTTTCTTTTTAAATGAATGCGAAAAGAGAGGAGCCCAAATTTTTCTTTTTAAATGAATGCGAAAAGAGAGGAGCCCAAATTTTTCTTTTTAAATGAATGCGAAAAGAGAGGAGCCCAAATTTTTCTTTTTAAATGAATGCGAAAAGAGAGGAGCCCAAATTTTTCTTTTCCCAATGAATGCGAAAAGAGAGGAGCCCAAATTTTTCTTTTTAAATGAATGCGAAAAGAGAGGAGCCCAAATTTTTCTTTTTAAATGAATGCGAAAAGAGAGGAGCCCAAATTTTTCTTTTTAAATGAATGCGAAAAGAGAGGAGCCCAAATTTTTCTTTTTAAATGAATGCGAAAAGAGAGGAGCCCAAATTTTTCTTTTTAAATGAATGCGAAAAGAGAGGAGCCCAAATTTTTCTTTTTAAATGAATGCGAAAAGAGAGGAGCCCAAATTTTTCTTTTTAAATGAATGCGAAAAGAGAGGAGCCCAAATTTTTCTTTTCCCAATGAATGCGAAAAGAGAGGAGCCCAAATTTTTCTTTTTAAATGAATGCGAAAAGAGAGGAGCCCAAATTTTTCTTTTCCCAATGAATGCGAAAAGAGAGGAGCCCAAATTTTTCTTTTTAAATGAATGCGAAAAGAGAGGAGCCCAAATTTTTCTTTTTAAATGAATGCGAAAAGAGAGGAGCCCAAATTTTTCTTTTCCCAATGAATGCGAAAAGAGAGGAGCCCAAATTTTTCTTTTCCCAATGAATGCGAAAAGAGAGGAGCCCAAATTTTTCTTTTTAAATGAATGCGAAAAGAGAGGAGCCCAAATTTTTCTTTTCCCAATGAATGCGAAAAGAGAGGAGCCCAAATTTTTCTTTTTAAATGAATGCGAAAAGAGAGGAGCCCAAATTTTTCTTTTTAAATGAATGCGAAAAGAGAGGAGCCCAAATTTTTCTTTTTAAATGAATGCGAAAAGAGAGGAGCCCAAATTTTTCTTTTTAAATGAATGCGAAAAGAGAGGAGCCCAAATTTTTCTTTTTAAATGAATGCGAAAAGAGAGGAGCCCAAATTTTTCTTTTCCCAATGAATGCGAAAAGAGAGGAGCCCAAATTTTTCTTTTTAAATGAATGCGAAAAGAGAGGAGCCCAAATTTTTCTTTTCCCAATGAATGCGAAAAGAGAGGAGCCCAAATTTTTCTTTTTAAATGAATGCGAAAAGAGAGGAGCCCAAATTTTTCTTTTTAAATGAATGCGAAAAGAGAGGAGCCCAAATTTTTCTTTTCCCAATGAATGCGAAAAGAGAGGAGCCCAAATTTTTCTTTTCCCAATGAATGCGAAAAGAGAGGAGCCCAAATTTTTCTTTTTAAATGAATGCGAAAAGAGAGGAGCCCAAATTTTTCTTTTCCCAATGAATGCGAAAAGAGAGGAGCCCAAATTTTTCTTTTTAAATGAATGCGAAAAGAGAGGAGCCCAAATTTTTCTTTTTAAATGAATGCGAAAAGAGAGGAGCCCAAATTTTTCTTTTTAAATGAATGCGAAAAGAGAGGAGCCCAAATTTTTCTTTTTAAATGAATGCGAAAAGAGAGGAGCCCAAATTTTTCTTTTTAAATGAATGCGAAAAGAGAGGAGCCCAAATTTTTCTTTTTAAATGAATGCGAAAAGAGAGGAGCCCAAATTTTTCTTTTCCCAATGAATGCGAAAAGAGAGGAGCCCAAATTTTTCTTTTTAAATGAATGCGAAAAGAGAGGAGCCCAAATTTTTCTTTTCCCAATGAATGCGAAAAGAGAGGAGCCCAAATTTTTCTTTTTAAATGAATGCGAAAAGAGAGGAGCCCAAATTTTTCTTTTTAAATGAATGCGAAAAGAGAGGAGCCCAAATTTTTCTTTTTAAATGAATGCGAAAAGAGAGGAGCCCAAATTTTTCTTTTTAAATGAATGCGAAAAGAGAGGAGCCCAAATTTTTCTTTTTAAATGAATGCGAAAAGAGAGGAGCCCAAATTTTTCTTTTTAAATGAATGCGAAAAGAGAGGAGCCCAAATTTTTCTTTTCCCAATGAATGCGAAAAGAGAGGAGCCCAAATTTTTCTTTTTAAATGAATGCGAAAAGAGAGGAGCCCAAATTTTTCTTTTCCCAATGAATGCGAAAAGAGAGGAGCCCAAATTTTTCTTTTTAAATGAATGCGAAAAGAGAGGAGCCCAAATTTTTCTTTTTAAATGAATGCGAAAAGAGAGGAGCCCAAATTTTTCTTTTCCCAATGAATGCGAAAAGAGAGGAGCCCAAATTTTTCTTTTTAAATGAATGCGAAAAGAGAGGAGCCCAAATTTTTCTTTTTAAATGAATGCGAAAAGAGAGGAGCCCAAATTTTTCTTTTTAAATGAATGCGAAAAGAGAGGAGCCCAAATTTTTCTTTTCCCAATGAATGCGAAAAGAGAGGAGCCCAAATTTTTCTTTTTAAATGAATGCGAAAAGAGAGGAGCCCAAATTTTTCTTTTTAAATGAATGCGAAAAGAGAGGAGCCCAAATTTTTGTTTTTAAATGAATGCGAAAAGAGAGGAGCCCAAATTTTTCTTTTTAAATGAATGCGAAAAGAGAGGAGCCCAAATTTTTCTTTTTAAATGAATGCGAAAAGAGAGGAGCCCAAATTTTTCTTTTCCCAATGAATGCGAAAAGAGAGGAGCCCAAATTTTTCTTTTTAAATGAATGCGAAAAGAGAGGAGCCCAAATTTTTCTTTTCCCAATGAATGCGAAAAGAGAGGAGCCCAAATTTTTCTTTTTAAATGAATGCGAAAAGAGAGGAGCCCAAATTTTTCTTTTTAAATGAATGCGAAAAGAGAGGAGCCCAAATTTTTCTTTTTAAATGAATGCGAAAAGAGAGGAGCCCAAATTTTTCTTTTCCCAATGAATGCGAAAAGAGAGGAGCCCAAATTTTTCTTTTCAAATGAATGCGAAAAGAGAGGAGCCAAAATTTTTGTTTTTAAATGAATGCGAAAAGAGAGGAGCCCAAATTTTTCTTTTCAAATGAATGCGAAAAGAGAGGAGCCAAAATTTTTGTTTTTAAATGAATGCGAAAAGAGAGGAGCCCAAATTTTTCTTTTCCCAATGAATGCGAAAAGAGAGGAGCCCAAATTTTTCTTTTCCCAATGAATGCGAAAAGAGAGGAGCCCAAATTTTTCTTTTCCCAATGAATGCGAAAAGAGAGGAGCCCAAATTTTTCTTTTCCCAATGAATGCGAAAAGAGAGGAGCCCAAATTTTTCTTTTTAAATGAATGCGAAAAGAGAGGAGCCCAAATTTTTCTTTTTAAATGAATGCGAAAAGAGAGGAGCCCAAATTTTTCTTTTCCCAATGAATGCGAAAAGAGAGGAGCCCAAATTTTTCTTTTCCCAATGAATGCGAAAAGAGAGGAGCCCAAATTTTTCTTTTTAAATGAATGCGAAAAGAGAGGAGCCCAAATTTTTCTTTTTAAATGAATGCGAAAAGAGAGGAGCCCAAATTTTTCTTTTCCCAATGAATGCGAAAAGAGAGGAGCCCAAATTTTTCATTTCCCAATGAATGCGAAAAGAGAGGAGCCCAAATTTTTCTTTTCCCAATGAATGCGAAAAGAGAGGAGCCCAAATTTTTCTTTTCAAATGAATGCGAAAAGAGAGGAGCCAAAATTTTTGTTTTTAAATGAATGCGAAAAGAGAGGAGCCCAAATTTTTCTTTTCCCAATGAATGCGAAAAGAGAGGAGCCAAAATTTTTGTTTTTAAATGAATGCGAAAAGAGAGGAGCCAAAATTTTTGTTTTTAAATGAATGCGAAAAGAGAGGAGCCCAAATTTTTCTTTTCCCAATGAATGCGAAAAGAGAGGAGCCCAAATTTTTCTTTTTAAATGAATGCGAAAAGAGAGGAGCCCAAATTTTTCTTTTCCCAATGAATGCGAAAAGAGAGGAGCCCAAATTTTTCTTTTCAAATGAATGCGAAAAGAGAGGAGCCAAAATTTTTGTTTTTAAATGAATGCGAAAAGAGAGGAGCCCAAATTTTTCTTTTCCCAATGAATGCGAAAAGAGAGGAGCCCAAATTTTTCTTTTCCCAATGAATGCGAAAAGAGAGGAGCCCAAATTTTTCTTTTCCCAATGAATGCGAAAAGAGAGGAGCCCAAATTTTTCTTTTCCCAATGAATGCGAAAAGAGAGGAGCCCAAATTTTTCTTTTCCCAATGAATGCGAAAAGAGAGGAGCCCAAATTTTTCTTTTCCCAATGAATGCGAAAAGAGAGGAGCCCAAATTTTTCTTTTCAAATGAATGCGAAAAGAGAGGAGCCAAAATTTTTGTTTTTAAATGAATGCGAAAAGAGAGGAGCCCAAATTTTTCTTTTCCCAATGAATGCGAAAAGAGAGGAGCCCAAATTTTTCTTTTTAAATGAATGCGAAAAGAGAGGAGCCCAATTTTATCTTTTCAAATGAATGCGAAAAGAGAGGAGCCCAAATTTCATTTCTTAATTGATCGTGAAATTACAGGAGCACCGAATTTTCATCTCACACTAGCGCAAAATGAGAGGAGCTCTGATTTTGCCCCTCAAATGGGCACGGGGAAAAACTTAACGCCTGTTGATCATCGCGAATTTTGACCTGAAATATCTCAGGTTACAGATCCAATATTAAATTTCGATGTCAATTGATTTTATCTGGTTACGTTTCAAATTTCATTCAAATCGGTTGATAACTAATAACAGAAGTATATAACAAACCTTTAACGAGAAGTTATCATCATTATCTTTTTCTAGTGTTAACGTTATTCGTTTAGTAACTTGAACCTTCGCTGGGTCTCTCTGATTTCTCAAAACACGTTTCGAAAGAAATAGTCCAAAAAAAGTCATTATCCCTTAGTAAAAATAATTACATTAGAACAACGACGTCGGGAGTCACTTGAACATTTTACTTTTCCCATTTGTACTTCGGAGTCGAAAATTTAAAAACTTCATTAAGACGACGCCATATTTCTGTCGTGGATTCGTAAAATATTTATAGTTTTTAAATAAAAATACTGATAATTATAAGTCAAAATATCGAGACAGAGTAATGACAAATTATTATTTATCAAGCAGCGTACTGGTTTAAAAGCGTAAAAACTTGTTTTAATTGGAATACGCTTAGGCCTTGTATAATTAAAACGAATTTGGCGAAATAAGTACGAGCAGGAATCCATACCTCTACTTGGAATGCTTATCGCGGCAGATTTTCGTCTCGATGTGGCTGACGGTTTTTTTGACGTCACTATTTTAACTTAACAAACAACAACGTGAGAGGGGAGTGACCGCAAAGGGGATTTTTATCTCGTAGGCGGGGCCAAAGCCGTCAGTGTGATCTTACCATACGTGATACGGCAGGATAAGCATTCCAAGTAGAGGTATGGATTCCAGGTACGAGTATACAAAGAGAGACATTCACGGTACACCCGGGCACACGAAGAAACAAATAATTGCACTTCGACAACACTCATACCCATACATAACGCCGGTTTTAGAATTGTTCAAACGACGTTTTTAATTCTTCGTGTACCCTCGGTTAGCGAAAAGTGCTTAATTTGTTAAAATTCGATTTCAAACATACATGATTGTGTTATCGGATGAACTTAAAGTGCGCTTCACCGATTTTAAACTTAACCTTTCTATTCTTGGTAATATTATTTCAGAGCGGGATATGATATTTAAATAAGAAAATACTTTTTTAAATTTGGCATTCTCAGGCGAAGTAAGACAGATTTGATCCGCGGTTTGATGTGCCCAATGAAAACTGCCTTGAGCTTAGATAGATACTTTTCTCGTAAGGAATTTTTATGAACGTCTGCTAATACGTATTTCACACGGACCATCTTGTTATAAGATGTTGAACTTTAATCCCATATATCTCAGATCGCGGAAGAATTTGGAAAAATCTAGTTGTAATATTCCAAATATCTTTGAAATCATCGCTTTACCTTTCATAATTTACCGCGTGTATTACACAAGCGAATAATACAAGCACTATCGAATTTAGCTACCATAACGCCATCTGCTTTTATAGCTCAAAACTAAATGTGTGAAGAAATAGCAGAATAGGCGTTTACATAAAATAAAACAATAAACTAATTAAAAGTTTGTTTATCCGCGTCACGAGCTTAAGCTATTTAGTATTTTAATAATCAGCTAGGCTAATACCCAAGGCACCACCTTAGACCTAAGTCATCGAGCGACTTTTGAAGCTATTAATTCAGGTGGCCGGGTTCTATTGGCACTTCGAATTCGAAAATGTTTATCGACTTCAGCGCGTACTCTCTATCTTCAATAACTATAGCTAGTGACGTAGAATAAACATTTACACGGGACCTCCCGTATTTTATAAAAACACCTATGGACTTTTGGACCTAAATCTTTCTAGGCAGATTTTGTACAGAGATAATTCAAACAGTCCTTTCGTTTCAATTAAAAAAAATATTTTGATAGAAGTTCCTAACCCCATTTCCAAAGATATTGCTCCATCTTCTACGTTGCCTGTTTAAAGATTCATTTTAGCTGCGATTTTATTCAATGGGGAATATGAATGGAAATTCCCTGGGATTAAATCCAAAAGAGTTCACTAAAGCTGCTCTCAATGGCTGTAAAAATGATTATTTTCTTTGGTGACTCTCCCCTCCTATTGCTTTAATACTAATTTTCTAACCGAACCTTTTTTCGGCACTGATACTCTCTTCAAGCTGTGACTTGGACTCCCGACTTACCGTTTTGGATGACTACTTTTTGATAGAAATTTAAGAATAATATCGGAAAAAACGTTCTGGAGTCGCGAGGGGCTTTGGCTTTGTCAAGGCTATAGAAGAGATGGTTGAGTCACTTTCCCGCTACACAATAGGGGGATAAAGTGATGTTCTGGTCATTTTCACCCCCCTTCATTTCTCGTCGTAGCTCTCCTGTGGTTCGTTTTTTAGCGCCACATCGCGATTCAATCTGTGTTAACTTTAAAAAATTATAAAATTATAACAATTTTTTAAATTTAAAATTTAAAAAATCGTTTATAATAAAATATTATTCATTTAATTTTCTAATTAAAATTATAAATAAAAAATGGGAAAAAATAATTTTATTCTTTCAAAAATCTATGGTTAAAATTATTAATATGGAATTGAACATGTTTTAAAGTGTAAAAGTTGATATTTAATATATTTTTCAAATTTACAGAATTTAGTTCAATAGCATTTATAAAAACAAATTGATAAAAGACTATTTTCAATAAAAGAAATCAACATAATTGCTCTTAAGTTTTTATTTTTTTCTAGATTAGATACCTTTTTGGTACTTTCCTGTTATCTGCTTTTACCAACCAGTGTAACCCGATGGCTTCAGATAACAGTAAAGTGCCTACATTTCTACGTTAATTTTGAACTTTTGTTTAAAGTTTTCCTTTTTACACGGCTACTTAAACTTCTATTAAAATTTTGAAATATAAAATGCACTCTACACAAAATATAAAAGTTTATTACTCTAGAAGTTAGCCCAATATAATGATTTTTGCATCCAAAGATATTCTGCGTTAATTCTTCAGAAGCAAAAACATTGTTCCGAATTTCTAAAAAGGCATCTTCTGTAATATTTTTGCTGTGAAGCTGTACTATTTTTTCAATTAAATTTGTTAATTCAAATAGTTCTCTCGCTGGATTAACTAACCCTCCATTGGATTTTAATCCTACTAAATATCCTTCAGGAATGAATTTTTCAGAACTGTCTATGACGTACTTGTTACAAAATTCACATTTGATCAATTTACTAATTTTATGGGCAACAAAGCCAGCTAAGTAATATTTAGCACAATCTTCTGCGCTGGCTTTATTATAGTCATGATCTGGGTTTAGGTCCATTTCAGGCCACTGAAAATCTTCAAAGTCATATTTATCCATTATGGTGGTCAATCTATTTTCTGTATCTTTTGAAACGTTGATTGGTTTTTAGCATCATCTAGTACGCTTACAAATAACTCGGTTGACCCCATATTTACATTCCCTCCTCTCTTGGGTGGTTTTACAAGTGATTTCAGAGCTAGCAATCTGTAAATATACAGAAATCGGTTTGGTGTGGGGTGGTCATCGCCACCTGAAGATTGTCGGACCACACCAGGGGCGTAGGAACCAGGGGGGGGGGCAGGGGGGCAATGCCCCTCCCTAGAATTTTGCTGGGAGGGGCAACTAATGTTATTGCCCCCTCCAAATTTTTGGTCTGTTGAAATCTTCAAAAGGCTCAAATGCTCTTTTAAACGCATATAAAGCTTATAGAACCACAACTGTGTTTAAATTTCAGTCTTTTCCCGCCAATTGACATAGTAGTAAAAAGTACACATGCACATGCACTCGGAGAAGCTACACTCCATTAAAAATTCAAAACCATTCTTTAGACCCCTTTTCGTTTCTCTTTGCCCCCTCCAACTTCTAGAACGTTCCTACGCCCCTGTACCACACCAAAATAGCGCTGTAATGGACAAATATAAAATTAGCAAAAAGTAAGAGAAAAAACTAATTCACAGTTGAAGCTTTTTTTGCAAATCGTTGGCACATGAGAGTTTCTTAATACCATAAATATACACATTTCAACAACTCAATTAAGAAAATCTTTTTCTCAAAATAATATTACCTCTAATGGATCTTGATTGAACTTATTCGTAAGTACATATTTGAATCCATGAGAAAAGATCCTTTGCTAACTCCAAAGTGCTCTTCAGAGTAACTTTAAATCCTTCACAAGTTTGATTGCTAAGAAAAAAGGTTTTGTGTTCTTTGGGTAAAGAATTTCTAAATGCCTCCCACTGAATTATCCATTCTAGTGCATTTTCAAGTTGTTATTTTATACATATTACTACTAGCTTTGATGAATTCTGGAAAATCGCTTCGCATGGCCTCCTACCATTTAGAAGATCAAAGAGTTTATCCATTCTCAGCGTAAATATCTCCGTAGGTTCAGAATCTTTAAGTGAAGGAACACCCTCTCTACGGTACATATGCAATCCCGTTGATACACTTTTACTAAAGAGCTAAAGAATAAATTAAGTATTTGACTTAAGACCTGAGCACAATGAAAAGGTAATACACACCTGAGTGGCAAGACTGACAGACATCTTTTGGAAATTATTTGGATTTACATGACCTTCCCTTAGTTTGGGAACTATTCTCAAAGAATTATCTTTGTGTAAGTCGTGAGCCAGGAAATGACGATAATGGTTGAACACAACCGGTCCCTCGGGTGTCTGAAAATATATTTTGTTTGATTAAATTCTCCGAGTAACAAGTTTCCCAGAAGTACTAGCCTTACCAAAAATTTTCCATGGTTCAATAAGTTATTTCTAGCACATTTAAACAAATGTACTGCATCGCTAAACATATAAATATTTGAATTCTCATCACAAGGATGTACAAAACTATTTACTATTGGACTCTCAGGAGTAGCTGAAAATCCTAACATCTTGAATACAGATCTGTTGGTTGATGCGCCATTAGCTACTAAACCATCAACCATGGCTCCACATTGATGCCGTTTAATAATAGCTTGAAGTATTAATTCTGTCAAAACCACAGTAGGAGTTGCTCCTGGTGAACAAAAGGTCCCTATTGTTTGAACCCAGCCACCCATGTGAGGTTGAAAAAGAAACACAAGCACGTGATCTCCTTCTTTATTTTGATGAGGCTCATGCCTAATGCTACCGTAGTTAACTTTTCCAATAACTTTTCTTTCCGAGGGTCTAAAGTCCAGGTGCTTATTGACCTGCATCTCATCATGCATAAGTACCCCACGGCGTTCATTCAATGGTATCTGCGATAATTTTTCTTTCATTGTTGGAAATAGCGTTTCGTCAAAGCCAAAGTTTGCTTTTAGGTTTTTTATTTTCCTATTAAGCGTTGAAACGGATTGTAGTGGAAGGTACTCATTAGTACGCAGAAATTGATAAGTTGACTGAGACTTAATTTTTATAAGTAGCGAATCCAGAAGCATTATGCCAGAATACCTGTGTCCGACTTTTGACTTGACCTGAGAATTAGATAGTGCTTGAGCGAGGATAACTTTCTGCCTTTCGGGTAGCTTTTCTATTGCTTGTTTTCCACCTTCAAGTTGTTTAATTGTTTTTCGGCATTGTACTAGTTCAAGTCTTAGACCTTTGATAATGCTTGATTTTTGTTTCAGTTTGTGTCGCAGATAATACTTCTTACGAAGAACATTAGTTTTACTCTGTTTCAAATTGGCTTTCTTTGCCAACTCACACGTATTATTAGATCCTAATACTTCTTTCATCGCAGCTCGATCTTGTATTGACTCTGATGTATTCGTTTCTAAAACTGATGCTGTCTCAGCTTCGTGGAAAACAGGTACAGATTCATAAAGGTCTACTTTAGTTGGATTTTCTTTCTTATCTGTGCTTGGGTTTATATTAGTTATACTAGTGTCTAAATTTGATGAACTCTCACCCTCCTGATAAACAGTTACAGAAGACTGAACACATTGCTGTAAACCACCCAATTCTGTTGATTTCAAGCTTTCAAATCTATTACAGTTTTTTTTCCAATGTCATAATTTTGCAGTGATTCTTCTGATGTTCGTTTAGCAAGGTTGGTTCTACTAGGAACAATGTTGATATTAATTTCTTTTAGTGGAGAGTTCTGATTAGGTAACTTTGATGGCGATAATGGAAGACACACTGGCATAGATTTCTTTTGGATGGAAATTGGTATCGCTTCTTTTTTTAGCAACCATCTACTGCGCTGAAGTTTACACGCTTTCGCTTCATTGATATAAAAGTTGTTTTTTAGAATGTCATTTTCTTTAAAATGAAGTTCACATAAAACATTTGTGCACTTTAACTTCTTCACCTCCTGCCACAGTTTCAATTTTTCAGGCGTTTTAGGAGCTTTAAAATAACGTATTTTGGCAATTTCATCGTCTTCTAATTAATTTTGACAACGCTGCTTGGTTCTGCAATTTGAAACCCAACATTTGGATTTGGGTTTCGCCATTTCAGAATGGTTACTTATTTATTTATAATACATGGTGCTGTGTTATATAGACTCTTTGATTATTCAACATAAAACTATTTTTCAACCATATTTACCTCTACACGTTAAGCAATCGTTTAGTAATAGAACTTACCGATGAAAACAGGAACAAAATCTTGACAACAAGCTCAACGTGAAAAATACAAATTAAACAATTTTCTATTTCAAATTCCGGCCGCCGCTCTATTGCGCTAAATACCGCATCCCAGGAGAGCCAGAAACCGAGGGGGAGGGGGGAAGGAAGTTACTCAACCATCTCTTCTATAGCCTTGGCTTTGTTTAGAAGCCCGCGTGCGAATCATGCGTGATAAAAACATGAGCTCGTGGCTCCGGGAAAAACCTTTTTAATTTTTATCATTTAAGCCTAATATTCCGCCTATCTATCGGAAACCAGATATTTCGGCTTAGCGGAAGTCTCGCGTATTTTAGACACTAGAGGGCTCTGTGTTGAGAAAACATCTTGACTACGCAATAACTATGAAAATCAGTTTGGTTGTAAATCTCGTTAATTGTCATACTTATTGCTATTATGTTACTTATGGTACAACCAAGAGCGCATTTAGGATTCTAAGAACGAAAGGCCCTCTATCATGACCCGGGGCTACGGAGGTCATGATGTAATATACCAATGCGCCTAGGAGCAATCGTGGCCTGCCATATCACCGTTGGTCTCATCAGAATGCCCCGCGCTAACTTCCACAAAACAGCCAGGGGTAGCGAGACATCCCTACAACCGACAGTCGCACCATTGACGCCAGCCACCCAACCCTCCATAAGACGCGGCAATAGGACAACCAACGCGCGCGGGTTGCGGAGTGGTTGGCAGTTTCGCTTCGCTGCCAGAGTAGCCGGGTTCGATCCCAGCTTGTGGCCATGTGTGGCAGTTCGGGAAAACTCCTTCCACATAGCGTTAACAACTGGTAAAAAGAGGTTTTCCCTCGAGTTCTTCGGTTTCCACTTTAATTAAAAACTTGTTGAGGTAATAGTGAGTGTAGGAAGCGTTTGGCTCGCTGGGCATGCAGGGCTCTCCACCACCCTCCTAAGGAATTGTAACCCGGCCCATCGAATTAAAGGCATTAAACGTTGCTAGATGACTTGGGCCTAAGGTGGTTTCTTGGGTATTAGCCTAGTTAATTATTATATTATTATTATACGTTACTGTATAGCGTCATTAGTTTTTAACTCGATTTTTCTGAACGGATGAATCGAGGGGTAAGACAGTCTCAGATAATCTGTACACCGAGTTCGTGCATTTAGCACAGTTAAAGGTACATATTTTCAAGAGTTCGCGAGTTCCATTTAGCACTGTCATAGGTACGGCAGTGTACACCGAGTTCGCAGAGTGTCTTACCCCTCGGTATGAATGCACGCCAGAAACCAAGTTTGAGCAGAATCTACTCGGGTAGATTTGGTAGATAAGCATCTTATTGCTATTAACAAAAGTAGCATAAGACCCAAAAGTGTATCAGAACGGTATAGTTTTTTAATGAGAGTTTGTCGCAAAGTAAAAAAGGGAAACGAAGGGGGGTCGGAAAATACGTCATCAAAATCGAGGTACTCCAGCGCCGCCGAGTGAGGCGTTTTAGAACGTATGTCTACGGGCGAGTAAATCGAAGAGAGACAATCGCGCCAGACTACAGACTAAATATTATGTTGCTAATACTATTCCAACTAGTAGGTTATGTAGTCTATAGTGTGGCTAGGTCTCGCTAGAAATTTTAATAGGCGCGAAGGTACAGCTGACACACATTTGGGTCTTATGCTACTTTTGCTATTAATAAGTACGCATAAACGTAGAGTTTGAAATATAGTTATTTGGCTTCTCCTTTATCACGATTGCAGTCTTCGTAAGTTGTTCGAGGCTAATTTTTAATATTATGATTTGGTTTGCTTTCCAGGGTGACAGCGGTGGACCTTTGGTCAGTCAAAAAACAGTCGGAAGCGAGCCAAGATTTGTCCTACAAGGCGTGGTTTCGTGGGGACCCACCATTTGCGGGCAAGAAAACAGTCCCACAGTCTTCGTCAAAGTATCCCAATACGCGGATTGGATTAAAGAGACTTTGACTGAAAACTGAATTTAATAAAAGATGTTGAAGCCTTGATTCGTTTTGCTATTTTACATGTTTTTTTTTTAAGTTACGTAACGTTTATGCAATTACTTGACGTCATAGTCTAGCGATAACTTAAGGTGGGAGTCTTGGAACAATTTAACTTGGAGGTCTAGCAATTATTTGATGTCGTATTCTAAGAATTTTTTAACGTGGTGGTCTAGAAAATATTGAACTTGGAGGTCTAGCAATTATTTGATTTCGTATTCTAAGAATTATTAAAGTGGTGGTCTAGAAAATATTGAACTTGGAGGTCTAGCAATTATTTGATGTGGTATTCTAAGAATTATTAAAGTGGTGGTCTAGAAAATATTGAACTTGGAGGTCTAGCAATTATTTGATGTCGTATTCTAAGAATTTTAACGTGGTGGTCTAGAAAATATTGAACTTGGAGGTCTAGCAATTATTTGATGTGGTATTCTAAGAATTATTAAAGTGGTGGTCTAGAAAATATTGAACTTGGAGGTCTAGCAATTATTTGATTTCGTATTCTAAGAATTATTAAAGTGGTGGTCTAGAAAATAGTGAACTTGGAGGTCTAGCAATTATTTGATGTGGTATTCTAAGAATTATTAAAGTGGTGGTCTAGAAAATATTGAACTTGGAGGTCTAGCAATTATTTGATGTCGTATTCTAAGAATTTTAACGTGGTGGTCTAGAAAATATTGAACTTGGAGGTCTAGCAATTATTTAACGTCGTGGTCTAGCAATGTTTACTGTAGGTAGGGTTTAGTAATTATTTGACGTCGTGGTCTAGCAATTTTTATTTAAAATAGGGGTTTAGAAATGATTTGACGTCGTGTTCTATTGATTATTGAATGGCGTGGTCTAGTAATTTTTATTTTAAAAAGGGGTTTAGAAACTTTTTAACATAGAGGTCTAGCAATTATTTGAGATCGTGTTCTAGCAATAATTATTTGAGATCGTGTTCTAGCAATTATTTGAGATCGTGTTCTAGTAATTATTTGAGATCGTGTTCTAGTAATTAGTGAACGTCGTGGTTTAACTATTTTTATTTAAAGTTGGCTTTTGGCAAATATTTAAAGTAAAATCTAGAAATAATTTGACGTCGTGTTCTAGAAATGATGAAATATCGTGGTCGTGCAATTTGTATTGAATGTAGCAACTTAGCCACACCTATTCCTTTTCCAAAACTTTATGGAAAGATATTTAGAAGGTTTTGTTACAGCCATACCATCTAATTTAGGAGTTAAATCGAAACTAATTATACGCGTTTTCTCAAAAGATAAAAGAAAACCGATACTTGATGGCGCCATACTATTGGAAAATGTAGGGATTCCGTTCTGGATAGGAGCTTAGGTAAGCCAAAATGTAGGCAAGTACGTTCTAAGTTACCTAAGCACGTTCTTGGTTTAGACAACCATTAGCAGTGGTCATTAATCATAATTCCCACGAGAATGAATTAACACGCACCTTATTGCTGATTAAAGATTATACGATAATATTTCAATGTACCAAGCAACCGAGTGACCAAAATCGAAGCCTACAAGTTAAAGGGAGTATAAACTGTTTTACAAAATTGGGGTGTAATAGTCGAGGGGTAATTTATTAATTATTTCTAGTGTTGTTAATTTTCTGGAAAAATAAAATGCGGAAAATTCCGCAATTCGGATAAATAAAAAATTTAAACATTAATTACTTTTTAAGGGTTTTTAACTTTTTATCGATATAAAATGTCTAATATCAGTAAACATACTACAAAACATTATAAGTTTTACATTGTTAATTAGTTAAATCTAGTCTAGAGGTTTAGTTTTACATTAAGTTTAGAAAAAATGAGGAGAAAATGCCGCTTCATTTAAATTTGCAAACAATATATTAGCCTAATCATCGATTGAAAACTTTTTTTATTTTTTTCGGAAAAATGCGGAAAATTTTCCGACTTACAACACTACTTATTTCCATTTCGTACTTCGATAATCGTTGTCACCAAGTTTACACAGTGAGCTGTTTCGTCGAATCTTCAACAAATTGCACTGTTTTGTAACGAAAGGTAAGACCACCCCTAAATTACGTAACAAATACTATATTTTTAAAATATATAGAATATGTTATAAATATAATAGAAACATTAGCCTTAAAATTATTAAATTTCTTTCAAAATTGAGCCAATTTATTTATTTTTTGCCTATAGAAAACTTACAAGGAGACATCCCGAAGTGTAACCCACCGATTTTGTTCAAACTCGGGGGATTGGTAGACCTTCATGTGTCATGAAAAATCCTAAAGGGAATTTATTCAATGGGCAACCGTTTTGCCATGGCAACGAAAAATGTTTTTGACAACACAAAATATTAAACTTTCCCATTGAAAATAACATGGGATTTTGACCTCAAATTGATCAAAAGTTGATCAATTTTGATGTTTTTTTGTCAATTTTTATCTATTTTTTTCAATTTTTGGCATTTTAGAAATTTAGAAATTTGTTAAAATGATTCACAGGGGGGCCCTAGGAATCGGTCAGAATCCCATGTTATTTTCAATGAGAAAATGTAAAATATTTGTTGTCAAAAACATTTTTCGTTGCCATGGCAAAATGGTTGCCCATGGAATAAATTCCCTTTAGGATTTTTAAATTTACATGAAGGTCTACCAATCCCCCGAGTTTGAACAAAATCGGTGGGTTACACTTCGGGATGTCTCCTTGTTAGCGTACTATTATAAATGAGAAAAACTTGCAAGTGTTCGTTAATATAATAGATAATTTTGATTCCGATGTAGAAATACGATATGTGACGTACCATTTCATCGAGCCATACCCCTCTCCTCTGTTAGTTTTAGTAATTTTTGAGCAACCCCAGTGCCCACTTGCCCTTGCTGCGTTACGTCATTTGGGAACGCACGCGGGGTAGGCACTCGATGAAGGCTCTAACATGATTTGCACTCTAAAAAAGCCATCGTCAGCGCTCGTAGCGGGAAAAACAGAAATTTCGTTGATCCAAAATATAACTTACTACTTTACACTCCTATAAACATTATCGGAAACATAAATATAACACTAACAAGGACACATCCCGAGGTGTTTCTCCTCGATTTCTTTTCAAACTCGGGGGTTCAGTACCTTGAAAGCTCCCAAAGGGAAAAGTTTTGCCATGACAACCAAAAATGTTTTCCACGACTCAATTTTAAACTTTCTCTGTAAAATAGCATAGGAAAATCACTTATTGTATTTAATTGATTTTATTTTATTCAATTTTATCGATTTTATTTCATTGTTTTGGCATAATTTAAATTTAAAATTTTTTTGAAAATGGCAAAATTTTTACATTCGAGATTTTTAAATGCTATTTTACGTAGAGAAAGTTTAAACTTGAGTTGTGAAAAACATTTTTGGTTGCCATGGCAAAACGAATGGCCATTGAAACTTTTCCCTTTAGGAGCTTTCAAGGTACATGCAAGTCTACGCCAGGGGCGGATTTAGGCATGGTCTTTATGGGCTGCAGCCCAGGGCCCCGTTCAATCAAAGGGTACCCTTTGCGGTCAACAAATAAAAACAATTTAAATTTAAGAAATATTAAATGTTTCCTTTAACCTGGAAAATGTATCTGATACCCCCAAACTTGAGTTCATGGGAGAGGTCGCAAACAGTGTTAGTCCAGGGCCTCCAAATTTAACGGTCCGCCCCTGGTCTACGCAACCCCTGAGTTTGATAAAAATCGGGGAGAAACACCTCGGGATGTTTCCTTGTATGTTTAGTTTTTATTAACGATGAAAAAAAATAATGAAAAAATTAGCGAATAAGTAGATTAGTTCATTACGAAAAGGGATAAAAAAGGCTAAACAAATTTGAAGAAATTTAAAAACTTACAAATAGCTCGTACCGATAGATCTTCGAACAAACAAAAAGGCGCGAAACTTGGACCAAATAGATCTTCGAGTGAAATAGTTTTTATGACGTCTCAGCGACTCAAAACTTTAACTACAGTAACTTCGTTTAATTAGTGGATACTGATTATGTTAAGATGATTTTCGAAGAGTAAGCTCCTACCGAGAAAAAATCAAGTGACTCTGGTATCTCATTGGTTTCCAAAAACTGACTTCTTGTGACGTTTTGCCTTTCCCTTTTCAGGGTTCGTACAAAATTTCCGGAATTAAATTCCCTGACATTTCCAGGTTTTCCCTGACCAAATTTCAAAATTTTCCGTGACCATTTATGTAGAATAAATGAATGGTTTGAGGTAAAAATATTGAAAAATATTTTCTTTCAAAAATTTATTTGCCTGATTTTTTTGGGGTCATTTTAAAATTCCCTTACTTTTTGGGACCATTTCCAAATTCCCTGACCTTTTGTACCAAATTCTCTGACTTTTCCCAGACCTTTTGGAAACCTTTAAAATTCCCTGACTTTTAGGAAACCTTTAAAATTCCCTGACTTTTTGGAAACCTTTAAAATTCCCTGACTTTTCCAGGTTTTCCAGGTCGTGTACGAACCTTACTTCTTGTGCCAGAAGGTTATTCGACCACGAATTAAATATTTTAAACTCTTAAGATTCTATTTATCAAGGCTCTTGTTCAACAGCGCTCCTAACGGCCAAAAAAGTGAATTTCTTTGATCCACCATCGAAGATCCTACTTTCTACTCCCTTTAAAGATGGAATTCGAATGGCAGATTAGAAACGTGATGGATAATACGGATTCTTTGGCTCGTGCACGAAAGATAAAACTTCTTGAGCCACTTTTTTGGGAGGTGAGTATTCTCAAACCGGCATCGTACCGCGCGCGCCTCAAGCCGGGCCCGCGAACCCACTTTTCGTCCGGGCGAACTTCGACGCGAACCCCATAATAACTAAATCAATAATTTAAAATAAGCTGATGATAAATGGCGCGAGATATTTGGGCGCGCGCGCGAGGGGGGGGGGGAGCATTCCTATAAGGTAGCGCGCGCGTGCGTTCGCGATGGGGAGGAGGTGAGCCCCCCCCCGCAAATCTTGATAAGAGCGGCACCGGTGGGTTCGGAAACATTTGTCTGGGAAGTCATTTTTCGTCGAACAAGATGTTAGGGCCCCGGATGTTTCATTTGTGAAGGGGGTAGCCATGGCAACGCTGTCAATCTTGTTACGCGGGGGAGGGGGAGGGATAGAAAAAAAACCCGCTTATATACAAACGTACACATCTAGGTGGCGCCATTAAAAGCATTTTGTTGTTGAGATACAGAAGTTTCCTTTGTAAACACGTTCTAACCCAAAGCAAATAAAAGAGGACCGTGACGCCGAGAGCCGCCCTGCGCCGAAGAAAAACGACTTCTCGAATCGAAGCTACTTTGACGGTTACATCGCTTATTGAGAACGAAAAAAAAAACACCCTGCCCGCCATAAAGTAGGCGTTATACATTTCTTTATTTTCTATATTTTTTTATGGACTGGAGTTCGCTATTATAGATACATTTTTGCGATCTTATGGAAAAACCCGTAAGAATAGGTCCTCCTCTCCAGCGAATCAAAGAGAGAGAGAGTATAGACTGGACAAAAAAAAAAGATATATAACGCGGAATCGCGGATCCCGCTGCACCGTAAAAAAATGTTGAAAAAGAGAAGCGGAGGAACGCGCCATCTTTTTCATGTTTTAGTTTCCTTTTTTATCCGCTTTGGTAAAATATATGGCCATAGAATTTCGCCATTGAAAGCCTTCATTTGGAATAGTTTAAAATGGAGATAGGGTAGCAGCCAACTATACATACGTTTCTCTTTCCTTTTACCGAAATAGAATTTTCTTAATGCAGAAGTTGCTTGTTGGTCGTATTTCATTCTTGGAATCTTGGTACGTTTCGGTTCATAATCCGTGTAAATAATGATTGTCTATCTTGTATATATTGCATTCGAAGTAAAACTACTTATAAATACGGAGGAAAAACTACGTTTCAAAGAATATAGAGACCATACTTTGTTTCGCTGGCAAAAATTGGAGGCGGCCATTGCGCGTGAAGAGGGGTGCGTCGAGGAATCTGGCCAGATTTGAATTATTTCTTGGCATCTCGTCAACTTTAACGATTGAAGTCCTCGTTATCGCAAAATTCATGAGATTGTTTTGGGGTAGTTTACAACAAGAAGTTAAATCACAACTTACTTGTTAATTACCAATTTCATCTTTGAGTTGCGCAGATACTTGTCAATTCGATTGGTCTGTTCAGTGTTGGCATATGTAACATAATCACTTATAAGTATGCCATAAAAGCATTTTCGTTAATGAAACCTTGTTCACTGGATATGACGTGACGAAATACGCGTCATCAACTTTACTGATGGGAAACGGAAGTTAGTGAGAATTCCTCGCGCGTTTCTGGCTTTGCCCATGTCAAGTTTAGTTCGTGCCTCGCGATCACATGATTTCATTTCCATGGTAACCTTTTCAATAGCGCAAGGATTATAAGCATTTTTGCATTTTTGGGTCCGCTCAATGTATGTTCCGCGTGAAACAAGGTCTCATTGAATTTTTTTCAATGGAAATATTATACAGAGGCATACTTATGAGTAATTATGTTACATATGTTGTTGGTAAGCAGCGTGTGCTAAAGTAGGGTTCGTAGGGTAGTTCTGAGGGGTAAAGAAAATTTTGGCTATTTTAGAGCTAAACCAGGGCACACGAAAATGTGATTTGGACGACACTAATGTAAAGGTTACGAACGCGTAATGTTTCGTCGTCGCGTAACCAGCCTTACCAAAAAATACAAGGGCGTTATCCTGACTAATACAAATTGTTAGCTACTTCTCGCAACCGAAACGGGTCTAGGTAGCGTAACGGTGCTAGCTTCTCTGAGGTAGCGCCAATGATCTAGCGTCTGCTACAGACAAAATAAAGATGCATAACAAATTTTTTCATAAATTAACTTATCAAAATATTAGCAAATGATGCAAAAATTATAGTAAAATGCAAGTACCATTATTTATAAATTTAAATTTACGAATAACGATGAGGAAAAACTAATAGCGTCTGCTTTAACCGCTACCTATCTAGGTTTCAATGGCGTAGGAAAGGGGCGTAGCGATAGTTTTCGGTCGCGAATATTGAAACCATTTACAATAGCTAGATTTAGATGCCGTATCAAAAGCGTGTTAGGTGCTCATTCTAAAAAAGGATTTCTGTGATAGTTGAACGCGATGAAGACAGAGAAGCGACACACTTACGTGAAACGTAATTATAAAACGAATGGTCATCCTTATGGATATAACGTCGCTTATCCTACACCCAATTTTAAGTTCGTTTGAATTTTCAGAAACCCATTTGTCTAATTAACATTAGAAAGATTTCCAATTAATTTTGCTAACTTCGTCGGAAATAAGGAACCTTTATTTTATAGCCCCCGTTTCGTTCCCCTCATTTAAGGCAATTTAACTAATGCACGCGTATGACATCTAAAATACCATAAGTTAATCCCTTAGGCCCTCAAGACACTTACTACGACGCACTTCCAGGGCCAAATCACCGAGCATATCTAGCAAACCTTGTTGAGTTGATGAAAACTGCTTATTAAGTTAATGGCGAGCGTCTGCAGAAGGCGAATCCGGATAATGTAGGCCATCTTTGGCCGCCCGCTGTGGCCGAATACGTAAGATTGACTTCCTCGCTCGATGCCTCCCTAATAATTTAAAGTACCATTGTCGTAATTGGGGCATTTCCTGGCAATTCCTCAATCAATATGGTCCTGGAAGCGGCCGACCATAGAGATCGAAAGAATCTACCATCTCTTTTTTAGATGTCTTTTAATTGCGCGGTTATTACCATTTTCTTGCTGGGTGGAAGCCAGATTCGATAGAAATAATTGAGCTAACTGACCGAAGGGGGCGTGGGTGGTGCGAGCGCGTAACGGCGGGGAGACGTCGGCGCCTCCTATCGGGACTGACACGCGAAATCCATTGCAAAATTGGCATATAATTATTATGATAATTACCGACATTCCATCGGATTGAGTGGGTTTCGGACCTTGAACGCCATTTGTTCCGTATAATGTTATATTAAGAGCTATTAGCCAAGCCATAAAGAGGTTCGTCGTGTGGGCTATATATATCTACGTGGGAAAGAACTGCACCCTCCCCCCCCCCTTCACCCACGCAGAATGAGAGCTTGATCGATGGTGGGCAGGCTCAACTCATTTTCGAGCAGTTTTCCGTTTTCCTTAGTCGAATTGAGATACAGATTTTTCAGATAGATTGAGAGCTATAAATTTTCGAACAACCCATTGAATACAGGGAAATAGTTACCTCATTCATTGTGTTAATATTCCGTTTATAGCATTAGAAGTAACATAATAACAATAAGTATGTCAATTAGCAACAATGTTGACTGAACTGATTTTCCGAGTTATTGTGCACTCAAGGTTTAGTTTGCAGCCCCTAATGGTTAAATATGCCAAAGACAAAATATCATACTATAGGCTCCATGCGTAGTTTAAATTGTTATAAAAGGGTTGTCAGTAAATAAATCTTAAATCTTAAATTGTGGTAATAAGTATCACCGCCTAGTGACCTAGTTTTAAATTGAATATATGAAATCTGTCTGCTCGTTCAAAAATATCTCTGCACAACAGCTGAAAGTTTCAACCGAAAAATATAAAATTCAAAAATTATCTGCTATTTCTTCACATATTTAGTTCACGGATATTAAGGCAGATGGCGATACGGATCTGGGCGACAATGTCGAAAAAAGGTTCGGTCAGAAAATTAGAATTGTAACAATAGGAAAGGTCACACTAATAGAAGTTATGTTACTTATGATAATACTGATAAAGTTTGAAACATAATCTATTCACGAAGGCTAATTTAAAACAAATTACAGTAGGAAATGTAATTTTTATCTTTAATAAAGGGAAAAAATATATGTACTAACTTGGGGTGTAAGTCGGAAAATTTTCCTGAAAAAAGGACTCGGTCATTTTCAGGAAAAGTTTCCGCATTTTTCGGGAAAAATAAAAAAAAATCTTTCATTCAAAGATTAGTCTAATATATTGTTTGCAAATTTAAATGGAGCGGAATTTTCGCCTCATTTTTTTCGAATCTAAAAGTAAAACTAAACCTCTAGACCAGTTTAAACTGATTAACAATGTAACACTATTAATATTTTGTAGTATGTTTACTGTTATTAGACATTTTATAACTAAAAAAAGTTATAAACATTAAAAACCCTTAAATAGTAATTTCTTTCAATTTTTTATTTTTCTGATTTGTGGAAAATTTTCCGCAATTCCTAAAATTTTCCGCATTTTATTTTTCCGGAAAATGAACAACTCTACCACGGCCCCTATAGTACTGGGCCCCTAAAAAGCAGGTTTGTAGGTCCATTTCCTCCAGAAGGGATTACCCCCTTTCCACGGCCCTGTTTAAAATTAAAACAAAGCACTTTATTACTAAGTGTGTATTATTTCAATTGGAACATATTTAAAAATTTGCACCAGGACTGAAACTATATCCATTTTAGTCAAAATTAGTTGCTATTACTCGCCGATGGCATTCGCTATTGCCAAACTCGCATCATACTTCAACTAATAGTCTTAGTCGATAATTCAAAATAACGGCCAAAAATGCCGCCGATCAGTTTAGTAAAATATTTTCGGCGGCGTAATCGTCGGCCATTTTCGGTATGGAGATACAGGCCAACTCTCTCAAATGTTTTCGTTTTCAAAACGAAAGTTTTGCGGCGTAGCTATCGACTAAGACTATTAATACCACAACGTTTTGGCTCTCTAAGACGTATAAACGCTTAAAGGGCCACATAATCATATGAAAATTCCACCCGAATTTCACGTAGGCAAATAAAATTATTGAGATTCAAACAATCCTTCTACCTGCTAATTTTTAGTTAACTCACTCAGCGCATGTCCGAAGGTATCAAATGAAGCGATCCTGTTAGCTAGCGCCTTCTCTTGGCATGAATACGCAACATTTTTTCCGTCTCTTTTTGGAAATAGAAATAGTAGTATCATTAAGAACTGTAATTTGGCGTACATTCAGTGGCGTCACCAGAATTTCCAAACTGGTGGCGCTTAAGCCGTAAGCACTAGTCAGGGCCATCCCATTGAGTGATATGAGGGAGGGGGGGGGGGCTCCCAAATAGGTTTGTAAAGTTTAAACATTGAAGCTGGCTAGGAAAAATGAAATTTTTAAGTTCGAAGAAACATTTCGCCAAGTATATTGTAAAAATTCTAAATTTTAGGTGGAGCTTCAGAAATTTTACAGGTGGTTCAAGCGCCGCCTAAAACACCCTAGCGACGCCACTGCGTGCGCAGTCGCTGTTACGGTGATTTTACTAATCAAGGGATGATAATAAGCCAAGGAATAAGCGCTTGAGTGCTTTACTAGGAACATTCAGTGGTACCGAAACGTAGCTTTCAGAAGACGTTAAAACTTCCCTGTGCGCGATAAACATCCGAATAATAATATTTGAACAGACGGGCCTTACGTCTTAAAATTACCGGAAGTGAGTAGCTCTAACATCTAATCCACTAAAAGCTTCTCTAACTATTTATAGCGATTTGCCTTTCCAATGAGATATAATTCTGAACCTTTTAAACCATTAAGAATAATTACAATTGACGTCCTACCAAGTGTCTGTTTAGATACCTAGAGAAATAATAATTACGTTCAAACAAAACGATGCAAATATCGTGTCAACTCTTACGAATGATACGTTGGGGGTTCGTATGGCAGAAATTAGGAGCCCCTCGTGAGGTGAGCTTTGAAGTTTGTGAAATTGCCCACCGCACTCCGAGACCGAAAGAGAGCGCGTGGGGGGGAGGGGGGTAGCAGCCTGCGGCGAGAGTGCACGCGCCAAAAGAAAAAAAGAACGACCCAGCGATCATTAGAAGGAGAGGAAGGAATGAGAAAAAGCAATCTAGAGCCCGTTTGTCTCTCGGGCAGCCGAGGGTTGCTGCCCCCCAGACCTCCTCCAACTTCACTTCCGTCGATGGGCTGCATCTACCAGTATAATATTGTAGCGTTGTGCGGGGGGCGAACGTTGATAGTTTTATTAGAGGAACGGCAAAAGTGATAGCGCTCGAGTGAGAGATAATTCGTTTTTTTTTGGGCTCTCCGTTATAAATATGGATTTTTAGCCAACAAAGTGAGTTAATTATGATTAGAAAATTTACGACTTCGAAATATGTCAACGGTCGATTAAAAAAAAATTGTACAATTAATTAATGGGTCTTTAGCGACCCTGCAATAGAATGCAGCTAATTATTTAGGTTTCGGTTTAACGATTTGCTTCGTACGGAAAATTCGACGAGTTTTTATCAGCCTGCAAAGGCTGCAAACTTGGTAGACGGTCGTAAACGTTTTTGTACACCTGAATCCTGATCACTGTTTTTCTGATGTGCTTTGTAGGGGCGCAAATCTTGGCTGTTGCCTCGTAGAGTTCCATAAAGGACCTACCAAACATTTAAATTCTAGATTTAAATAAGTAAATTTTTTTGCCATCTTTTCTTGTTGCCTGGTAATAACAAAGTAATACGTTAGCTGGCTTCAGCGCTGTCAGATTTTAAAACGCAAATTATGGTATCGACGTTAAAAAATTATTGAATTCTTTGCAAAATTATTGCACCTCCCATTTATGACGTATTTAGCTAGTTTGGCGGGAATTTCAAATCTAATCTGTAGTCGTTTTAAGTGTTTTCCTCAAAGATTTACATGTTCTTGAAATACTTGACCTGTCATTCGACCATAGTAAATAACTTTTATAAATAACTGCCGGCAACAGTGACGGACGAAAACGCAAGGTTCATATAATCGGCTTGAACGCTCCTCTGTGCTCGCTGCCAAGGACGTATTTAAGGGGGTGGTTGGAGGTAAACCCCCCCCCCGAAATGCTGATGACTGGGGGGGGGGTGCCTAATAAAAATCAGTGAAACTTCCATTAGCACCCCCCCCCTTGAAATTTTCCCTCAAACTCCCCCTGAAATAAAATCCTGGATACGCCCTTGCTCGCTGCCAGATCAGTGTTTTATTCTACGACGAAGTCTGAAATTGCCGTAGGCTGAAAGAGAAGATTCAAGAGAGGACTAAGCTGGAAACCTGCCTGGCGCAGTGCTATCGCAGCCGTCATGAGAAAGCGGGGCTGAACACGGTGTTCAGAACACCAGAAAGTGAAAGCGTGCAATGTCTTTGTTATTGAAATCGAAATTTTTTGAGAAAATGATACTATTTAAAAAAATATTGAAATTACAGCCTATCAAAATTATTGTAAATAAGCGTACCATATGATACAATCCAAATTTCTACCTAAAATTATTGATTTGTACCATAATAATGGCACGTCTAACAGCGCTGGTTGGCTTTTTCAGTTATGAGTAAAGCCGGCTACACGGCGATGTTATACACTCTTTAGGCCAAACAACAGTTGAATACAATTAAGGCTATATACTACACCACAGACGAAATATTATACTATAGAGACTGAACTTCTATTATTGTGGACACTGGAGACTTGCATGTCAAATCTCCCAGTTTAACCTGGAGACCGGACACCAGTGCAGACTGACTAATATTACTGTGGACACTGGACAGGATACTAATTAATATTACTGTGGAAACTGGACAGGAGACTTATTAATATTTCTGTGGAGACTGGAGGCGGTAGATTTAATTGTTCAGTGGTTTATCACAATTATCAAAAGTAGCATAAGACTCAAAAGTGTGTCAGAACGGTATAGTTGTTAATGAGAGTTTGTTGCAAAGTAAAAAAGGGAAACGAAGAAGGGGTCGGAAAATACGTCATCAAAATTGAGGTACTCCAGAGCCGCCGAGTGAGGCGTTTTAGAACGTATGTCTACGGGCGAGTAAATCACGCCAGACTATAGACTAAATATAATGTTGCTAGTACTATTCCAACTCTTAGATTATGTAGTCTATAGTGTGACTAGGTCTCACTAGAAAATTTAATAGGCGCGAAGGTACACTTTTGGGTACATTGGGTCTTATGCTACTTTTAGAATTATTCAGCAATTTTAATTGATATCTTGTAGTATTCCTGTTAGATGGCATGACCGCTTGTCGTACGTACCATATTCATCCTCCTATTTTTGTAAGTGAGACAAAGTGCCTTCTCTTATGGACCAAAATTCCCTATTACAGGTAGGGACTAAGTTAGCCCGTACATAATTCCCTATTTTTTATAAGTGAGACAAAGTGCCTTCTCTAACTTTTCCTTTTATAGGTTATATTATCAGGGTAGGCCTTTCTAGATTAGGATATAAAAAATCTGCGCCGATTTTGTGAAATTTACTCACCTTGGGAAATGTATCAAACTTCATTGTAAAAGTTATCCTTTCGTAATTCTGGCACGTAGCACTCAAGATTGGTAGAGACGCGAAAAATTAAATAAAATTACGAGTAGTAAGTATATAATTATCTTTTAATATATTAGTTTATTTATTAATATTAAACATTTTAAGTAGTCTCTAGACTTGGTATTACCGAAGAAGAAACAACTTTAGAAATTATAAATGGATTAACTTGGTGACTTTTTTCTAATAGCTTTTTTCTGATTAGAGCCATAAGATGGTGTTGCGAGCCAAGTTCGTCATTAAACATATGCTCATTTAATGTTGAAAAAATGTCATCGGAGAGTAACTGGCACATTACTTAACACTGTATTTTTTTAAATTGATGTTTTTAGCGACGTTTTTGTTCAAAGAAGCGCACTGCTTTCTCAGTTAAAAGGAGTAGAAGTTTCGTTAGGTCTTTTGCATAGCAATGATCTATTAGTGAAACTTACTTGTTAGTGGGGAGTTTCTCTGGTCTTAAGCAGTTAAACAGGTTTGGATTTTTAATTATTTTCTTAGTTTCTATAAAGATGTTAGGTGTGGATGTTTCCTCAGTAATAAACGTAATAAAATCATCTATTTTTATCTCCTGAGATTATTCCGTAAATAAATCGCACAACTAACATTGTTGGAAACTGAAACCTCGCATAAATAAGACGATGACCTAAGTGTTTTCATATACTGCAGTGAATTACCTATAGGTTGGGTTATTGTTCCACCCACCTCTGACGAATTGAATTAAAATACAATTCTAAATGGTCTTGAGATACTTTGTAGATTAAAAGGTACTTTTAAATTAATAAATGGTTAACAAAATCTGGTATAGGTCAAAATAATTTTGGCCAATTAAACATTATATTTCAAAGGTGCATCTGAAGAGCAATTTATTTTTCAACAACATCTAAAACACTGGATTATCACGGCAAAACTAATAATTGCAGTCTTCCTCTGACTTTCAAAGATCAACTTGCCTTCTACATCTTCAAATTGAAAATATGTTCTTTTGTCTTCATCAAATCACATTTCATTATTTCCATGTTAGACCGTCGAATTGTTGCCTTGAAACCTGTAGCCCACGGATTTCTCGAATTTAAAACAGTGTTTCCATATTGGGGGAAATTTTCATATTGCGGGAATTTTTGGGGTCTCTTTTGGCTCTGTGGGAAAATGGAAAATTATTTCAAAAACGTTGATTTTGTGGGAATTTCCATGTCTGCGGGTATTTATCCTAAGTTTTTTTTTTATTTGACTCAATAGAAAGCTCAAAATTTTCTAGAGCCGTGTATCTTCGTAAATCTTGGGATTTGCCGGGAGTAGTGGCTCACTCCTGTAATCCCAGGCGTCCGGGAGGCAGAGTTTGTGGATGGCCGTGTGAGGACGACCACCAATACCCCAACGGGTGTCGGAATACTTCCGCCACGGGTGTCCTCACCCCTGTCCCCACGTATCCCCCCGTTGGCGTGGCCGTTACACATATCTCGCCCTGATTAATCAGTTATTGTGTGCTGGTGTCTAAGGCCTTGGGTCGACACCGATGTGTGGATGTCTAAAAAAAAAAAAAAAATTGGGATTTTTTAAATAATATAATACTACAACCAAAATGTTTAAAAATTGTAATTTCAAATAAAACTTAATTTTAAAAAGTTCATTTTCCAAAAATTCTTAATATTAGGGCACGTTTTCCGTTGATTTTTTGTTGTGGGCGGGGCTAAATTGGGGCGTGGGAGTTCGTAGTAAATTTATAATCTAGCAATGGGAATTTCGACTTCCGAACATTGGCAACACTGATTTAAAACATCAAACAATCTGTGTACAGAAACTTAAGAAAGATAGTCTCAATATCGAGGGGCTGATCACTCCGCGTAATCGGTGTACAGAGCCGTACATTTGACTGTACTAATGGGATTACGCGTAATTTTTGAAGTCCCTGCCTTTGGCAGTGGTAATCTAAGCGTAATCCGGTGTACAGATTTTCTAAGAGTGGTTAACCCCTCGCTCAATATTCTAGAGAAAAGATCCTCAATCGACCATACTCCGATTTACGCCCAGCGGCGAAAAGGCCGGGGTACAATGGAGTTTTTGCCAGGGCCTAATAGGTTCAGAGGTCTCTGACCGATTATTAAGTAGGCTTTGATCCTAGATTGTTAAAAGGGCAGCGTAGTTAAACTCGACGTTTGTTTTGACAATTTTTTCCGACTGCTTCCATTACGGATTTTTGGCGTACGATAAGTTATTTATTTTATTATTTTACTTGGAATAAGATTCTCAAGTAAAATCCGATCTCCATCGTTTTCTTTTCAAGGTATTTTCCTTAAGCCTTGGTATATATTGCATGCAATAAATTGTTATTAAAGTCACTATGAAACCCTTTTCGCCTTATTAAAAATTGAACATTTATATATTTTTAAACTAAACAGTTTTGGGCTTAAGATCTTTGAAATATTTAAGTCTAAGCTATTTTGCAGTATTGCAGAATGGTTTAAGTATGCTGTGTGGTAGGATGTCATAGCGACACCCAGTGGCGTAGCGGAGCCCCCCGACGCTCGCCCCCCCCCCCCCCGCGCACCATCAGCTACGCCACTGGCAACACCAGGAAAAAATCCTCAAAATCATTAATTTTCTTTCAGTTTCCAAGTTATGATATGTTAGGATGAAATAGCCAAAAGCTGTGTAAATACAGATTGATGATATAAAGAAACCGAACTAGTTTGTTCGTTATATTTTAAAGAAAATTCGTATTTGAGACCAAAAGGTGTTGGAAAGATACCTATTCTGAAACACGATGCTACACCAGCATTATTTCACTGGTCAACGGAAAATACTGAAACTGGGCAACATTCAGACCACGCTAATTCTCTGGCAGCAGAAAACGACCGCAAAGCTTAGAAATAATATTTTTATGTGTGAACTAGCGTGCCCGAGAAGTATTTTTTACAATCAGACAGTAGCGATAATGAGGAAACATTTTCTTCATCTAGAGGTGAAGAACCAATGATTGATTCCCAATCAAGTGCGAGCACTCCCAATCTGCCATTAAGTAGTCAAACAGCAAGTAGTACTGGATCTGACTATAGTATTATATTACTGGCATACTTAAAAAGACCGACTAAAGAGGAAGTAAATTAATTTGTTGTTATTAGATCTGATGCAAAAGGAGAAATTTACTTTAAATACATTTCTTTGCAGCGATAAAAAAAATTAAATTTTAGGCTGGATATCCATCCTACCAACAATTTTGGGTTTTCCACCAATTTTTGTTGCCCGAGGTAGCTTCTGTAACGTACATTGGCCAGGACGGTTAAACTAAAGAAGTAAAACGTGGCCCAACAAGAAAATTAACTCATATGGAGGAATTTTTATGGCAATGGCGTGCCTCCGTAAAGTTTATGTACATTGGAAAACTAATTATTATTTTATGTTTCTTCATTTTGTACATTGTTACTTATATTATCACAATATTTTAAAGTATAAATATTTTTCGCAAAGTAGAACAACAATCAAAACTTAATATATCAAATAGAATATTTGAAAATGATACATCCAAATAATTTTAATCACTAGTCTTGACAAGAGCAAATTATGAATATATAATGAAAATTTTAAAATATCTCGCTACCATATTAGCTTTATAGTGAAATGTTTTTGTTCGAAACACGAATCGTTGCATGGTTACATTTTCACACTTCTGCCCATTTCATTCTAACATCATCACTTGGAAACTGAAAGAAATTTAATGATTTTGAGGACGGATTTCTGGTGTCGCTATGACATCCTACCGCATCCTACTTAAACCATTCTTCAATATTGCAAAATACTTAAGACTTAAATATTTCAAAGATCTTAAGCCCAAAACAGTTTAGTTAGACAAAAATCTAGTTTTTAACTCAAATTTTTTAATTTCAAGTCATGAATAAATAGATTTATTTAATGGAAACTTATACGAGATGTATGTAAATGTTTAATTATATATATTTATATCTTTGGTTTCAAATAATTAATTTAAAATTGTATTTTAATAATATTAAGCCAAGGCTTATGTAACATCTATGACATGAAATATAACAGAATTATGAAAATTAGATGACACAGTGCTGGTGGATATTAAACTATAAAGTTAGCAAAAAAAAGTAAGCTGTGGGCCTTGAAATAATATTAATTTTGAAAAGTAATGCCTAATAGCTTTTTAATTCAACTCCAGAGTTTTATCTGTAGAAATGAATAATCTTTTTAATTAAACTTATTCGATGATGTTCTATGCCCACTTCGGAAAAAAACATGTGTTCGGTAAAATCTGGAAAAATATCTGTTCCAACTATCTTACGAAGAACTGCAAGCCAAAGATATCTTATTGCAGGGCATGGATACCGTAAGTTTTGTCGGATTCAAGAATCTCTGAGGCGACATATTTCGTGAACACTTTGATGGTTTATGCGAATCACCATTGTCCTTCAACTGAGTTAATCTGGAATGTCGGTTGTAGGCATAATTGTGTTCATTTGTTTCTTCTTGAAGGGCTTGCTTGGAAATTTCACATTTTATCATATTTCTAAGCCTTGAAACCACAAAGCCAGCAATATAGAAAAAGAAACTTAAAAAGGATGCCTTTTAATAATAGTTAAAATTTACAGTGGCCAGAACTTACCAAAACATTGTCTTCTTCCCAAGTGGCATCCACTTCTTTGTTAGATTGAGATGTTGAGTCCTCCGGAATCAAGAAAATATCGTCATTTTGAACAGTAACTTAACAGAAGTTAAATTGGTTTCTCCAATTGTTTGCTTGAATAAATAATATACACGAAATATATCGGTATATTGTATTCTAAAGTTGCTCAAACTAAAACCTGCTACTTCACGTTCATCAGGAGACCAGGCTTTATTAATACCGCTCGCTTCTGAACCGTCTTTCTTTACTACACTACCACTTCTGAACCGTCTTTCTTTACTACACTACCACTTCTGAACCGTCTTTCTTTACTACACTACCACTTCTGAAAACCGTCTTTCTTTACTACACTACCACTTCTGAACCGTCTTCCTTTACTACACTACCACTTCTGAACCGTCTTCCTTTACTACACTACCACTTCTGAACCGTCTTTCTTTACTACACTACCACTTCTGAACCGTCTTTCTTTACTACACTACCACTTCTGAAAACCGTCTTTCTTTACTACACTACCACTTCTGAACCGTCTTCCTTTACTACACTACCACTTCTGAACCGTCTTCCTTTACTACACTACCACTTCTGAACCGTCTTCCTTTACTACACTACCACTTCTGAACCGTCTTCCTTTACTACACTACCACTTCTGAACCGTCTTCCTTTACTACACTACCACTTCTGAACCGTCTTTCTTTACTACACTACCACTTCTGAACCGTCTTTCTTTACTACACTACCACTTCTGAAAACCGTCTTTCTTTACTACACTACCACTTCTGAACCGTCTTCCTTTACTACACTACCACTTCTGAACCGTCTTCCTTTACTACACTACCACTTCTGAACCGTCTTTCTTTACTACACTACCACTTCTGAACCGTCTTTCTTTACTACACTACCACTTCTGAAAACCGTCTTTCTTTACTACACTACCACTTCTGAACCGTCTTCCTTTACTACACTACCACTTCTGAACCGTCTTCCTTTACTACACTACCACTTCTGAACCGTCTTTCTTTACTACACTACCACTTCTGAACCGTCTTCCTTTACTACACTACCACTTCTGAACCGTCTTCCTTTACTACACTACCACTTCTGAACCGTCTTCCTTTACTACACTACCACTTCTGAACCGTCTTCCTTTACTACACTACCACTTCTGAACCGTCTTCCTTTACTACACTACCACTTCTGAACCGTCTTCCTTTACTACACTACCACTTCTGAACCGTCTTTCTTTACTACACTACCACTTCTGAAAACCGTCTTTCTTTACTACACTACCACTTCTGAACCGTCTTTCTTTACTACACTACCACTTCTGAACCGTCTTTCTTTACTACACTACCACTTCTACCGTAACATTTCTGCAACAAATTATGTTTTAACTGTAGGATACGCGAAAAACAATGTTATTCTTATTGCTTAAACCATGGAGCAGAATATCTTTCTTTCCCTAGCAAAATACTAGTAAATGTCCTAAAAACAGAGGGCTTTCTGCTCCATAGTAATAAGTTTTCACGCTTAAACCTACACGAACAGATTTGTGATCAAAGAATGTGTCACTTATTTCAATTTCATCAACTAAATTCTCAGTTGGAATGGTGTCTTGTAAAGTTTGTGTTTGCCATTTAAAATCACGGTTCACAGCTTTTATCCACTTTGAAAGCGTTTCAGGTTTAGAGAAAGGAAACCTATAGTTTAAAACAATTATAGGTTTACATTTAATATAAATTATTACAAAATGTTACAACCTATGGAAATAAACGTTTGTGCTTGGATTTTCGGTGGTTTTAATTTTGGCAATGAACAAATGCACAACTTTTAACCATTTTGAAAAGAAAAATAAATTTCGCGTAAAGGTAACCATCAAACTTATTGCGTCTAGTTAGGCTTAACTTGAACTTCGCGCTTGATATCAATTTCAGTAACTAATAGGTGGCGCAAAGCTCTTGTGTAGAGGTGTGCAAATACCATTTTTGGGGATCGAATCGAATATCAAATATTTTTTCAAGGCACGTCAAATACCAAATCGAATATTTAAAACGTCAAATAATTTGGTCGAATATTTTAAGAGCAAAATTTTAAGCCAGTTAACTGATCAAATACCAAATAGTATTTCGAATACTAAAAAATGCGACGTATTTGGTTTAGAAATAACCAAATAGTTTGCATATTTTTTAAATATTATATGTATAATTTATATTTTATTTTATTTAATAAATTTAAATTATAATACTTAACTTTTTCAAAGAAACCTTTTACAAACAAAATTTAAAATACACATTTTTTAAGTTTAACTACCCCAGGTCCAAGTCAGCTAGCGACTTTTATTTTTTAGTAACTACTAACTACAATTAAAATCAAAGGATCTGCTATATTTTTCATGCTTTGCAAACACTTCATTAAAATCTCGAGATTTTAAATATATGTAAAACACGAAGGAGCAGATCTTTTATTACAAATAAAAAAATATAATATTTAATTTCATTTATAATAATTTTAAAATAATAATTTAGTGATCTCAAAAATTCAAAACCGAAAATTCCAAAAAGTTACCTACTTCGACCTTTCTCCCAGTTATTATTTTTGTTTTGAACTTGGTTTACGTTTTAGTTTTACTTTGCTATTCTAGAAAATTCCATAACAAAGAACAATAAGAATAATCTAGCAAATAGGCGCTAGAATAAACAGTTTCTGCCTTTCGCAAAGAAGTTTGAATACACACGGTATGAATAATGGACGTGCAAGTTACTCTTTATATGGTCCTTGCCGCTGTGGCCTAAAGAGAGGTGCCAGAAATAAGCACTAGTTCGGAAATTTCACAGCTTTCTCCTCTGAGGGCCTTGTAACCCAAAAAATTAGAAAAAGACCCGCGGTTATTCGATCAGTTTGCAAACTATTTGAATATGCCAAATACTTTTTCCTATCTTTTCGAATATTCGACTATTTGATCAAGAAGAACGAAAATTGGCGAACTTTCCCAAGTGCTATTCGACTTGGTATTCGATCGATTTATTTGGTCTAACAAAATATTTTGCACACCCCTACTCTTGTGACAATAATATTTTTTCGACCGGCAGGTGGCGAATTTTCAGCCGTTTCCCCCGCGTCTGCTTTTTCTCACTTGCGTGTAATAAAGGCTTGCCACCCCAAGCGCTGGGTGTCTATCCTATTTACTATGTATATGGTCAAAACCCTCCGAACCTATTAGGCCCGCGCAAAAAATCCATGGTCCCCAGATGTGTTTCTCCCTTTTCACCGCTAGGCGTAATTAGGAAAATGGTGGATTAAGTTATTTTTTGTAAATCATTTGATGATATAAATATATCAATACTCTTTGCCACCGAGCTGCTAACAGTTTGTGCAGCCAAGTTATATGAAATTTAGATATTTTGTTTTTTGAAAAAACAAACGATATATCCCTATCAATCCGCTAATAATTATGTCAGGTTATCAGGGGAAAATTTACGAGTGTTTTCTCTTACTTCTCCAGTGGGTTTATTAGGAAAACTGCATTCGACAATTTCTTTTGTTATAACAACACCTAGTGAGTGAGCCAAAGAGCAATACATTTAGCCCCGGTTTTATATATTTCAAACAGACACTCGGTTACAAGATTTTTCAATCAAGTAGCTAGGAGTGTCATGAACCACAAAGTATCCCAATGCCCACTGATAGCTACAGCCATAACTACGAGTGCTGATGTTGCCACTCCATCACTGTCTTGGGTATCCTGTTCCAACCCTAAGTTTACCTATCTGTAAAATTCTTTTCCAGTCCATTTGGTATGTTTTTCGGTTAACATGAATATAAAAACAATGCAAGTTAAAGTGTATATTCAGTTGGTCAACCTCATTTTTAATATATACAAAACTTTCCGCGGTGAAACCAGGTTGTCCCTAAATTTTATTTGTCCATTCCCGTGGGGTGTTGGGATGTGGTAGGGAAAGTGGTTTTCTTAAAAATGCTTATGATTTTGGAGAATAAAAACGCACCATCATGGCAAAGCTTCGAATTAACTGAGAGTATTGTAGCTTCTTTTGATTTTTCAGTCCAAGAGCATTTTCTTCTAAGAGAAGATTTTGTTTTCTCAGTTGGTGAAGAGCATACTTTAAATATTTGCATTTCTTGGCCTGCTTAGTAGCCTTAAGTTGTTTTTGTAGATATTGAACTTGGTTTCTCTCAATTTCTAAGGCTTTCTGTAGTGAAACCCAATGAAAAAATATTTGGCATGATTTCTCTTAAATAAATATAAAATTAATACTCATTATAATACTAGTTTATTGGTTTTATTTTTACCATGAACTTACACATATTGAAACAAATGGATGTATTAGTTCATGTTTTTATTTTTAACCTTAAGAGTTGCCTTTTCTTCATGTACCATTAAAGGATCAACACAACTAAGTAGTGCCGGAAATATGTCTAAAAAATAAAAACTTTTAGAGTTTAACGGTAATAGTAAGTGTAGGGAGTTGTTGGCTCACGTGCCATGAAGGGCTTGACTGTTCAAAGTATTAGCTTAGCTGATTCGAGGGGTTGGTCACTCCGCGAACTCTGTGTACACTATCGTACCTCTGACTGTGCTAATAAAATCCGTACCTTTAACAGTACTAAGTACGCGAACTCGGTGTAAAGGTCATCCGGGAGTGACTTACCCCTCGAGCTGATTATTAAAAAAAAATAAGATTACTAAATGAACCAGGTAAATTACAGTTCAAAAACCTACATGATCGTGATTTGTTTTCATTTTTTCCCCAGTAATTTATTACAGACAACACTACATTCAACTTCATTCATTTATCTATGTTAAATACCAATTTCTCGAACCAGTAGCGGATTATGTTACTTTAAGGTGCAATTTACTTATAAGGCAATTAAGTGGGGTTATTTTTTCATATTTTATTGAGTAATGTAATTTTTGAAACCGCTGTTGCTAACATTATGAAACACATATAATAGTATTCTTTGGTCCTAGTTTCATTAAATCTTAAGTAAAAATATGAATTGCGTCTCCTTTTCAATATTTTCCGTGTTAAGTATCTCCCGTTTTTCCAACGTGATAGTCACTTTCCTTAAAGTGTTTTATACATAGAAAATTGTAATTTCTAGGGTTTTTAGTGTTAAGCCATTTTGTGTACAAAATTCTGTTACGTTGCTTAATCTTTTAGCATGAAAATGTAAGAGTATAAAAACATTATCTGAACCAGTTATATAAATTGAAATAATACGTGTTAAATGTTATTTTGGTCATTAGGTGAAAGACTTTTGCAATCAGGAATAGCACAAGTTTTAAACATTATCAGATTTAAGAAGTTTAAATTTACTGTATTTTATTCCACGGGTATTAAGTGCTAATAAATCATAGCATTGTTGTACTTTCGAAAATTAACTTTATTTATGAAAATAAAACCTTTCACAAGTTGTTTATGAAACTTGCAATTTCAATTTCGCGCGATTCTTAGTTTCCCCTTTCGCACATGGGTGGCGCCACGTATTTTTTATCCATCTTATAGATACGACGGGGGCGGGGGAGAGAATTTTCCGTAACAAGCACGAGCCCACCCCCGACTCTCAATAGTTTATCCACTTATTTTTGTCTCTATAGGTAGCACTTCCTTGTTGCTTTATCTGTATTTTGTCATAAACCAGGATACGCGAATAAGATAAGTGATTGGACAATTCACCAGCGTGGTCTTAAAAAGATCATCAGATAGCAGTCCTGACCAACTATTTCATCGACGTGTACCCTGCTGTTGTAAAAAATACTAACAGGTTACATTGAAGAAAAGTAGTTGTTTTTAAGCCTCTTGAACTACGGCCGCAGGACAGTTTAAAACCAAAAAGTAGCAAGTAACTGCTAGTTTATCTATTTCCGACATCGTGTGATCAAAACGAATTGCGAATACACTAGTAACAAAATGTAAATCTGTTTCGTTTGCGCTGGATTGGTAAGCAACGCGGAAAGGGTTCGGCGGATGGCTCTTACGTACGACGAAATATCTCCGGAAAGCCGGTGTACACGAAGAATTTAAATTCTTATAAATACGTTATCGTGTATCCTACTTTATTATAAAAATAAAATCTTGTTATCCCGACTAAGTCTAGTGGTTTTCTAAGCCTCATGCAAACTACTTCTTACAAAGTAGCGTTGAAACCGTATTCAATAGCAGTTTTAAACGCAGTATCTGTCGCTTGTTTCTTGCACGTATTACTAAAATTAATTTTGATTCTTTCTGCGTATTTAGACATAAAATAAATACCAAAACACTATAATATATTTTAGAATTTATTGTCATAATAAAAACCTTTGATAGACATTATGCAAGTCATGTTCTTCATCGACATCGCTACAGTGCTGGACAATGTTTTATATTAACGCAAAAACTACAACGACGGATATTATTTTTTTTGTCATCCTGCACTGCCATCGTGGCGGGGACATAAAAGTGAGTCTTCAAATTGAGCAAACCCGAGTCTTCGCTGTGGAAATTTGCGACGCCTCAAAATTGCTTTTGACAGCAAATTTTATTACATTCTCCAGTTTCCAAAAACTTTGCCTCCGTTTAAATGTTTTCTTATATTAGAAAGGTAAAGGAAAAGACCAATAGACTTTTCATCTTCAACTTTTGAAAGCTTTGTATACTCTGTCATTTATCGAAAATTTATGGGAGTACCGGAAATGGCCTACACCTAAGACAGTTAAAATGATCGACATTTGTTGTAGTAAGCATCAGTCTAACCATAAGGAACAAAATTACATGTGGTCAGAAATTTATATACCGGTGCTACAAGCTAAGTATAATGATAACTTTCTTACCGAACCTTTTTTCGTCACTGATACTCTAGCTACCAAACGGGATAATATCATCGTCCTTGGTAGTAGCATATTTCGTCTTGGGAATATTTCGACACTAGGGGGCTCCGTACCGAATTAAATCATGATTGCGCAATAAAATGAAAATCATTTCGGTGATAATATTTTTTTTCTAATTTTCATACTAAGGTTTATTATTTTATTTATGGTCTAACAGCATTAACTAGTCATTAGGTGGTGCTGATTGTCTTCCGCATTTAAGCTGTTCCACTTTGTTTTGCTTTCACAAGGTTTCTGACTAACTTTGTTGTTGAGCACAGTTTTTGACTCAAGTTAGCGTATTTTCGTTTAGTGGTTTCCGCAACAGCCCCAAAAATATGTAAATTTTATTAATAAAGGTATTTTATATTCAAATTATTATTAGTTTTTTCGATCAAAAGGATATATGCGGAAGTTATCATATTTTAATATTTGGAGCTAAGCCTCGGTCACAAAAATTGGTCAACGAAAGCGTTTGCGCGGCTTGTGTTAAAAAATTTCTCCATTTACGAAAAGGGCCAAGGCCTTACATTGGGCTGCTCCAATTGGGCACCCCTGTTCTAGATTACACGCACTTTGCCAGATCTCGAGCAATTCGAAACACCTTGTAGGCGCATTCATCAAGTTTTTATGGGGCCGCTGGCTAATACATTTTAGATGTTTTAAACCACAAGAAATCGATATTTTAGGGCCCTCAACTGGATTCTCAAATGCTGAGGGCTTAAAACGCCCTTTTTTGAAATCCTTTGAAATATAGCGAAAATCAGCTTGGAAAAGCCCAACGCCGCTTCTGTTGAGAAATTGCCGGATATTAATCAAATGTTTTATTTCCAAATAAATGTTCAGTTTTCACTTTTTCCCAATACACGTTTTAAAAGGTGTTGAATACGAATTGAGTTTTTCAGTTTTTAATTTATCGACAAAACTCCGACGTTACGTGATAGATCGCCCTTGATTCTCATTAGCGAATGGGATAGTTGGAGACTTGGAGGTGTATTTCACCTACAACAAGAGGTGCAAGTTTCGTCAGAGTCGCTATCGATTTTTACGCTTTCTCTAAAACACGGGAGTTCCTCGCGAGACGAAAGACGAGTGCCGGATTTGGCCAAAGTTTCCAGCCTGAGCAGGGTTGCCCAAATGAACGATCTATAGTAAATAGCGATTTCGACCTTCAAAATAGCGATCTCGACCTTCAAAATAGCGATCTCGACCTTCAAAATAGCGATTTCGACCTTCAAAATAGCGATCTCGACCTTCAAAATGGTGAACAAAAATATTCAGCTCGAAAATATAAAAATTAAAATTATAATAATAAACAACTGCTATAAACAAAGCTATTTCTAAATTAAATAGGCCCAGGCCTATATTGGGGATCTCGAAAAATTTGGTACAACCGGCGCCCAGTAAAAATTTAATATTTTTGGAAAACGCTTTAACTAAAATTTGACACCGCAGCAATATATTATCAAGAAGATTATCTTCTATTTGGTATATGTCGTAAGTAATATTTTTTTCGCAGTTAGACAAACAAATCACGTTTCTTTACACAGGTTGGATTACTTTGGCCACGGAAGGCGGGACCTTATGAGCTGCTGCTTCGCAAGCCCTGCATGCGACGCGAGCCAACAGCTCCCTACACTAACTTTATATTAAAAAAAATTAAAATACGTAAATAGAATTGTAAAATACTCTTAATATGCTTTTGTAGCTATATTTAAATATATATTTTCGTATAATTTAAAATTAACTAGTGCTCTTTGCCAAATATCGATGGCGCTTGAGTAGATATTATAGCAACAGGGTTGCCAGTCAGCAGAACATAAGAGTCCCCGCTTCCCTAGTATGTACAAGAGCTCTTAACTGTGTAGGAGAGTTGTGGACAAATTAAGCTAGCGCTAGAAAACGTGTAGAAGAGTAGTTTTCACTCTTACAGGTCAACGGGGGGACAATTTAGTCCGCTCGTCTCTGCTAGACATACCTAGGGCCATTCCAACGGGATACCCGTGGCGGAAGTTGGACAACCACCCGATGGGCCCACAACATTCTTTACCTCCCAGGAATTCGACACACCCCCGGCCAGTCCCGGACTGGCTCCTTAGGGGCCCTCGGCTAGGGACTGAATAGGGGCCCCCTTACCAGGTGGTGGGGGGTATGGAATAAAAATCTAAATACTTATTTATATGACAACAAATAACGTTTAAAGTGTACTTGACTTTAGGAAAAATGTATTATAAACAATTTGGGGCCCCTTGCACAAATGTTCTATGGTTTAAGGAATTTGCACAAATGTTTTATGGTTTAAGGAGTTTTGCACAAACGTTTTATGGTTTAAGGAGTTTTGCACAAATGTTGCAGATTTATGGAATTTTGCACACATATTGTCGATTTATGGAATTTTGCACAAATGTGGTCGATTTAAGGAATTTTGCACAAATGTTGTTAGTTTAAGGAATTTTGCACAAATTTTTTATGGTTTAAGGAGTTTTGAGCAAATGTTTTATGGTTTTAGGAATTTTCCACAAATTTTGTCGATTTAAGGGATTTGCACAAAGGGCTTAGGTACAGAAGTAGGGATGAACTGTGCTCCTAATGTTATCGGTTTAAGGAATTTTGCACAAATGTTCTATGGTTTAAGGATTTTGCACAAATGTTTTATGGTTTAAGGAGTTTTGCACCAAGTTGTAGATTCATGGAATTTTGCACAAATGTTGTCGATTTATGGAATTTTGCACAAATGTTGTCGATTTAAGGAATTTTGCACAAATGTTGTTAGTTTAAGGAATTTTGCACAAATTTTTTATGGTTTAAGGAGTTTTGAGCAAATGTTTTATGGTTTTAGGAATTTTCCACAAATTTTGTCGATTTAAGGGATTTGCACAAAGGGCTTAGGTACAGAAGTAGGGATGAACTGTGCTCCTAATGTTATCGGTTTAAGGAATTTTGCACAAATGTTCTATGGTTTAAGGATTTTGCACAAATGTTTTATGGTTTAAGGAGTTTTGCACCAAGTTGTAGATTCATGGAATTTTGCACAAATGTTGTCGATTTATGGAATTTTGCACAAATGTTGTCGATTTAAGGAATTTTGCACAAATGTTGTTAGTTTAAGGAATTTTGCACAAATTTTTTATGGTTTAAGGAGTTTTGCGCAAATGTTTTATGGTTTTAGGAATTTCCACAAATTTTGTCGATTTAAGTGACTTGCACAAATGGTGACGATTTAAGGGTTTGTGCAAAAATTCCGTTGATGTAAGGTATTTTGCACAAAGGGCTTAGGTACATAAGTAGGGATGAACTGTGCTCCTAAGGACTTGGCCAACTTGTTACCTTTCCTATTTTCACCTTATCTGTGAACGAATTTAGCCGTTCCACTTGAGCTGATGTTCAGGGTTCTGTAATAAGGGTGCAATTATTTTTGGAAACACGGTAGGTCCAATTAAGGATTATTTTGTTTATTTGAAGATGAAATCCAATCATTGATCCCAGTGACTTTTGAGGACACAAATTATTTGGCTCCACTTCTTAAAGAAAACCGTTGCACTTAAATTAAAATTGAGATCAAAGCGGTAATTATTTTCCAGATAAGTCGTGTTTAAAATGCGGAAATAATGAAATCGCATCATATTTCCAATTTAAACGAGAAAACGTTGCTCATATACTTAAAAAAAATGTTTTTTTAATGGTACTTCAATTAGTAAGGTTTCTTCTTCAAGGTTCTTAAAAAGTATGAACTGCAAATGAACTTTGCCCTATTGAGCATCGAAGTGCGTTTCACTTTTTAGAGGTTTTTTTAGACTAGCTTTGAAACGATAATTGGTTTTATTACATCTATTTTGAATTTTTGATAAATTATAGATGGTCTCTAGCAACACAATATTGAAGCGAAGTAAGCAATTTCAAACCTGGGTTCGATTCTACATCTCTCCTTATGAATCATAAGGATCAAAAATTTTCCTTAAAAATTTAGATTATCCTTAAATTCGAATTTTCGTATACTACTCCTATCCTTGAGAAATTAAAATCATAATTAATTAATGACTACTCTATTTAAAGGTATTTGTTCCTATGAATAAGGGTATAATGAATTTAATAGCAGGAATTCATACCTCAACTTGGAGTGCTTATCGCGGCAGATTTTCGTCTCGATGTGGCTGACGGTTTTTTTGACTTAACAAACAACAACGTGAGAGGGGAGCGCGTTCAGAGGGGATTTTTTTCTCTCGTAGGCGGGGCCAAAGCCGTCAGAGTTATCTTACCATACGCGATACGGCAGGATAAGCATTCCAAGTAGAGGTATGGATTACTGTTAATAGTAATTAAATTGATTGTAATATATCCCTTAAAGTCTACCTGCACTGTCTCCTATTTTCTCGGTGCATCTCCTTATAGCACGTTCTATAAAAATTATTTTCCGTTTTTAAAAGTGCGCGTGACTTCATTTATAGCATCACTGAGGTCACAGATGCTTATTCATTTGGCGGGCTCGAATGTAAATAAGATTTAACCGTGAAATAATTATTCCCTGGTAGAAATGTTTCTTTCATACAGATGGGGTAAAGATAGTTTGATCCACTGGTACTTAAGACCATGATACGGTGTAATCAAAGCCCTCTAGTTTTTTATGTTTGGTATGTTTTCATCGTACAACGCGACATAACTTGTCCTGGAAATTTGGCTTTTTAATTTCTAGAGTGTAGCTAAACGTTGCCATACGTAATCATGATCTAGCCAATTTGGCGGTTTGAGTAAAATATATTTTGTTTGGCTTCTTCTACGTCATACATTCCAGATTTCGTGTTTTCGGGTCAATTGAAACCGGAAGTCTGTCTGCTAAAATTCACATTTTCTATTTGGAATAACTGATAAAATAATTAATATTTTAATATGAAATTTTGACAGTGTTGACAACTATACATAATCTTATAAAATATTAAATTTTAATTTTTGGGTGAAGGTAGACTTTAAGATTATCGATTTTTAAAAAACTCCCTTTGATCAATATTTATTTTCATAATTTAATTTAAATCTTAAATAAAAAGGGGGCGAAAAAGCTAAACTCTAACAAATTTAAAGTAATGTTTAAACTTACGAAATACTCGAACCAATAGGTCTTCGAGAATAAAATTAAAACGCGAAACTCGGATCAAATAGATCTTCGAGTAAAAAAACAAATGAAAATGGAAATTTAATAACATTTTAATTGTTTTTTACTAGAAGATCTATTTGATCCGAGTTTCGCGTTTTTATTTTATTCTCGAAGACATACATGTATTGGTTCGAGTATTTCGTAAGTTTAAACATTACTTTAAATTTGTCAGAGTTTAGCCCTATGTTTATTATGGACTTTTCTACTTTTTCGCGTAATTTAACTGCATTATAGTCCATAGGTGGTTTTTATTAACCTACTTTCAATGTGTCCTTGTTTTGTGGATAAGCCTCGCCCAGTTACGCGAAATCGAACGTCTCCTAACAAGCACTTCGGGAAACGCCATTGGCTAAGAATTGGTCACGTGGTCAAGTTTTGGCTTACTCCTTAAGGATCATAAGGAAAGGATTAGAATACGACTTTTCGTTAAAGAATGGAATGGTCCTTAGCTTATCCTTAAGAGCGAAATAAGGATTTGTCCTTATGTAAGGAATCCACATTTTTAATGAGAGTTCTAGAGTCGGACCCCTGGCTTGTTTACGATTGAAAAGTTCACATTTAATCATTTATTTTCTATAAGCTAATAATCGGCTAGGCCTAAGTTATCTAGCGACTTATAAGGCCTTTAAATCAGGTGGCCGTGTTACAACGTGAAGGAGGGTGGTGGCAAGCCCTTCATGCCACAGCTCCCTACACTAACTATTACCGTTAATATCAACAAGTTTTTATGGTGAAATGGAAAATTGAAGATTTTCGTTGGAAACCCTTTTACCCGGTAAAGAGAGAACTTCCAAACGCAGCACAGAAGGAACTATTTTCACCCAGTGCCACAAGCTGGGATCAAACCTGGTTCTTTTCGCTGTGAGGCGAAAGCGCTATCCAATCTTCCACAGAATCCACACCATTTCATTCAAACCAGTCAACTTTTATTTTGCCTAACTAACTAACCAACCAAAAAATGAACACAACACTTTTTGAGTCTGTGGCAACCGAGTGGCAGGTCACTTCCTTGATTAACGACGCCCTCCTCGAAAGATTAAATCCGATTTAATCGTGATTAAAAGGATTAAATCGAGATTAAAATAATTAAATCATGATTAAAATGATTTAATCGAGATTAAAATGATTAAATCGTGATTAAAATGATTAAATCGTGATTAAAATGATTAAATCGAGATTAAATAATTAAATCGTGGTTAAAATGATTAAATCGGGATTATAATGATTAAATCATGATTAAAATGATTAAATCGTGATTAAATAATTAAATCGTGGTTAAAATGATTAAATCGTGATTATAATGATTAAATCGTGATTAAAATGATTAAATCTAATTATAATGATTATATCTGATTAAAATGACTAAATCCTGATTTAAAAGATTATATCATGATTAGAATGATTAAATATCGTTCAAATAGTGATTAGATTGATTAAATCGTGTTTAGATTTTCTAATCTTGATTAGATTTTTTAATCTTGATTACCCTGATTTAATCATTTTACTATGATTAAGACGCACCCAAAATGGTAGTGACCTGTCCCTCGGGGACAACGAAGCTTAGCTTAAAATCATCAGAGACTTGATTCAAAATAACTTTACGCAATAATTTATGTACTTTAAATTTATAAATAAATAATAAATAAGTTAATGCCATCGTGAAATTCAGCTTAAATTAAAATTTTTAAACAATGCTTTTCTATAACTAATTATGTACTAGATTTCACCTAATCTGAATGTGATAATCGAGAAATTTTGTCCTTACCTACAGAGAAAACACGTTTAATTATTTACGGTGAAGCTCAATTTAACTAATAAATTTAATTTAACGACACGATTTTAATCAAGAATTCCAACAGCAGACCGCTTTCACCGTATTTGGTATTGTGGCTTACTCGGCGATTTCCCATTGCAATAAAACTAAAATAGCCTTTTAAAATGAGCGACCACTGTAGTTGGCCAATTATACAGTAGCTTTGGTGTTTTCCCTGTCTTAATTTGCAGACTAAATACTTCTATTAAATGACAGAGCTAGAACTACTCGAAATATTTTCGTATTTTTTCCAATTGTAGAATTTCCCAAAATCAAATTCGTAACAAATATTATTATTATTATTGAGTTTATAATAATAAAAATAATAATAAAATATTAAATATTTAGGTATTTCATTGTTTGTGATGCTTATAATTTGTTACATAATACCTTCAAGGTTAAACAAAAAAATGTTATATTTATTTATTTATTTGTATTTGTGTAATGTGTATTTGTATAATATAACGAAAAACTCTGTATTCTTGTAAAACGTGCTGCACAATGCATGTTGGAGTGCAGAATAAACAGTTAATGAATTGGATTGAATTATTATTATTTGGGTACCTTTAACAGTACAGAAGTTGTTAAATAAATTTCTACCTAATGTTTTATGGGGGAGCCTAACCATAAAAACATTAAAATTAATTAGAGATTTTTGCGGGATGGGGGGGGGGGCCTTGAGTTCTCAGCTACGCCATTGACTGGGAACCAATTGTTATATTTATTTTTGAAAGACTCAGACTCCGCCATCTATTGTACGAAATCGATAGTATTTAAAATGGAAACTTACACTTATAATAAAAAATTTTCCCAATTTCTAACTACTTTTAGAAAATACATACACGAGGTGTTAAATCTAAATTGATTTTACTTTATGCTATTAAATATTAAAGTTTAATTATTTATATTATTTAAATTAACAATAAAATATGACAGCAGTTCCCCATATTGTCAGTATTTCCGATAAAAAAACGAATTTCCAATAAACTTAAAATCGATAAAATAGGAAATACAGTTCACCCATATTGTCAGTATTTTCGATAAACAATAAAATTTAAAATTAATGAACTAGCAACGAAATAAATTTACGTAGATCTGTGTATATTTTCATTAACGAGACCGCGAATATAAAAGTGTTATTTGTTCTCGTACACGCGTACAATCTTGGTAAATGTCTTTATTAGCTTAGAAGCTCTCGTAGCGAGCCACTAGACTGGCGTGGAGAGAAAAAAAGGATGCTGGAGAGGCGCTGGAGAGGCCGAGAGAATGGAGCGTTGGCCAGAAAACTCGGGCCCGATCGAGATTGTAGGCGCGCTTCTCGAACTCTACTCTAACCATTGCGGATCCATTTTGCGAAGGCACCCGCCGCGCACGCGCCGCGCCCCCTTCTTCCCCAATTTCATCTTTCTCTCTCTGGCGGGCCAGGGCCCCCTCTCCATCCTCGATCAAGTGGCGGCGCCCGCGCTGGCCTCATATTGCCGAATTCCACTCTCCGGGATGCGGCGACGTCCTCCAGCCACCGGAGAACACAATGATCCGCGGAATCACAAACAACGAAAGCGCGCCAGTTCTCTCTCCGCCGCTCCGAGATCCGAGCGTGGCCCGCCTCGCGAATCGTCTTACTTTTAACCGTTGAACGCCAGCGAGTGAGTATTGCCTTTGAGAGATATCCCCGCGAGCTCTCGCGTGTCGCGTCCTCAGTTGGTCCTGTTTAACGGCTTTTCCGGAACCCCAGTGAACTCTCCCCCTCCCCCCTCCCGAGGAACCAGCTAAGAAAAAATCCATCTTCATCAACCAACGATTTTTTGGGGATTTAAAAAGAAAAGATCCATTATTTCAGCAAAAAAAAGCCGGCATCTTGATATGAAATTTTGAATTTCGAAAAAAGCACAATCGGAGCGCGATTCGAGCCCTTCCGGCGACGGCTATCGACTGTGAATAAATTTCAAAAGCTGTCTTCTTTTTTGACTTTTCGATTTTATTTCTTTGGCCGGTTTTTGTCCGCTGTTTCTTCCGAGATAAGTCGGAAGATGTGACCCTTCACCGACAACAGCGGCTACCAGTGGCCGAAGCTAGTTGAAAAACCACTAATGGAAGATATTTGCTAGATCGATTCCATTTTCTCACCTGCCCGCGCTCGGTCTCTTCGCGACGAAGAGCCTTCGAGTCCCCACCTCTAGAATCGGGAATTCCACTAGCGCTCGTCCGTTCGTATCAAATCAAATATAAAGTTATATATACTCTGTCGCAGTTTTTCGCCCGCGAAAACCGGATCGAAGACGAAACCGTCGTATTAACTAAAGTGTTTGGTCCTTCTTAAATTCGAATCTGGCACCTCCGCCAGATTGAACTCGCGGCTTGCCGTTCTTCTTTTTGATCGCTTTGCCATCAAAGACATTTAGATGGCTCGAGGAAAATGACGTTTTATCGGCTTAGACTCGTGATTTAAACGCGCCGAGTCAAAGAGAATACAAAACCGGAACAGATTGATCCGGGGAACGGGTCCATCTTTTTAACAACGAAAAAGTGTCTCCCGCTCAAAAAAGGAGGAAATAAAAGATGAAATCCGAGATCGTTTCGGAATAACTTGTCTCTCGTCAAGAGTTCCTAACCAGGAGTCACGAACCAAAAAAGAAACGCGATGGAGATAAGCAAGGTCTTCTTGTCGGTGATGTTGAGCGCCACTTTGGTGACGCTACTCGGTCCCGGTCGACTTTCGACGGCCAACGGGGCTCTGAGCGAAGCCGCCGCGGCTCCGTCGTCTTCGTCCATCGGAGGTGGTGTCGGGGGTGGTTCGTCGATCGGAGGAGGCCCGGTGGCCGGTGCTGGCGGTGGCGGCGGCGGTGGTAGCGCTGGTGGCGTGGGAGGAAGTCCTCCAAACACTCACAGACTAAGTGCCCGAATTGTGACGACTAAATACGGAACCATGCGAGGCATCGTAACCTCGTTCGGAACCCCGAGTGGTCAAGTAAGCCGTCATTTGCAGCCTGTTGAGGCTTTCCTGGGGATTCCTTACGCGAGCGCTCCCATGGGCTCCTTGCGATTCATGCCGCCGGTCACTCCTTCTCACTGGAGGGGCGTCCGGGTGGCCGATAGATTCGGGCCCGTGTGTCCGCAGAGACTCCCCGAAGAGATCAGATGGGCGTACCCCGCCTCTCATCAAGCGGGAGGCGCCAACGAAGGACCGGAAATGAGCCGCATTAACGAAACGGAAGCGCTGAAAAGAATGCCCGCTGGCAGGTTGGCCTCGCTGCGACGACTCCTGAGACATCTGGGAAATCAGAGCGAAGACTGTCTTTACCTAAATATTTACGTTCCATTCTCTGGCAAGTATTTCGGGAATTTTTCTACTTTGCCTCCCACGAATTCCTTTCCCTTTTACGCGCGACCAGAAGTAGATAATATACCTCCTACTAGAGAAGTATTCGCTAAAGTTATCTTTACTTCAAACAGCCTATCAGCTGATTTATGGAAGAGAAAATTGAGAGTTTGAAATTAACCAACTGGCTTTCTAAATTTCTCAGAGCTAGGTTTACTTATCTACCTCATTGAGTTGGGAATATTAATCTAGAGATCCAATCAAATCTGCTCCCCGCGAAACAAGTTTTTGAAAATTACGAATGTGCCGTCTCCTCTAAAATGAGAGAAAACGTTATCATATGACCCGTGGCGCCATCCATTATTTTTGAAAATCTTTTGGCCGGAAAACGCGTCTTATATGAACGAACCATTGAGAGATAGACGGCGCCACGGGTAGAATGATAAAGTTTTTTCTTCATTTGGGAGCAGACGACAGTATTCTGATTTTTTAAAAACTTGTTTCGCGAAATACTGAAATTCGACGTTTTGATTGGACCTCTAGATTAATATTCCCAACTCAATGATCTACCTATTCTGCTTATTTGGTTTGTAACATGTCGACCTTCGCAGGCACCCCACTTGTAGTATGATAATATTTCGAAAGATAACTAGCGCTAGCCCGGCCACCTGAATTAAAGGTATTAAAAGTCGCTCGATGACTTGGGCCTAAGGTGGTGCCTTGGGTATTAGCCTAGCTGATTATTATGTATTATATACCCCGAATACTGACTTTTCATACCGATTGCATCGCGAAAATAAGGTTTATAGGTAAATATCCTTTGAACTAATACACGCTCTAAGTTTTGAAACGTGATGTGGAAGATATTGTTTGGCAGAAAATATCGAGTCCTTATTACGGTCTAAATGGCTACTTCTCTTGAAAGGAAATGTATTATTAACTTTTGATCAAAGCGAAGCGTATACCGTTCTTTGGTCCGTGAAATACGATGAGAGCTTGAATTGTTGTCGGTTGAAATTGTGTTTCTCGCGCGAAGAGAGTAAAAAATAACTCGGCTTATGCTAAATAGCGCGCGCCACCGTGGAAAGACGCATTGTCCCTACTTAGTCAAACAGCGACCGGCCAAATTAGTTTAGGCCTAAAAATCTCGTTACATTTTGAAAGTTAGATTTTTCTTTAGAAAATGTTCTCGAAGAAAATGAAAGGAAAATGGTTTTCAGTGGTGGGTGGCTCTCGGGTGGGCTCGGGTGGGTAACGAGTGCGCCCTTCTGGCCATCGATCGAAGGATCCCCACTCGTTCGTCATTTTGTTCCCACTTTCTAATTGGCAATTACTTTAAGTAGACTGCGTGATACGAGAACAGCTTGAGCTGGCCGCTTCTTGCCGAGGGTGACGATGACTTTTTTCCCGGGAAAACCACCGGGATCACGAAATTTGCATTCAGTTTTCAATCCGATTTTCATTTTGTTTTACTTATAAATAAAACTAGGCTTAGTCGCGGGATTATGTTTTCCTAAACACTTAACGGACGGTAATTGCGTTAAGAGCGCGAGATAGCTGTCGCGTTTCTGTCTCGACTGTCGCGCTCTTAAAAGAATAAACACGCGGTCTTATTGTATTTTCCACGACCAAGATAAAACTCTTTAGATTGCTGTAATAAGCTTGTAGCCCCGAAAGTGTCTTATATACGTTTATTTAATTATTTCTTTTTTGGGTATTTTTTAAGGAAGTATAAGTGGATGTTTGGAATTTTTTAAATAGAGTTTAAGATTGACATTTCTGGCCAGTAGTGGCATACTGGCATTACATTACGCATATTTCTTTCCGTTTCGAAATGGTGAATATTTTTCTAGTCGTTAGTTCCATTCGTTCGTGTGTTTAAAATTTGTTTCCATAGATATAATTTTATTTTGATATTAATTTAATGTTTGGGCAAACAAAGTGGCTCAGAACAATTATTACTATTTGAAATTAATAGTAACACTACTAGTCTGCCTTTACACAAATGACTTGATAAAATGCCATTTGGATCCAACTGTTGAATAAACAAAGTTTTTAGATGATTTCGAAATACATTGTAATTAGATCAAATATATCACATTATCGATCAATGTTTAATTTGGATGGAACCAATTTTGAATATTATTTGGGAGTCAAATTTGATTCATCATTTGCGTAATGTTAAATCGTTGATATATCGTCGATAACCGGAATAAATAACGATTAATGTTCGTAAGTATGATTCCGGGGCGACACCACCCTTAGTGACACTGAAACCAAACGATATTTCTATTTAAAAATATTTCTTATCTTACAAATAGAGTGTTTAACTTGACCAAGCTTTCATAAATAAATAAAATAACACAAATTTTTACTATGAATGAAGTTATTTTACAAAACGATATCAAAAGATAAAAATATAGTTGCTTTAAACTATGTTTTAGAATTTGTATATGAACTTATATATTTTGCTAAGTAATTAAAATAGTTTGATTCGTTTTGGCTATAATCATAAGCTTAATGTCTATAAAATAAAAATTAAACAGTAAAACTTTATTCTGTAAAACGTTTTTCTATGTAATTTATAAAAGTAGATAGTCTTCGGGTTCCTGGTGTAATAATTAATTTGGTTAGAAAACACGAATGTTACTCACATTTTAGAACGGTATTTAAAATAAATTAACTTAACACTTTAGCTTTTCCCTAATTTCAAATTTAAATATTAAAAATGTGTTTTCCTGTTTTTGCTACTTGATGTTCTAAATCCTAAGTAAAAACCAATTGCAAACTAAAGTAGACAAAAGAATAGCACTTGGTCAAAGGAAAAATATGAAATTCACCACAATTGGTGGCTAAATCGACCTTGAATATATTTTCCCGAAAATATAATAAAATATAAAAAAACAAAACAAGTACTATAAACATGACGATCTTGACCTTGAGTATGACGATTTGGATAACCACAAAAGAGCTCTAGGTTCACGAACGGGCACCTAGAAGCAACAAACACAAGGAGAACGCAGCTAGCCTTTAAACACGCTAAGGCAGTGTTGTGTACAAATATCATTGGACGAACCTTTACGCTGAACGTTTTACGGGTGGGGGTGGGGGGGGGGGAAGAGAGAGACAATTTCTGAATTTTCCCCTTCCGACGGCAACAGGCGCTAAAGCGTCTAACCAATGAAAAATGTACATAAGAAAATCCATGACTTATGACGGGTTGCGTTCTCCTTGTGTGGGGTGTTGTGTTTGTTGCTCCTAGCTGACACACCCCTGATATCGTATAAAATATTATCACAGATAACGATGTTAACAATCAGAACCACATATAACTATAAAGGGTGTTTTTCAAAAGGTTATGCAAAATTTTTAAGGAGTTGTAGGGGGTGAGTTGAAAAGTATGCCTGTTTTGCTCCCATTAAAAGAGCGCCAGAGAGCTTCAAAGTGTGGTTTACTAGCCCCTGGAAGTAGGCTGCATCACCCTAATGTTTAGCCCTCTGATAAATCTTTTTAAATTAATGAATGCGATTTTTGGTATTATTGATGTAAATGAAGCGACGATAAAAAAGATTCCTTTTTCTGGCGCTTTGAAAAATTAATGATACATTCTTTATTTGATTTGAAATTATCCATTTTAATGGACTCTTTGTGTCCGTTAAAACTGCTATGAAATGGCAGTTAAAAGGACATTATGCTCCGCAGTTTTATTATACAAATAATCAATATTATATTCATGCGTATGGCTGGAACGACTAAAATATTCCGCTCAGATTTATAGGCTTCGAGCTTAGAAATGATAGCACCATCTACTTTAATACCTGCAGAGGCGTAGTGAGGGGGGCAGGGGGGGCATCCACCCCGGGCGCCGTTGGTCAGGGGGCACCAAAGGGGCGCCCACAATATTAAATCGAATATTGGATTATATACTAAAGTTATTGTTAGGGCAGGTGGGGGGTGCTTTTTTTTTAGTTTTGCCCTGGGCGCCAAATAACCTCACTACGCCACTGAATACCTGTCAACTAAATGTGTGAAGAAATAGCAGACGTCTTTTGAAAACGAATGTTCTTTAACTGAAACATAATAATAATAATAATCAGCTAGGCTAATACCCAAGGCACCACCATAGGCCTAAGTCATCATGCGACTTTTGAAACCATTAATTCAAGTGGCCGGGTTACAATGCGTAGGAGGGGGGTGGCAAGCTAGAATATCGAGATAATATTGAATTTCACACATTCGATACTTCTGACCAAAGTTTAAACTACGCACGAAGCTTATACAACATCCAATTTTTTCAATAAATACGCAATTGAAATTATAAAAACTTGTTATAAATTAAAATGTTTAAATATAAAGTAATTAAAGCCAGTAAAAGATCCAAAGGAAACGCCTTCGATGCTTTTCCGTATTACACCAAAGGGACCCCGTCAGGTATAGCCCCCTGTCGTAGGTGCAGATCGAAATATTTTAATTTATTGACGAGAAGCTCGGGCAATTTCTCAATTTGACCGGCGGAGAAAGTTAACCCGAGAGGTAAGTCACTCTCGAGTTCGCTTACTTAGTACTGTTAAAGGTACGGATTTTAAAGAGTACACGAACTGTTATTAGCACAGTCAGAGGTACGATAGTGTACACCGAGTTCGCGTAGTGACCAACCCCTCGAATTAGCCGTGACTCTTTACTTAATCTATTTTATCCTCTGTTGATAAACGTAACGTAGGTGTGCACCTTTTCATATTTGAACTTAATTTTGTTCAATCGAAAAAATCTTGATTATAACGGTTAAACTTAGACGATAAGCCTAGGTCATACATAAGACGGCGAACGTGTAAAATTCGAAAGACGAGTAATGAATGATGCCGCCGCGTGCCCTGTTCCAAATATAGCCAATTATTTAGTCCCCGTTCGTATGCTTTGATAATCTGAAACAATCATGCCTAATACACTAGGTTGTATGTGTAGCCGACAGCGACATCTATCGGATCATCCTGGTACTCTACAACAGCCTCCTCTAACGTGCCCGGGGGGGAACTAGACCACGATGCTCACGGATCGTATCATATCAATAAGCGTTTTGCAACGGAGCCAGCAGTACTGCCAGGCACGCGCAAGACATTATGGTTATTCACTTTTGACGGCCAAATTCGCGGCAGTAATGGCCAACTCGCGTGTCCAACTGTGTACTATGAAATTATTAGGCTTAGGTTTCAATTTTAAAGCAAGCGTCGGCTCGACGTCAAGTAGTTTTTTTTCCAACAGATGTCGCTATCGTCGTAATCAAAACAAGTTAGTTAAGCTACATTTTTACCCAAAAGGCGGGTACTTATAGGTACCCCTCGCGTTGATTGGATCGTTTGTAAATTGGTCAATGACATAAATTACAGTAATTTTTAACAATATTTCTTACATGGCATATTTAGTTTAGGTTAAAGCCCACTTAATAAAGCATAAGTTGCCTAAATATAATACTCTACAAAGGCTCTCTGACGACGTTATCATTTGGCTATTTTGAATTTAACTTCCTTTTCCATTAATAGATGGCACCACGCTCTCTACTAAAGTCGCTTTTTTTCAAAGAATCGAATATATTCATGGCCATCTCTAATAATAGGGTCCTTTTCATAATACAGGTGGCAAGGATAGAGCCGGCAGTTGCTTTAAGTCACAACACAAGCAAGATAAATTTTAATTAAATATAAATAAAAGATATACATTTTTACAAATATTTTAATTTTAAATCACAAAAATCAAGCAAGATAAATTAAACAATATATAAGATGTGAAATATGTATACCTTATTTCAAACAGAGGACCTTGAGATGATCCATAATTTAACCGCCCGACGATGATAAATAAAACCTTGCTCTAACAGGGCTACCAGCCACTTATCAAAAGCGACTACCCATATTGCTTCGCGCACGTCTGGCTTCTATGAAAGTCGTCAATTCGCGCAACCACTTTATGAAAGACCATCCTAAACTGAAATCGATCAGTGTTATCTTAATGCGTATTATGTTAATTATGCTTTTACCCCTTAAATTTACCCTTTGAATTTCTCCCTCTCTATTACCTCTTGGAATATTTTAACGGAGATTTAAGATAGAAATAAGAAAATGAGTCATATTTGAGATAGGAACCTTATTTTACTTGAATATTATTGAAGCAAAACTTTGAGGTCATTGCCTCGAATAGAAAATTCCATTTGCACGCAACTAAAACTGTCGTGGCAAGTTTTCGCTTATCAATTTCACACTGTTACATTAATGGCACTTCTTTAGTAAACAAAGATTTCAAAATGTGCAACTCGACTTTCAAATTTATTATGGCGAAAATATACTAATATTTTACAACATAAAATATGTATTATAAACAGGGAAAGTTCGACCTTGAAAATTTTCATATCGACCTTCAAAATTGTCATGTCGACCTTCAAAATTTCAATCTTTTAACTTGGAAAGGTGTACATTACGACTGTTCAGTGGCGTAGCCAGGGGGGAACGTATATTCGTATGTACAAATATTTTTTTACTTTTTTTTTGCAATGGTGTGCCCCCCCCCCCCGAAACAAAATCCCGGCTAGGCCCTTGCCACTGTTGTAAACTATTGGTAAAACTCTGCTCATTTCGAGCGTTTGACGCATGACACTTTGCTTCTCTTCGGTGTAAATAAGAATTGAACGCGTGTGATTGCTTTAATTTGTAGTCTGCTGTATAAATTCGTCTCCTTCTTCAAATTGGGTTGGCTAATGGCCACAAAAAAAGACTTTCGCGAATTATTGGTAAGATAATTTAGTTAACAATCTCAGGTCATTTGCGCAAATCTCTTTGCTCTCTTTGGCTGATGTCTCGGGAATGAGAAGAGTTTCCAATTCGAAGTTACAATCCTCTTAAAAACAGTTCGCTATTTGAGTCGGTGAGGGTTAAATTTAATAGATATTTCCGAAAGTTTGTTCATTTTTCTCTATTTATGTCTGTTATTCTGTCTGTTTCGCTAAAGGCGGGCTCACCCTTGGCCTTAGAGCTGCCAAACACTACGAATTGTCCTAATAATGTACAGGGGCGGACCGGTAACTTTGGGGGCCCTGGACTAACACTTTTTGGGGCCTACACAACTTTGGGTTAGTTGTGGCGACTCATTCGCCATTTTGTCAATTTTTTTTATTTCGATTTCCCTCAAGTGTGCAACATGGTGAAGCAGACGCTATTTTAACAGGTTTGCACTGCATTTTTAGTTCTAAATTATTATTTTACTTCAAAAATGCATGGCAAACCTGTTAAAATAGCATCTGCTTCACCATGTTCCATACGCAAGCTTTCGAAAACTGCCGCTTGAGGGAAATAGGAATAACGGCCATTGTTTTTATTTATATTTTGACCGCGAATGGGGCCCTTTGATTGTACGGGGCCCTGGGCTGCAGCCCTTAAGATTATGCCTAAATCCGCCCTTGTTAATGTACAATGTAAATGTATACCACTAGTAATGTACACTCTCCGAACAAGGGGTCCTCGGGCTCCTATGACTTGGTTCATTTATTTTCCATGTTTTTCTTGAAAAGATAATATAAAATTTCACAAACAATTTCGTTGTTCGTGACAATACAATCTTGAATTCTCACTTGTCGTATCTTACATTTGTATATTGTTTCTTAGTGTATTACATTATTGAACTTTAACTCCATTGACACGTAAACGGAAATGGTTTATTAGTCTTAAAGTTCCTAATTGTGTCTTAAACTTGCGGATTTAGATTGTGTTTCAACCTATAACTCCGAGAGTAATAAGATTAACTAGTTGCTGATTGAACTGGGTCCAATATTCCCAGACTAAAATCCATCGTCTACCTAGTTACTGAATTACATTACAATAACATTATACGGATACAAATTGTCTGAACCATTCTATCCTTTTTTAATTGCAGTTCCAATATAAATTTTAATTTTTAAGCCCAGAAATTTTGAATTCAGGATTTTAAAATTATGCCTACTTACATAAATTACTTTAAAGTGTTACGATTGAATTTTTCTAAGATTTTGAATAAAAATTTGAGTTTTAACAGGTCAATTCCCTTTAAATTTGGTTTAAAGTGTAGTTTCCAAAAAAGTGTCATCTATAAGCCCTAATTATTCGACAGGTATTTTGGGTTCTGACCATTAAAACTTTACATATATCCATAACAATCTTGTAAAGTACGTGATAATCTTAAATAGAATCAGGTAGCCTCCTCCGATCGTTTACTTAAAGAACCAAAATCACGAAACGAAACACTTCAAAGGCTCCCCACAAATGGCTGCTATTTCTTTCCAACTCCTTAAGGTCCTCATCGGCGACAGTCCTTAAAGGGTCACCGTAAAACAGACTGACATATAAATTTAAAGGGGAATTTCTGGCCGAACTGAAGGATACACTTTCTTTTTCTTAAGCAGTTATTACAATTTAAGCTTTTGTATGCTCCTGCTTCCGTTTTTAATATTATATGTTTTATTGAAATGCATTATTTCTAACTTGGTTGTGACACTTTTGTAAATATTAAAAGTTAGGGTAGTAAATATTTAGTTATACTACCGGTGTTTCAATTGGTTTTGAAGTTTCGATTATCTCGTGACTGCCATGATGATTAACGATTTAGTATTTCTTGGCATAAGTAAATCCATTTTTGATTAGGCTCAATAAATAAATTTTGTACCGCTTTGAAGGTATATTTTACCGAAGTATCTTGTATTTCTAACATTTCGCCCGTCAGTAGCATTACAGTATTCAGCATGTTATGCTTTCTACCAAAATTGGAGATCTTAAATGGACATTAAAGTTCCATATTTATGGGTGAACACCTAATTTCACATTCTGCCACCGGGTTGAATAGAAGCGTGGGATGACTTTGAAAACACCGTGTAGCCCGTGTTAGCAGATTATTTTACGATATTTGAACATTTTATAAATATATTTCATTTAAAAAAAAAAAAATATATATATATATATATATATATATATATATATATATATATATGTATAAGTTGTTACTGTAAAATCGGTAACTGTGAAGCCTCAGAAATTTGCTCACCTTCTGTCTGGCTACTTACAAGGAAGGAATTCAAATTAGTTTCGAGTTTTAACTATCTGGACTACATATCAACTGATCTGATAATATCAGAACATAAAATGCCGCAACTGGGATCAGCTAACGCAGCTGTTATCTGAGATTCGGTTGAAAGTACTAGTAAAAATGTTTAAATCTGAAGCTCAAAAATATTAGCTTTACAGACGATACACGTGTACGCTCAGATTCAATAATTATTTATTTATTTTGTCAAGTAAGCATTAGTTTTTATTTAGAAAGTGTTTTTTAATTAATCTTGACCTCGGGCGAAAATAGTGAAATTTGTGTTTTGGCTGCTAGGAGCACTGTTGATGGACGTTTAGGGTGAAAAGTCTGTAGAATCTCCTATTCCTACCACCTTATGCAAAATCGGACACTTGCGCCTTTCCCCGAGGCCGTTCAATGAAATTTCTGCTAAGTAACTTACTACGTAAACTCGGGAAAATAAGCCAAAGACTTTGTTTGGAAAAAAGAGCACCACTGTTAACATGTTTTTGTTAGTATGCAGCGTTTTTTATTTGCACCTAGTTACAGCAATTAAAGGGGCTCCAAAGTTCGGTGGCAAAAGAAAGAAAATTGAGCATGCTTTTCATTCCCCCAACCCCTCACTCGGCCTTGGCAGAGGCGGGCAGAGTCAACCGTAAATTTCGCACTTTACTGACTTTACACACATTTTGCCACCGAACTTTGGAGCCCCTTTAAATACCATTTCTTTGATTTATTTGGTTTTCGCAACTCGCCAGCCAGCAGAACGATATTTTGTATGGCTATATGAGCATGGGAGGAATTATCCAAATCAACATATCGACAATCACTGCTAGGTGATGAACAATGGCGGATACAGTGAATATTAATGGCGAATCCAATAATTTCACTGGAAAACAAGTTTAAAGCTGTAGACTTCGAGCTTAGGGAATATAGCGCCATCTGCCTTAATATCCGTGAACTAAATATGTTAAGAAATAGCAGGATTTTTTGGATTTCAATGTTTTTTAGTTGAACTTTCAGCTGTTGTGCAAAGATAATTTTGATCGAGCCGACAGATTTCATATATTCAGTTTAACACTCGGTCGGTAGGTGGCGATATTTGTGACAAATATTTAAACTTCACAAGAAGTTTAGTATAATAATAATAATCAGCTAGATTTTTACCCAAAGCACCACCTTAGGCCTAAGTCATCTAGCGACTTTTAAAGCCATTAATTCAACTTTTGTCCCATTGTGTCGATGTTCATTGGGTCGATTCTCATTCAACCGAATCCCATTCGACCCACTGTCCCATTCGACCGACATTTTGTTTGCTCACAAGTGAAAGCATGAAACCTAACCTAACCTAACCTAAACTAGCCTTACCTAACCTAACCTAACCTAATCTAACCTTACCTAACCTTACCTAACCTAATCTAACCTTACCTAACCTAATCTAACCTTACCTAACCTAACCTAACCTTACCTAACATCACATAACATCACATAATATATAGAAATAAACAGATTTCAATTTCATATTTCTTTTTCGAATAAATGGGATTCGACCCAATGGGATTGCCAAATTAGAATTCGATCAATCGGGAAAGTATATTTTTTGATTCGATCCATTGGGAATTCGACCCAATAGGATAATACCCAACGGGAATATACCTTAATTCAGGAGGCCGGGTTACAACGCGTAGGAGGGTGGTGGCAAGCCCTTCATGCCATAAAGCCAATCGCTCCCTACACCTACTATTACCGTTAACCCTCACTTTAACGGAGTGCAGATTTGTGAAATGGGAATGAAGTGAATGCCCCTCCACTATCACCACGCGATAAATTTGGAAACCAGTTGATATACTCCTTTTAATCCAGATTCCCACAAAAGCCACAAAACCGAATCGAAGTTAATTGACTCTTTTTTTATCCCAAAAATGACCACAAAAGTCAAACAGGGAAATCAGCGAAACAGCATCTTTCTTTTGATCCGACTTATTTAAATCCAAATCAGAAAATAAAGTACTCCATTTTCCGATATAAACTTTGCATATCGGGAGCTAGAGAGAGGAGCGAATTTAATCCCTCGGGCTCCAGAACGCTCTCTGTCGGTTTAATGAAGACGAGCGCCGCGGCGTACGCGATCAAAGTGCCTTTTGGCAAATCGCTGGATCCGCGCCTATAGAAGATATAGCCACGTCGATTTCGAGCAATTTATCAAAAGAATAAAAGAAAAGATTGTACGAACGAACCAACGAAGGCGGTATTCAACAAATAAAAATCTTGTTTGTTCGGTAATGTTTACCCGTGTTTAGTTACATTTGTCAAACCGCTTCGCTTTAGTCGCCCCAAAATCCCAACGTGGCTCACAAATATTCCAAAGGGATATGCCTCTTTAAGAGCGTCGAATATTCAATACGATTTCTTCTATTTTACAAGTTTAAATCATCTACTTACTGCTAAACAAAGTCTTTTAAATTTGAAACAGATTTCTTCAATTTTATTAGTTAAAACTGCTAAACTAAATTTTAAGGTTTTAAACCCATTTCTTCAATTTTAGAAGTCTAAATCCAATATTTCCTGCTCAACTAAATTTTAAACCGATTACTTGAATTGTATAAGTTAAACGCCTATTAAATGCTAAACAAAGTCTTTTAAGTTTGAAACAGATTTCTACAATTTTGTAAGTTAAAACTGCTATAGTTTTAAAGTTTTAAGCCGATTTCAAAAAAAATGTTTCAGTTTAAACCCTTTATTTATTGCTAAGCTAAGTCTTAAGCCGATAACTTCAATTTTATAAGCTAAAACCGCCTATTTACTGCTAAACTAGGTCTTTAAAGATTTAAGCAGATTTCTCCAATTTCAGAAGTCTAAATCATCTATTTATTGCTACGCTAAGTTTTAAGCCGAATACTTCAATTTTTTAAGTTTAAGCCGTCTATTAATGCTAAACTAAATTTTTAGGTTTTAAACCCAATTCTTCAATTTTAGAAGTCTAAATCCTCTATTTTCTGCTTAACTAAATTTTAAACCGATTACTTGAATTGTATAAGTTAAAGGCCTATATTTACTGCTAAACAAAGTCATTTGAGTTTGAAACAGATTTCTTCAATTTTATAAGTTAAAAATGTTAAAGTTTTAAAGTTTTAGGTCGATTTCTAAGAAACAAATTTCAGTTTAAACCCTTTATTTATTGCTAAGCTAAGTCTTAAGCCGGTTACTTCAATTTTATAAGTTCAAACCGCCTATTTATTGCTAAACCAAGTTTTGAAGTTTTAAACAGATTCTTAAAATTTATAAGTTAAAACTGCTAAACTAAGTTTTAAAGTTTTAGGCCGATTTTTAAAAAATGTTTCAGTTTAAACCCTTTATTTATTGTTAAGCTAAGTCTTAAGCAGATTACTTCAATTTTATAAGTTAAAACCGCCTATTTACTGCTAAACAAAGTCTTTTAAGTTTTAAACAGATTTCTTCAATTTTATAAGTTTAAACCTTCTATTTAAACTGCTAAACTAAGTTTTGAAGTAATTAGTCTTTCAGTTTACTTCGCGACAAGCCCATAAATTTGTACTCGATTATATTCTACTAAGCAGACGATTTGCTATTACCAAACACAAAGCATCTATTTAGCAGACTAAAACTTAATATTATATGAGCTTCTCGTGTTGGCCGCTACGTGGCGTTATGTAAACTGAAAAAGCTAATTAAACGCTTTTAATTTTAAATATCTTTTTCCATTACTCTTATTATTATTTGTATAAAGGATTCGAGAGATCCGAGAACCTGTAAGTATTCGATTTTTCATTCGAGAAAATCTAAAATTAATCCCATCTCTATATTAAACTACTTTTAAAGCTCTTTCCAAATATCGGCTTCTTTGCGAGTTGAAAGGTGATTTATATTTGAAAAGAACTTCAAAGCTACAAATGTTTAATTACTCGAATAATAAATAAGGTTTTATGTGATTTTGTTACCGCCAATTCCGCGTTAAATTTACAAATAGACTTGGAAAAATAGTAAAAATCTGGCGAAATACATATTTCTTTCAATTGCAACACTCAAAGAGCAAGACCGTGTTAGGCAATTGGAGGCACCGACCTAGGGGAGTTTGAATACCCCATGAGTTTTAGGAATTACGTGTTCAAAAACCACTACGCAGGCGACAGAAATACTCGAAGTTATGTATCCTTTAAGAATTTCTCGAATCTAAACTCGTATCAGGTGCTTGATGAAGGTTAAAGGTTTTAATTTTTGGATTTGGTTGGCCCAAAATGTAATTGCATTATCAGAGGTTTTTACACACAATCCTAAGGGATTTGTGTGTACTGGGCTCTAAACGGTCAGTGATACGTCAATCGAAAGCATATGGTATGCCCAAGAACTTAACCATTTTTCCATTTTAGTGGTTTTTGGTGATTTTCACCTTAAAATCTACATCATTTTTTTAAATTTAGAGCGACTTGGTTGAATATTATATTTTTAGTTAGTACTGATCATATCCGAACTACGTTTACGGTTGCATTAACAAATTTGAATTTTAAGGGAGATTTCTGGCCAATTCGCAGGACCCCACTCGCGTACGCACTATTGTCATATTTGAATTTCGTGCTAATTGATATAACTCGTTCGCGTTTCGCTACCTTATTTCCAAAACCAGGTAAGTAGAAAAATTCGGTTTATCTAAAACTTAATTTAAATTAAAGTGCTCGCGTTTCGCTACCTTATTTCCAAAACCAGGTAAGTAGAAAAATTCGGTTTATCTAAAACTTAATTTAAATTAAAGTGCTCGCGTTTCACTACCTTATTTCCAAAACCCGGTAATTAAAAAATTTATTTTTGCCTAAAAATTATTTAAATTAACGTGTTTGCATTCCGCTACTTAAATTCCAAAACCAGATAACTCGAAAAATTCCTTTTCGAAAAAATTCCTCTTGGGTTTATTAAGTTAATGTACAAGATGATTGGAAATTTGTTCAAAATTAAATTTAATATTTAAAATTTAGTTAATACATCGGGAGGATTGTGTGTACTTAAATGTCCGTGCTTTACGTGTACTAATTAGTATACTTTACTTTACTTTACGTGTGACCAAAGTACTAATTTACCAAAGGTACATATTGGAAAGAGGAAAATATTAGTAGATAAATTGAATTAAAAAAATTAAAGAAGTTTTTACTTTGGCTATCACGAATTAAGTATTCATTTTCCTAAATTGATACTTTTACTCGAAATATCTTATTTGATTTTTCAAACCATACGTCCTATAGTATGTTGATTTTCATATACTATTTCATAGAGAAAATATGATTTATAACCAAGTAAATATCAATACGCACTTCCACAGAATAAGAAATTATTTAATTTAGAAATTTCAACCTTATAACAAATAAGTATTAATATCTTTGTACACAAAAAGGTTGCTGTAGTTAAAGTTGTTTCTGTAAAGCAACTTTAGCTTTTACTATAAAGAATTTTTAACTTTAATTTATATACATTTATGTATTATCTATAGAACGCTAAAGGTCTTACTTTAGAAATGTCTATAGAATACTATGAAGTCTTTTGAGCTCCAAATCTCTTTAAAGCCCTCTTGAGATTTTCGATAGATATGTTTGTTCGGAAGATGAAATAACTGAAAATGAAATAACTGAGTTCGTAAACACCACCCTGGCATGATAGCTCTTTTTATAAAGTTACTTGGCCTTCTTGTTTTAATGTTGCTCTTACGTCATACTGCCCTACGTTTCAGAAACGCATTATCTCCAAAAATGGCGTTTCGAGATAAATCGATTTTTGTAATTCTTATGAAAAATAATATTACTACAGTATTTAGGTAACTGAAAACCAGTTGTTCGGGGTTTCTTTTAGTCCGCAATCTAAATATGACAATGACTATCGCCAAAATGAAGTAAATCTCCGAATAATGAGTTTTGTACGTTTATATTTGGCTAAAACTCTTGGCAAAAACGTATTATGTGGTATAGAAATACTGACAATTTGTGAGTTACCCTGGGAATGCAGCTGAATGGGTTTTGGCGGAGTATTTTCAAAACTTTTAGAGTTTAATGCATTTTTTGCATTTTCTCCAAATAGAAGAAAACGGACTTCAAATTTAGAATAAGCGCTCTAAAATTAGTACGAGGAGCATTCAAACTCAAAAAGTCAAAAATGGTCGATAATGCGTTGCTGAAACCTAGGAGCAACAAACACAAGGATATCGCAGCTAGCCTTTAAACACGCTAACGCAGGGTTGTGTACAAATTTCATTGGACGAACCTTTATGCTGAAAGTTTTACGGGCGGGGGGGTAGACAATTTCCGAATTTTCCCCTTCCGACGGCAGCAGGCGCTAAAGCGTCAAACCAATGAAAAATGTACATAAGAAAATCCACGACTTTTGACGGGTTGCGTTCTCCTTGTGTTTGTTGCTCCTAGCTAAAACGTAGGCCAGCACCAAGGTTAGTAAATTTTAGGCTATAAAAGGTTGCCTCGATACGCTGTGGTTGCTAAGGGCTAAGGTTGGTAACTTCGTTGCTAACGAACATTGTGATGTCACTGAGATGAGATCCAATTGAAAATCAATGGTATCTCATCTGGGTGACGTCAGCAACAGACGAATTTTGGAGGCAATCCAAAAATTCTTTCAAACCGTTTCTCGATCGAGACCCCGTTGGGCCAGCACAGTCACTTACTTTAAAAAGTCTACGAGCGCGCGCTACAACCGCGAGGAATACAGCTTTTTCTAGCGCGCGTGCAAATCGCTCGTTCGAGGAATTTACTAATAAAGCTGTGTCTTGTGACGTAAGAGCAACATTTTAACAAGCTGAGCGAGACTATTTTTTGTTTTATAAAATCAACTATTGCTAGCGAAAGCTTTGGATTTTTCGTGACACCATTTCACGCCATCTATATGTACGTTTTGTTGTTAGAAAAATTGACGAAATTTGGATAACGCTGTCGCTGTATATTCTTGGGAACCTAAAGGCATTCTTAATTATACAATACACTCTACAATTGTTAATTACATTTTAATATTTCTGAACATGGATATAAGAATTTCTGTCACGTCGATTCCGTGATTACGGCCTATTATAGTGATATATGAAGCTAACGGGCAAATCGCGAAGGCCTATTATTTGCTAGGAATCGGATATCACTTAATGGGTTTACCGATAGTTAATGGCTGAGCAGATTACGGAAAATGTTGAGTGCATTATACCTATAAGGTCCAACAACATCAGATTCGCTACAACTTAAATACTTAAGGCTATACATCGTATTCGAATAGGAAGCACTTACGCACTTGGCGCCACCTATAGTTGGATGTAGCCCCAAGCGTTTTATTTTCGATGCTTATAATTCTACGCAATATAGCTTCACTGACATTCGAAAGTTTCAGTACATTTCTAAAACCACCATCTACAATTAAAAGAGATACATGTTTCGTATGTGGTACTGAATATTCGGAACAACTAGAATTTTAGCGGTAATAGCGAGTGTAGGGAGCTGTTGGCTCCTCACGTGACATGAAGGGCTTGTCACCTACCCTCCTGATTTAAAAGTCTTTAAAAGTCTGTGGTGGTAATAATTTTTAATATTTTTTTCCTTTTTCTCCGGTTAATATTTGTTTTCGAAAACCTGCAGTAGATGGCGCCAAAATAAGTAGCATTTGAAGGAGGATAGTCAGGGTCGCCACAATCTTTTTAGATTCCAATTCTTAAAATTATCTGACCTTTCCCTGTCTTGATACAAATTCTTAAAATTCTCTGACCTTTCCCTGACTTAATACAAATTCTTAAAGTTATCCGACCTTTCCCTGACTTAAAACAAATTCTTAAAATTCTCTGACCTTTCCCTGACTTAATACAAATTCTTAAAGTTATCCGACCTTTCCCTGACTTAAAACAAATTCTTAAAATTCTCTGACCTTTCCCTGACTTATTAAAAATTCTTAATAATAAAATACGCGAAAAAGTAGATTAGTCCATAATAAAAATTGATAATATAGCTAAATCCTAAACAAATTTGAAGAAATTAAAAAACTTACTAATAACTCGTACCAATAGGTCTTCGAGCAAACAAAAAACGCGAAACTCGGATCAAATAGATCTTCGAGTAATACACTAAATTAAAAATTAATAAAATAGCCAGAAATTCCAACGGTAGACCGGCTTCGTTCTATTTGGAACTCATCAGTACCGTGCGGGAAATCTGGCTGGCGACTGAATTTCTGGCTATTTTATTAATTTTTAATTTAGTGTATTACTCGAAGATCTATTTGATCCGAGTTTCGCGTCTTTTTGTTCGCTCGAAGACCTATTGGTACGAGTTATTAGTAAGTTTTTTAATTTCTTCAAATTTGTTAAGGATTTAGCTATATTATCCCTTTTAATTATGGACTAATCTACTTTTTCGCGTATTTTATCATCCTTCTCACAGCCCATATTCTTTAAAATTCTTAAGATTATCTGACTTTTCCCTGACTTAATAAAAATTCTTAAAATTATCTGACCTTTCCCTGACTTGATACAAATTCTTAAAATTATCTGACCTTACCCTGACTTATTAAAAATTCTTAAAATTCTCTGACCTTTCCCTGACTTAATACAAATTCTTAAAGTTATCCGACCTTTGCCTGACTTAATAAAAATTCTTAAAATTATCTGACCTTTCCCTGACTTAATACAAATTCTTAAAGTTATCCAACCTTTCCCTGACTTAATAAAAATTCTTAAAATTCCCTGACCTTTCCCTGACTTGATACAAATTCTTAAAATTCCCTGACTTAATACAAATTCTTCAAATTATCTGAGCTTTCCCTGACTTGATACAAATTCTTCAAATTCCCTGACTTAATACAAATTCTTCAAATTATCTGACCTTTTAGATTTAGAAAACTTTTCGTTTAAACTATTTATTAATTTATGCCCCATATCAACTTGGTGTCTGCATTTATTATATTGCCGCCATTATCGTTTTCAATGTCCCCCAGTGATTTTAGGTAATGATTTTCGAAAATGAGTCCAAAACTTGTTCATTTATTGCTGAAAATTTGAAAAGAAACTTTTATATAGAAATAAATAATATTGTGTTAAAATTTAAGTTAAAATATTGCTACACCTTGAAATAAAATACTCTATTCACGTAGAGAAAATATCGATATTTATTTATTAAAGATTTTAAAAAATTGAGCTTTCAACCCGTAGGTCTTTGTAAAACTAGCAATGTTTAAATACATATCCATGTGTTTCCGCCGTTTAAATTGTTTTAAATTATATATTTCCATGGATCAAAATAAAAATTTTAATTTTTATAAATTATACTTTTTTGTTTCTTGGTATGACTTCAAAGCTACGTCACTCTATACTAATGCAATATAATTGTAGACTTAGTAAAACCTTTGCGCCACATATAAAATTAAATTAATATAATATTATATCATATCCTAATAATAACATAAGCTTATCATAAGGTCACCATAAGCAACGGTCTAGACCAAATTTTTGTCGATCACATACCCGTTATTAAGAGGTAGGTATTCAAAATCTGCACCTCCTAGTGGTTATGTTCTCAACTATGCATTTCTGAAATAAATTTCGCCCCTTTACTTATGGGGACCTTATGATAGGCTTAAGATAATAATAATAATCAGTTAGGCTAATACCCAAGGCCCCACCTTAGGCCCAAGTAATCTAGCGACTTTTAATGCCTTTAATTCAGGTGGCCGGGTTATATTATTATGTAATATAATTAAATATAATATAATATAATATAAGATCATATCATATTTCATGTAATGTTATACTATGTCATATAATGTCATATATCATATCATATTTCATGTAATGTTATACTATGTCATATAATGTCATATATCATATAATATAATACAATGTCATATAATGTCATATATCATATAATATAATACAATGTCATATATCAAATAATATCATACAATGCCATATATCATGTAATATTATACAATGGCATATATCATATAATATCATACAAGGTCATATATCATATAATATCATACAATGTCATATATCATATAATATAATACAATGGCATATATCATATAATATCATACAATGTCATATATCATATAATATCATACAATGTCATATAATGTAATATAATGTCGTATAATGACATACAATGACATATAATGTCCTATAATGTCGTATAATGACATATAATGTCCTATAATGTCGTATAATGTCCTATAATGTCGTATAATGTCATACAATGTCATATAATGTCCTATAATGTCGTATAATGTCATATAATGTCCTTTAATGTGGTATAATGTTATATAATGTCCTATAATGTCGTATAATGCCATATAATGTCGTATAAAAACTTACAGTGTAAATAAAAATTGCCTGATGTTAATTAAAATCTTATAATGTCATATAAAATCGTATTATGTCATATAAAATCGTATTATGTCATATAATGTAATATAATATGATATATAACTAATATAACTTTCAGTGAATCTATATCCGGTATCGACTGAAGTAAGATGGTTCTAGGCCTTTTTTAAAACGTCTCACTAATTGACACAAGTTACACCTCTTAAAAATAATTTCCACTTTGAGTGGCTACAGAAAGCGGACCGGCGCCGCGGGGAAATCTTCCCAATCATAGCGCCACCCTTCTCGTATTTGATCAATATTGGCCCTATGCGTTGTGTATTTGTTGGATATGGCAAAAACATCCGCAACTCCCTGGCGAGGGCTCCGGGCCATATCCACAAAAGAACTGCGTTGGTATCCTCAATTCGATCAGACTAGACTTTGCCTAGCCACGTTCTTTGCCTTTATATCGCAATTGAACGATGCTTCTTTTCCAAGCAGCGATTCAATAACCATTATATAATTCAAAATGTCACACTACATTACCCCGAGTAGCGCGCGGTGGCTCCATCTTCCGGCTATACGCGTTTTTAAATTTTATATATTCCGAAACTTTTCCTGCAAAAATGTTTGTTGAATATTGTGCCGAAAAATTTGCGTTATAAATCGTAGAGTCACTACGAAAAAATTTAAAGTAGATGGGTGATGGATTGTACTTTTAAATTTAAGTATTTGGAGAAAAATATTTTACGGAAGCTCGTGATCGAAGCTTCTGTTACTTTCTGTTGGACTGTTGTACATTACGCCACTGTCGAACGGAAATACTATTGAAGAATCGTAGAAATGTCAGAAAAATAAACTGTATACTGAGATGTTATTTTTTGAACTGAAACAAGATGGCGCCACTTTAATATTAATTGTGGCGCCATCACATTTTCGAAAGTAGATTTTAATCAAGATTTGTGAAACGGGAGAAAGGGAAATAACATACTGAGCATTTCACCTTTCTAATGCGCCACTTTAGAGTTTATTTTGCCGCCACCTACCGCATGTTTTCGAAAGCAGATACTATTTAATAATTGTCAAAATGGGAGAAAAGTAAATTACGTACTAGGTATTTCACCTTTCTGATAGATGATGGCGTCAGTTCTGAATTTATTTTAACGCCACCCACGGCAGTTTTTCTAAGCAAATAATATTTAATATTTGTAAAAATACGTTGAATTACATTCTACATTTTTTTCTTAAATTTTATTACGCATATCATTGAATGCGTGTCGGTAGCCCATATAACTGAAGTGGCGTAAATGAGTAAATCTGCTCTGAAAGCACTTTAAAAGTCCTTATGCAATTGATGTTCACAAAATTTTCAACCAGACGTCCTTATGCAATTGATTGTCAGGAAATTTTCAACTGAACGTCCTTATGCAATTGATTTTCAGGAAATTTCCGCTAAAGGTCCTTATGCAATCGATTTTCTGGAAATTTTCAACCAGACGTCCTTATGCAATCGATTTTCAGGAAATTTTCAGACAAACGTCCTTATGCAATATATTTTCAGGAAATTTACACTAAAGGTCCTTATGCAATCGATTTTCATGAAATTTTCAACTTAACGTCTTTATGCAATCGATTTTCAGGAAATTTTCCACTTAACGTCCTTATGCAATCGATTTTCAGAAAAGTTTCAACTTAACGACCTTATGCAATCAATTTTCAGGAAATTTTCAACAAAACGTCCTTATGCAATCGATTTTCAGAAAATTTTCAACTTAACGTCCTTATGCAATCAATTTTCAGAAAATCTTCAACTAAATGTCCTCATGCAATCGATTTTCAGGAAATTTTCAACTACATGTCCTTATGCAATCGATTTTCAGAAAATTTTCAACTGTTTCGCGTTAAAATATGGGCGCTGAAATGTTCGCCATTGCCAAGCACTATGCCCCACTATCGTTCACATTGTCCCACATGTCTCTACAGTCCCTACAGCTGCTTTTGTCGGGGTGGGGTAGGAATCGGCCAAAGGTTTTTTCCAAATTTTAAATATGTGGATATTTATGGGATACCTTTTTTTACACAAACAATGGATTGCCGCGAAATAACGTTATCTCAATTCTGTGTAAGAAAATTCCAAATTAAATGATAGGTTTGATAGTGTACTCTACTATAGTATACTATCTACCAGTAGCGTAGCCAGAAATCCTTCAAGGGGGGGACTCAAACTATGTTAAATTATAGTACAGCCAAAGTTACACCCAAGCTGGTTTTTGGACACAGAAACCCTCCCCTTGCCTACGCCACTGCTATCTACTTATAAACAATCATGGTCATGTTATGTATAAAAAAGCGCCGTCCACATTTTGGCTTTTAACACACTTAACTATAAAGAACGAACCAGGGCCGTCTTAAGGCATGGGCTAAATGGGCTACAGCCCAGGGCCCCCAGCCAGCCATACAGCCTCTACTCTAGGGATAAGGGTTTAGTTGGTTAAATATTATTTATGCTCATTTAATATTATGTATCTTTTAGTTACGTCTAAAGTAATTTGACTCATCGCCACATCGCGTGTCATACGGTACCAACAATTTCTAAAACCTAATAACGAGTAAAAAATATTGAGAAAGAATTAGAAATATTGAAAAAACTAAAAATTAACCTTCACTTTTTGTCGTAAGTAATGAGAGCTAGATGTTATACTTTAGAAATTAAAAGTTTTGGTTTGATATATATATATATATATAAATAATTTAGCCCAGGGCCCCAAAAGGTCTTAAGACGGGCCTGGAACGAACTTATTAAGCCCGATTTACAAAATTCTGCATGGAAACCAAGGTATCGGAGGTCCAAATTAGCCGTAATAAAACCAAGGCCAATTTAAGTGAATATGGAAAGAATTTTTGTAAAGTGAGATCAGAAGTATATTGTAAAATGTAACTGATTTTTTAAAATACATTTCAGAAGAAAACATTTAAAGCAAGTGTCGGCTCTAGGTGAAGTAGCTCTTTTTTTCAACAGATGTCACTAGCGTCGAAATCAAAACAAGATGCTGAAGCTACATTTTGACTCAAAAGGCGGGACATAAAAGTATGCTTCGCGTTGACTGGCTCGTTTGTAAATTTGTTAATAACTTCAATTATAGTAATTGTTTACAATATATTTTATATGGGATATATAATTTAGGTTAAAGTTCACTAACAAGGAGACTACCCGAGGTGGTTATCTCCGATTTGGTTCAAACTCGGGTGATAAGTAGACCTTCATGTAACTTGAAAATCCCTAAAAGGGTGGACAAGATTGGGCTTTCGTTTTGCCATGGCAACCAAAAATGTTTTTCGCAACTTAAAAACTGATTTTCTCTATGAAAATTAGCATGCGAAAATCGAAGATTTTAAGGGTCCCCCCTAACAATATTTTTAAAAAAACTAAAAAAGGTTCACCAATTAGATACATAATTCAGATCATGGCTAAATATACCAATATACGTCAATTTTGGTAAATATGAGTAAATATACATATATTGGTTAAATACGAGTAATCAGTTTTTAAGTTGCGAATAACATTTTTGGTTGCCATGGCAAAACGAAAGCCCATTCTTGTCCACCCTTTTAAGGGTTTTCAAATTACATGAAGGTCTACTTACCACCCGAGTTTGAACCAAATCGGAGATAACCACCTCGGGTAGTCTCCTTGTAAGTAGAGTAAAAGTGGTCTAAATATAATACTATAATAAAAGTATGCTTCGCGTTGATTGGCTCGTTTGTAAATTTGTCAATAACTTCAATTATAGTAATTGTTTACAATATATTTTATATGGGATATATAATTTAGGTTTAAGTTCACTAAATAGAGTAAAAGTGGTCTAAATATAATACTCTATAATGGCTCTCTGACGACGTTATTGTTTCGCAATATTGTGAATTTTAGCTTCCGTTCCCATTAATAGATGGCTCCACGCTCTCCACGAAAGTCATTTTTTTTCGAAGATTCGGATAGATTCATGGCCATCTCTAATAACAGGGGCCTTGTCATAATACAGGTGGCAATGATAGAGCCGACAGTTGCTTTATGCAATTCGAAGTACATTTCGGGATAGAAATGCTTTTTAAAATATCCCTGCGCAGTTTAATTTCTTTATTTTATAATTTGCATCGTTGGTTCGAAGCTCTACTGTCGGTTAATTGTAAACCGTGATAACCTTTTTCCTGCGAAGGGTTGTTTCAGCTTTAGGTTCTCTCGTAAGAGATATGTTATATATTTCTGGTGATATCTATCTCGGTAAAATAAATAATGAACAGTTGCAGCTTTTGGCTAAAAGCTAAATATAATTTTGAGGTATTGATTTCATAATTTTGGATGGTATATTGTCTATCGTAATTATTTCTAAATTTAATCTTTATTTCATTGAATTATATTCTAACAAATTATTCTAACATACATTTTTATGATCACATTTCTACTTTTATACAATTTTAAAGAGTACACAATTGAAACTATTAATTTCAAATATCTGTGTAATTTCATTAAATATTTCTGTTGGGTATAAATTATTTTCTAAAAATAAATATTTTTTTTTGGTATGTAAGTGAATACATTTTCTTTGAATGTTACATTGAAAAATTTACTTCATGAATAAGCAAATATTCCCAGGCAATATAATTTAAACATTGTACAATACGGTAGCGCTTGAGCCGGTGGTGTATGATTTTTTCACTTCAATAGCTTAGATCAGGAATCCATACCTCTACTTGGAATGCTTATCGCGGCAGATTTTCGTCTCGATGTGGCTGACAGTTTTTTTGACGTCACTATGTGAACTTAACTAACAACAACGTGAGAGGGGAGCCCGCGCAGAGGGGATTTTTTTCTCTCGTAGACGGGGCCAAGGCCGTCAGAGTGATCTTACCATACGCGATACGGCAGGATAAGCATTCCAAGTAGAGGTATGAATTCCCGCTTAGATGGAGGTTTCCCTCCAGTGGCGTAGAAACAGGGTGGTACAGGGGACAATGTAAAATTGAAAAGGGTGCCAAATTGGTCCGTAAGGGGCGCTAAAAGCCTATTGAAGAGGAGGGCGGCAAATTCTATATCCAAGCTGTACCCCCTTGATCTAAAACGTTCCTACGCGTTTGTTTGCCTCGTACGAGCTAGATATATTATGCACTTACGGTTGCATATAATTAATTCCTGGCAAACTATCTGACTTGGATTGTGTAGAAGATGCGAGTGACTCTGCTCCGACTGGATCGAGTTCTGGCTATTCAAATGATGTCAGGCATTTTGCTTCGATCGAAATATCAGTGAATTTCAAAATAAATTCAGCTTTAGGTGGAAGGAAAATTTGTGTGTTGATTTATGTTATCAGGATAGGTATAGACTGTTACCAAAGTTTGTTTTCTGCAGTTTTAAAGTTACCAAGATTATGCATTCCAGTGTTTTGAAATTGAAAACTCAAACTGAAATTACCCGAAATTATTGACTGCAGTTGAGCAATAAGAAGACCACGTTTTAAAATATTTTGAAACGCACTCAGTTCAATTTTCCGAATTTCAGTGTAATTAATTAGAGCCAAGGCCTCACTTTTATTTTGATCTAGAAGCACCATAAGTACCGAAAATTGGCCAAAATAAACGCTAACTAATTGATTTAATTTACGCGTGTTCGTTAATAGCCAAGGCTTATAGGTTTAAAATGCAAATCACTGTTCGTCTAACGCAAATAGCTCAATCGCATATTTTCCGGAACCTCACCATAACGCTTAACTTTTATTTTAGTCTCTTCTCTCTTAGTAAAACCGTAAGTTGCGAACTTTAATTAAAATATACTACTTTATATAAAAATCGACGAGGCTAATACTAAAGGTACCACCTTACGGCATGAGGTGGTTTCTTTTCGCTTGTTCCGGGATTTCGGAGTAGGGTAAGAAGAGTAACGCTATGACGTCATTTTACTCCGATCCTGTGGTGGCGAATAGTTTGAGTCGGAGTAAAAACGTTTTTCCGAAATGGCTGCCTGTGGCCTTTTGAGCAGATAAATTTACTCTCTTGATACCTCCTTTTAAGAAGTAGTAAAAAGAGTAGCCCGAATACTCCGGAACCAGCGAATAGTTTATGGGCCGGAGTAATTCTCATCCCCGGAACAGGCGAATAAAACGTTTTGGGGTAAAAAGAGTACACTTTTAGTCAGGGCTGGCGCTAGGATTTTCGGGCCCCAGGTAATTTTTACTCCAAAATTTGTTTTTTTTTGGAAATAGTCAGATAGTTTTAGTTAGGCACCCGTTCCGGCGGCCCCTTTCGGAGGCCCGGGCCCGGGCCCAGGGTACTTTTGCCCCGCTTACCCCCCCCCCTAACGCCGGCTCTGCTTTTAGACCAAGAACCGGCGAAAAGAAGCCACCTCTTGTCAGCTAGCGACTTTTAATGCCTTTAATTCAGGTGGATGGGTTACAATGCGTAATATAGGAGGGTGGTGGAAAGGCCTTCGAGCCACGCGAGCCAACAGCTCCCTATATTTACTATTAACGTTGGCTTCAAACTTTTTTTATGGAGAGGGGAAACTGAAGAACTCGGGGAAAACTGTGGGGAGAAAACTTGTAAACTTTACGCAGACGGAATTGTTCGAGGGGTCGGACATTCCCAAAAAAGCATACGAGATTTCGAAATCTCTGTGATTTCGCGATTTCGTCAAAGATTTCGGGAGATCATAAGATTTTGCGATTTCGTCAGGGTTTTCACGATTTCGTCGGAGATTTCTTGAGAAGTGTACGGGATTTTGTACAAATGTCCGACCCCTCGGAATTGTTTCTTAATTGTTTTTGACAAGCGCCACAAGCTGGGATCGAACTATGGCACACTCTCCCTTGCTATCCACCTGAGTTCCGTTAATAATAAATGCTTATAAAATAAATAGGTAAAAAATGGAAAAAACATTTCGAAGAGGTGAAATTCTCGATTTAAAAGCAAAACTTTGGTAACCTTTTCTCGTGTGAGGTCAGCCAACGCACTAGCGTTTCTATTTTTCAAACTCCTTGCAATTTGTGCCATTAATTTTAGTGCAACACTAGCAATATTGAAGCCAATAACCAAGTCATTTTCATATCTGTAAAATTACTTTTCTTAACCTCAACTGAAGTTGATATATATTTAATTAAGGCAATAGAATTTACGAAAAACATTCTTAATAAGAGAGAGAGAGAGAGAGAGAGAGATATATATATATATATATATATATATATATAGACTGGGTGTCCCTGATGATGTTTATAGAAAAGGGGCGTGGTTTTAAGCCGAGATTTCTCTCGCAACGTGCTAATGTAAGGCATCCCTTATTCTGTGCTACATTTAAACCATCTAAACACGTGATTTAACGTGGTACTAGATCCGTTTCGTGAAAAACGTAACAATTTCTATATGTATGAAAAAATTTTCTAGGTCTCTTTAATTTCTTTTCTAGGAAAGGCCTTTTCACACGAGCCAACTTTTTGATCCAACTAGATGAGTCAACTTGAGTTGAGTCAACTAGTTGGTTCGTGTGAATAAAAGTTCGATGAGTTTATCCACCAAAAAAGTACGCGTGAAAAAAAATGGATCACTGATCCATTTTTCTGACTCAGCATTTTGATTTGAAAAGTTGGCTCGTGTGAAAAGGCCTTAAGTCAAATTTACGAGTGAGTGTCTGTCTTTTTAGAGAATGAATTTCCAAAAAACGTGTGACGTAAGTTGTAGCCCCGCCCCGGCCCTAAATGGGTTAGAGTGTGCAATAACTGGTGGCTTTACCGGGGAGTCGGGGTCCGGCTCTTGTAACCCATAAGGGCGGTGGCGCACTGGGAGATGTTAGCTCTGATCAAATGGTCCTATCTCCACCTCCGACTTCGGTCAGGTTTGGGCTGGATACTGAACTTCGGTTCAGGCTAACGGAGAGGGTCCAGGCAAACTGGTCGCCTCGGCGGATTGGGTAGCCTGCTGTGGGGCGGCGAGCCTCTATATGCGGGCACGGCGGTCCTGTTTCCCGGCCTTTTGGAGCCCACCGGTATCTCCGGTGCCAGCTGTGCCGGGTTATGCGGGCTGCGGTGTGCTCGTCGTTCCCCTTTAGGAGCTCTTTCCAAAGGGTTTGGCTCCTTACCTTCATAAGTAGGGTGTCGGCATCCATTCTAAATCCCACTGCTGTGTGCGAAGTGGGGATTGGTCCACCCATTGCTGCACCTTCTGCTGGGTTGAGTGGCTTGCGTCAAAGGTGAGACCATCAGTAGTAGGGTTCTGCTACCCATGCTGGATTTGTCACCTGTCCGGGCTAGGGGGACGCTGGCGTAGGGCACTATGATGATAGGCCTCCGGTGGTATGGTCTCTGTTACTAGGTACACCGGGCTATAAATTCTGACACACTGTAGCCCCGCCCCGTTTCTCGGTTCCAATGGAACCTTAGACATTCCAAGTACTCTTACAAACCTCTGTGGTCTATACGATAATGCTAAATAACCAATGATTTTTCTTTGATTAGTTTTTATAAAATTAACCTATTTTATTAATATAAAGAAATTGTAACTACTTTTTCGGGTGACGGAGCACAATATTTTTTAATAAAACTGCAATGAACAGGAACGGATTGCGGAACGAAATTTAAAAAAAATAGTTTCGTGTCACAGACTTTATCCCGTTCCCTTTAATTATAGAAACCAAATGATTCTCGTCTCTCGGATTTAATTATGGAAATGGTCAGCGGACAGCCATATGATTTAATGAACGAAATCGAAAATAGCCGGTCTTAGAAAGACATCTGCTTTGCGAGAGCACCGTCTTCCAGAAGGCGGATCAATTTTAATTTCAGAGGCGCACCCGAGATACTCGGCGGCCGAAATAACCCCCCCCCCCCCGTCCGGAGAAAGAAGGAAATCCGAAAGGAAGAAGGGGAGAAAAAATGGGAAATAAGAGCAAAGAAAATGGGCAAAAATTGGGTTCATTTTGTTTTATGGGATTCATCCGCGGAGGTCATTTATACATTTATGCCGCTACACGCGAACTGAATCCCAACGTCAACTCTTCGTTGCAAAAGTATCTTCGAAGTCTACGCGTTCACGTTCCTACTGCCGGAGATTAAGCTCCGTAAGGGGACGTTCACAAATTACGTCACGCACTGCGAGGGAAACGGGAATTCAACTAAACGTTACGTCATTTATCAAAAATTTACTTATTTTGATGTTCACTAATTACTAGTTTTGGTCATTCATAACAGTTAGAATTGATTTTATTCTAATTTTAACGATATTTAGCCTCCAACATTCCTTGAGAGTAAATCAACGCGAAAACTGTGCTCTGAAATCTAAAAATCCGCCTAAATAACCAGAAATCAACACGAAATTTGTACTCGGAAATCCAAAAATCAGCCTAAATAACCAGAAATCAACACGAAAAATTGTGCTCTGAAATCTAAAAATCAGCCTAAATAACCAGAAATCAACACGAACATTTTGCTTTGAAAACTTAAATTCACCCTAAATAACCAGAAATCAACACGAAAAATTGTGCTCTGAAATCTAAAAATCAGCCTAAATAACCAGAAATCAACACGAACATTTTGCTTTGAAAACTTAAATTCACCCTAAATAACCAGAAATCAACACGAAAATTGTGCTCTGAAATCTAAAAATCAGCCTAAATAACCAGAAATCAACACGAAAAATTGTGCTCTGAAATCTAAAAATCAGCCTAAATAACCAGAAATCAACACGAACATTTTGCTTTGAAAACTTAAATTCACCCTAAATAACCAGAAATCAACACGAAAATTGTGCTCTGAAATCTAAAAATCAGCCTAAATAACCAGAAATCAACACGAAAATTTTACTTTGAAAATATAAATTCACCCTAAATAGCCAGAAATCAACACGAAAATTGTGCTCAGAATTCCAAAAATCAGTCTAAATAACCAGAAATCAACATGAAAATTGTGCTCTGAAATCTTAAAATCAGCCTAAATAACCAGAAATCAACATGAAAATTTTGTTTTGAAAACTAAAATTCACCCTAAATAGCCAGAAATCAACACGAAAATTGTGCTCAGAATTCCAAAAATCAGCCTAAATAACCAGAAATCAACACGAAAATTGTGCTCTGGAATATAAAAATCAGCCTAAATAACCAGAAAACAACACGAAAATTGTGCTCAGAAATCCAAAAATCAGCCTAAATAACCAGAAATCAACACGAAAATTTTGCTTTGAAATCTAAAAATCACCCTAAATAGCCAGAAATCAACATGAACATTGTGTTCGGAAATCAAAAATCTGATTCAAAATCTCGTGCGCAAAATTTGCAATTGTTACGAGGGGGAGGGTTGTTCTTTCGCGTGACGTAGTTTGTGCACGACCCCTAATATAGACAAGCAGGATCGCTGCCAGTCCCTCGTTTGCAAATCCGTACGACACGAATATACTCTGTCTCGAAAAGCGGGTCGACTTATTACAAGATTTCTACAGCTACTTAAAACCTCGGCCGAAATTGATGCGCGCCAAGTGACCCTTATTAATATTAAAAGTATATACATATTAAATTTTTCGGGGGCGAATTTCCAAAGGGTTCTTAAGTAAGAAGAGTGATATTCGGGTCCTTATTAGATGGCTCTCATTCGTCACAACTTCGCCATCTAGGTGGACTTGAGAGCTGTTTTTCAAAACTTCACTAATTGACGTACAATTGAACGGAACGAAGAATATGAAATATTTAGACTAGTGTTGTAAGTCGGAAAATTTTCCGCGGAAAATGACCGAGGCCTTTTTTTCCGGAAAATTTTCCGTATTTTTCCGAAAAAAATAAAAAAACGTTTTCATTCCATGATAAGTCTAATATATTGTTTGCAAATTGAAATAAAGCGGTATTTTCGCCTCATTTTTTCGAATCTGAAAGTAAAACTAAACCTCTAGACTAGTTTAAACTGATTAACAATGTAACGCTATTAATGTTTTGTAGTATGTTTACTGATATTAGACATTTTATATCGATAAAAAGTTAAAAACATTAAAAACCCTTAAAAGGTAATTTATGTTTCAAATTTTTATTTTTTCGATTTGCGGAAAATTTTCCGCATTTTATTTTTCCGGAAAATTAACAACACTAAGACTGTTACGTAATAATAAAAGTACTTATTCAAGTTACTCGCAAATCCGCTGGTTTAGCTCCTGTCTGAAGCGGATAAATGCTATTTTCCTAACTGTGTAGCGCCATCTATTTTATGTTGTTAGAAGATTGTATTTTATCAATAATGTATTTATTATTATTTCGGAAAAATGACGATATTGAAAAGATTTTTTAGGGTTTACGGTTTGGAGCTGTTGGCTCGCGTGGTATGAACGGCTGTCCACCACCCTCCTGCGCGTTATAACCCGGATACCTGAATTAATAGCATTAGACGTCGCTCAATGACTTGGGCCTAACGTGGAGCATTAGAAATTAGCCTAGCTGATTGTTATTAAGATTATAATTTAGGAGATGTTATAAAACTTCGATTCGTGACATCTAGTTTACAAACACCCTACTTGACCGCTTTCGAAGTTATGTAAGTTGGGAACAGGGCCGTCTTAAGGCATGGGCTAAATGGGCTACAACCCAGGGCCCCCAGCCAGTTTTGGGGCCCTGGAAAGGCCAGCCATACAGCCTCTACTCTAGGGATAAGGGTTTAGTTGGTTAAATATTATTTATGCCCACTTAATATTATGTACCTTTTAGTTACGTCTAACAAATTTTTACTCATCGCCACATCGCGTGTCATACGGTACCAACAATTTCTAAAACCTAATAACGAGTAAAAAATATTGAGAAAGAATTAGAAATATTGAAAAAACTAAAACTTAACCTTCACTTTTTGTCGTAAGTAATGAGAGCTAGATATTATACTTTTGAAATTAAAAGGTTTGGTTTAATATATAATATATATATATATATAATTTAGCCCAGGGCCCCAAAAGGTCTTAAGACGGGCCTGGTTGGGAACCATGCTCAACCCGGAACTCATTTTCACAGAGATACCATGAAAGTGAGGGCCAGAAATGTGCCACTGATAAGCACTAAATATCGCTTTAACGATAAGTTTTTATCGAAAGGGAAAATAAATTGCAAACTCATCGCTGAAAATGAAAGAAAGTTTTTCACCTATTAAAAGGATACTTTCAGATCCGACCAGGGGGCCCCGAACTAACACTTTTTGGGGCGTACCCAACTTTTGGTTAGTTATGGCGACTCATTTGCGATTTTGTCAAAAACGTTTTTGCCCATTTTTAATTTAAAAGCTTGCGCTATTTTAACAGGGTTGCCATGCATTTTTTCGTTCTAAATTATTTATTTTTCTTCAAAAATGCATGGCAAACTTGTTAAAATAGCATCAGCTTCGCCATGTTTCATCATGGATTAACAATAACTCACAGGGAAAGTTATCGTACATAGTACTATCATTGCCACCCAAAAATACTTTTGCTTCAAACTCTTCCCCCCTTACAGTCCTACTTTCCGCCCCAAAAACGATTCAAATCCCGAAATAGTAACGCCATCTCGTGTCTCAAATCGACACTATGGTTTTTTAATATGGTTTTTAAAAATGGCGATTGTCAGTAAAATTAGTCCGCAGATTATTTTATTCGGAATTTAATAGGATTTGTCATTGTTTAAGACGTAAATTTTTTATATCGCATAGATAAATAGTAATTAGCTTTACATTAATAAAAATTCAACAGTTATTGGATTCTATTATTATTATTATCATAAAAAAAATTTACCTGATGAAAACATTTTAAGTACTAAAAACAAAAACGCGATGCATAAAATTCATTAGATTTCGCGGCGCCAAAAAAACTGCCCGTCTGCTCGCCGAATTGAATCGTTTCCGCTTAGGCCTAGTTCTGATTTCGGCCGCTAGGACCAATGGCGTTTGAATCAAACTTATTTTCGAAGAGAACTATCCCGGTGAGTTATTGTTAATCCATGGTTTCATACGCAAGCTTCCGAAAACTGCCGCTTGGGGGAAATAGGAATAACACACATTGTTTTTATTTATTTTTTGACCGCGAAAGGGGCTACCATGTATTTGATTGTACGAAGCACTGGGCTGCAGCCCATTCAGACCATGCCTAAATCCGCCCCTGGATCCGACCGCGCATCGTCATAGCAACCTATACTATACCTTAGTGACTTCCCACTCATTGGGGGATTCGTCAGTTCTGCCACGTCCAACTTCCACCGCAAATCGTAGTTTCCATTCCTCCTTTACAAACTGAAGCCTTTCTTTACAAATATCGAAGCTATAAATATCATAGCTAACTTCGCCGCAGTGCTCTCTTTAGTCAAGGAATATTTAAATGTAGGTCAACTAGCAAGGATTTCTCAGCACTAGTAGAAAGCTAAAAGCAGGGGCTAGAGGTATTTTCCTCATAGTTCTTCGGTTTCCCCTTTCCATAATAATAATCAGAGAGGCTAATAAAAAAGGAACCACCCTGGGCCCTATAGTCATCGAGCGACTTTTATGGCATTTAGCTTACTATTACCGCTAGTCTCATCAAGTTTTTATGAAAAGGGGAAACCGAAGAAATCGGGGGAAAACCAGGGGAGGATTAACCCCTTCGGCGCCTCTAAACACAAAAATATTTGGCGCCTATAGGCTTTGAGCTTAAGATAATCAGCTTGGTTAATACCCAAGGCACCACCTTAGGCCTAAGTCATCAAGCGACTTTTGAAGCCATTGATTCAGGTGGCCGGGTTACAAGCCCTTCATGCCACGCGAGTCAACAGCTCCCCACACTAAATATTATCGTTGACCTCATCAAGTTTTTATGAAAAGGGGAAACCAAAGAAATCGGGGGAAAACCCCTTAAACCAGTGGGGAGATAACTTGAAAACTCTACGCAGAAGGAGTTGTTCCGAGTTTTAATCCAGTGTCACAAGCTGGGATCGACCCCGGCTCCTCTTGCTGCGAGGAGAAAGTGCTAACCACTCCGCCACCCCACAAAAAACGTGTTGATCTTAACGGTAATAGTTAGTGCAGGGTGCTGTTGGCTCTCGTGGCATAAATAACTTACCATCACCCTCCTAAGGAATTGTAACCCGGCCAAATAATTAAAAGGCACTCAAAGTGGAAAGCTGCCTTGGCCCTAAGGTAGTGCCTTGGATATTAGCCTAGCTGAAGTTCCGAAATATTATAAGGCTAAATTTATCGGAAAAATTGAATATGAAAATAGTCCAATATCTCTATGCGGTGCCTTTTTTTACGTTAGATCGCTTCCCTTATAAACTGCCTGGAGCACTCATAAATATTATTTCCATTTTTATAACCTAGGTGACCACTTTTCTCGAAACATAATTAAGTCGCTACTACGCTAGTATGTTATGCAAATTTCCTAAAATTAAATACCTACGATTCTGAATATAAACAGTAAAAAAATAAACAAATTAAAGGTTTTTAGGTTCGCACAAATACGACATTATTAATAATAAATATAATAAAAGTAAATATGAACAGGATTCTTTTAACGTTGTTAATTGTGTTATAAGTCGGAAAATATTCCGTATTTTTACTAAAATTAAATACCTACGATTCTGAATATAAACAGTAAAAAAATAAACAAATTAAAGCTTTTTAGGTTCGCACAAATACGACATTATTAATAATAAATATAATAAAAGTAAATATGAACAGGATTCTTTTAACGTTGTTAATTGTGTTATAAGTCGGAAAATATTCCGTATTTTTCCGAAAAAAAAATAACTCCATGATTAGTCTAAAAAATTGTTTTCAAGTTTAAATAAAGCGGTATTTTCGCCTCATTTTTCGAATAAGTAAAACTAAACCTCTAGACCAGTTTAAACTGATTAGCAATGTACCACTATTAATATGTTGTAGTATGTTTACTGATATTAGACCTTTTAAATCGATAAAAAGAAAAAAATTAAAAACCCTTAAAAATTTTATTTTATTTATTATTACTTTTCCGGAAAATTAACAACACTGGTTTTCAATTTTAAAATCTTCGAATATTTTTAAAGATTTTGTATAAATGTAACTTGTTTCCACAGTCACATTTATTTATGGTATTTTATCTAAATTTTCTGTTTAATTTCTGGAGCAAGCGAACTGTAGAAAATAAAACTAAAATAAAAGCGCTTGAGGCCCCGCCAACAAATTAGCCGCTCTAGGTGTTATGGTAATTCTTACAAAAGCAAACTCTGCAAGATTAGTTCAATGTTTATATTTTTACAACTTTTGGAGAAAATTTGCTTTTGGCGAGTTTTCGAGTCAATGTAAGTTTGTGTTCCTAAATGCGAATTTAATTTCTAAAACAACTTTCAAAATTATTATTACGTTGAAAATTTGACAATGTTGATGATTTTATATACAGGGAGTTACGGGGAAGTATGTACTGACCCATAGAACACAACCCTGCATGTTTGAAATAATGTTTATAAAATTATATTTAACATAAAATACATAATTTATTATATATAACATATAATACATAATATATTTGATATAACATATAATACATAATATATTATCAAGAATGTATTTATTTATATTTAGGAAGAATGATTATGTTGCGACAATCGCCGGGCACGTTGAACGCCTTTCCCCAGTCTCGCGCGGGGGGGAAACACAAAACGTCACCGGTGTTTGATTTCCATCGCGTTACGTGACGTAAATTTTAAGCAGCCAATGAAATACCGGGACTATTCGTTTTATTTTACTGGGGGGACCAACGGGTGGATTGAGAGAAAGACTAAAAACCGTCTCGCCATAGACATTCTCCATAGGTATAAATAATTACATTCTTGATCTTATATTATAATATATTTAATTATATTACATAATAATATAACCCGGCCACCTGAATTAAAGGCATTAAAAGTCGCTAGATGACTTTGGGCCTAAGGTGGTGCCTTGGGTATTAGCCTAGCTGATTATTATTATTGTCTTATGCAAGTTAAGCCTATCATAAGGTCCCCATAAGTAAAGGTCTACCGTAGGGGCGAAATGTATTTCAGAAATGCATAGTTGAGAACATAACCACTAGGAGGTGCAGATTTTGAATACCTACCTCTTAATAACGGGTATGTGATCGTAAAACATTTGGCCTAGACCTTTGCTTATGGGGTCCTTATGATAAGCTTATGTTATTATTAGGATATGATATAATATTATATATTAATTTAATTTTATATATGGCGCAAAGGTTTATACTAAGTCTACAATTATATTGCATTAGTATAGAGTGACGTAGCTTTGACGTCATACCAAGAAACAAAAAAAGTATAATTTATAAAAAGTATGTACTGACCCATAGAACACAACCCTGAATGTTTGAAATAATATTTATAAAATTATATTTATCATAAAATACATAATTTATTATATATAACATAAAATACATAATAGACAAAACGTCACCGGCGTTTGATTTCCATCGCGTTACGTGACGTAAATTTTAAGCAGCCAATGAAATACCGGGACTATTCGTTTTATTTTAAGCGGAGGAGCGTACTGGGGGGACCAACGGGTGGATTGAGAGAAAGGCTAAAAAACGTCTCGCCATAGACATTCTCCCTAGGTATAAATAAATACATTCTTGATATTATATATAACATATAATGCATAATGTATTTTATATAACATATAATACATAATATATTATATAACATATAATTCGTAATATATAATACATAACATATAATACGTTATATATAATACATAACATAACATATAATATATAACATATAATATATAATATATTACATATAATAAATAATAGATAACATATAATAAATAATAAATAACATATAATATCTAATATCAAATATATTCAATTCAATTCAAACTGTTTTTATTCTGTGCAATAACATGTTAGTTGCACTTTTTAAAATTGCACAGAGGTTAGTTGTTTGTTGTTATATTATATTATATTATTTTATTTTCTCTTTACAATAAATGTACATACATTTGAAACAAAAAAGAATAATTCAATTAAAACATACTTGCATTTAGAAAATTTGTTCAAATCGATTACTTAGTTAAGTATACAAAATAAATGAAAGATGAAAACAGTTTAAGCACCGATTTCTGTACGTCGAGAGTTAGTGGTTATTTGAAATCAGTCGTCCCATTACATTTCTTTTAAAGGTATTAATATTTTGGTTGTACAAGTTTAAGGGGAAGTTTTCATTTTTATACAGTTTGTTAAAATTATTTTGAATTCGAGTAATGGGATTAATGGATTTAACGTTACCGACCGAAAATATTTCCTTGTTACGGGTGTTTAGATTTGGTATTTTTAGGCGTAGACAAAATAACCACTTCAGACAGTAGATTTGATTCTAAATTAAATTATACAAAAATACTGCTTCTTGAAGATTGAGTCGGTTAATTACGGTATTAATTTTACATTTTAACTTATATATAATATATAATGTATAATATATAATAAATAATATATAATATATAATAAATAGTAAATAATATATAATAAATAGTAAATAATATATAATAAATAGTAAATAATATATAATAAATAGTAAATAATATATAATAAATAGTAAATAATATATAATAAATAGTAAATAATATATAATAAATAGTAAATAATATATAATAAATAGTAAATAATATATAATAAATAGTAAATAATATATAATAAATAGTAAATAATATATAATAAATAGTAAATAATATATATATATATATATATATATATATATAATATTTAATAATAATAATAATAATAATTATCACGCTGACCAGATAGCTGAAGAGACAGTCGAGAAATTAAATAAAATATTAACGATATCAGAAAATACTTCATATAAAGCAAGATCACAACTATGTAATATTTTTCTCAGTAAACTATATTATGTACTTCCAGCGTTATTTTTATATCATAATTTATCAACCACTCTTTTTAAAAAATGCATAAATGTCGTTTGGTGCAATGATAAACACTGGATTTTAATCAAGATGACGTCAAACAGAAAACAACACTCGTTGGTTTCGGCCTCCAAGAATTATCCACCAGATGGAAAAACTTCGCCTTAATCAAATTTCAAAGATTAAATCAGGGTCTTTGTCACCCAATAGAGGGCTCCTTCGTCAGTTTTTACTTACAAAATTCAAACGCATATAGCCTAGGTCTGGAAGTTTTTGCCTTTCCAAAAATTGAACTTAAATACGAATTTCTTCCTAAATATTACCAAGACCTCTTCGATTTCTGGAAGACAGTACCAATCCTGTTAAAGAAGCCTACAGATCTAGATAATTTTTTAAAACTCCCTATTCTATATAACCCTTTTCTGGAAATTGAATTTTACCACCCTAAGTGGAAAACCCCTGGTTTTAGATTCTTAAAGGACATTTTCAATAGGGACAGTTTAAATTTTAAAAATCCTTTTTTAAACAAAGGGTTAAGAGCATGTACAGAAAGAACCTTAACTAATCAATACTTAATAATTGTTAAAAAATGTAGTGAAGTTTTTATATTACAAGAACTGGCAAATTCGGGCCTGATAGTCAACAAACCAAATGAAACAAATTTGTTATTATGTTTAAACGAAAAAATTATTCCTCTAAAAAAATTAGTAAACAGGTTTTTAAAAATTATTTATCTCCAAAATCTGAAAACTTAATGAATAAAATTCTAAAATACCCACCAAACATTAAAAATATTAGTTACAATATATAGTTAGTTATATATAAAGGAAAATAATATTCTATGGAGAATTGTAACCCAAAACATAACTACACCTATCTTAGCTCAAATGTTGTATAACCTCAGTGCCATCTGCCCCTTTTGTGAAAACTCCCGTGGAACTTTAAAACACACATTTTTTGATTGTGTGATTACTAATAATTTTTAAATGCGATTGTAGTTTTTATAAAACATTTCGAACCTGAATTTCACTTGGAGAAAGATTTTTACTGGTTGTATTTTAGTGGAAAAAAATTTCAATATTACAGATTGTTAAATATAATCTTTAGTATAGCAAAACTCGCAATTTACTTTTCTTACCACATACGTATGAACTTAAAAGAAGTTAATCCAACCATAATGTTGTACTCTTATTTTAATAAGAAAATTTTTGTAATTCTCCAAAAAATATGGGAACTCAGTTTTTAACGAATTGTTAAAATCAGGGATTTGTGATTTTAAAACACCAAAACTATATATGAAAATTTGTTTGTAATATACCGGTCTTTTTCTTTTAAATTTTGTTATACTTCGAATTGCTTGTATGTAATTGATTTTGTTTTAAATAAACGCCTACTTGCCTTTGGGTAGGCTTAAAAAAAATAAATAAAATAATAATAATAATAATAATAATAATTATCAGCTAGGCTAATACCCAAGGCACCACCTTAGGCCCAAGTCATCTAGCGACTTTTAAATAATAAATAACATATTATATTATATATAGTAAATAATATGTATATATATAATATTTAATAAATAGTATATAATAAATAATATTTAATACATAATAAACCATAATTTATAATACATAATATAATATAAAATATAATATAAGATAATATAATATAATATATAATAATAATATATAATATAATATAATATATAATATAATATAATTTATAATAATAATATATAATATAATATAATTTATAATAATAATATATAATATAATATAATTTATAATAATAATATATAATATAATATAATTTATAATAATAATATATAATATAATATAATATAATATATTATAATATCTAATAATAATATATAATATAATATGTAATATATAATTTATAATACATAATATAATAATATAATAAAATGTTTTGGCTGCATGTGGACTAAAAATCGACCAAGGGTGGTAGATTGTGTATTAATTAACGGTAAATAATTTTATGGTATAAATTTAAAAATTAAATAATAGCTATAAATTTCCATAAAATATTTGTAACGAAATTAACTTAAATCGACATTTATAAGTGACTCAAGTGTTACTGTTTTTGTAATATAAATAATGTTTAAACCATTTTTTAGTTTTTCAATGTTTATGAAAGCATTTCAATTTAATTTTTCACTATTTGCCAATAACCAAATACCCTTATTTATCAGCGGTATGCGCCGTATTCAATAATAATTATTCTATTTGGAATAGTGGCTGTGTTGGGTCCAACCATGGAGAAAAACCAAAGGAGTCGTAGTGTAAAACAATACATAGTTGGATGACAAACAAGGGGTCGTCATCGGGCATTTCCACCCACACGTGATGACGTCAGAGGTGGCGTCAAAGCCTCTAACTCCCTAGCCGACGTACTCACTCGTGAAAAAAGATGTCTAGCCCCTTTTCCCGACGACGCATAAGTACATCAGCGACTCTCATTCCAAAATTGTCTCGGCATTCAGAGAGTCCGAGGTCCCAGAAGGTCCAATAAGGGACGGAGATTGTCTGGGCTTCATCCGCTAAATAACACGCAATGACAAAGGCAGGAATTGTTTAAATATTTCAGAGACCCGATTGAAACTATTCGCCGGGGTTTGGCCGCGCAAAGGCTTCACGCCGCGAAAACGCGTCCATAATGCTTCCCACTCGCAGTCGACGGAAGCGCCCTCTGGCTCGTTGAAAGATCGATCTGTCTAGAGAGAGAGATAGAATTATTCCTGCCCTCGAAATCAAAACATCGTATATTGCCAAATAGCGCTCAGAGATAATCAACCATGAAGTTTTTAAATCTTTTGGCAAAAGCTGGACTTTTTAAAACTTTTGGGCTTTTGGCAAAAGCTGGACTTTTTAAAACTTTTGGGCTTTTGGCAAAAGCTTGACTTTTTAAAACTTTTGGGCTTTTGGCAAAAGCTGGACTTTTTAAAACTTTTGGGCTTTTGGCAAAAGCTTGACTTTTTAAAACTTTTGGGCTTTTGGCAAAAGCTGGACTTTTTAAAACTTTTGGGCTTTTGGCAAAAGCTTGACTTTTTAAAACTTTTGGGCTTTTGGCAAAAGCTTGACTTTTTAAATCTTTTGCTAATATCTTGACTTTTTAAATCATTTGGCCAAAGGCCAACTTTTTAAATCGTTTTAAATGTTTTGGCAAATGATGAAGCTATGAAATGTTTTGGCAAATGATTAAGCTATGAAATGTTTTGGAAAATGATGAAGCTATGAAATATTTTGGTAGATGTTAAAGCTAGGAAAGGTTTTGGTAAATGTTGAAGCTAGGAAATGTTTCGGCAAAGCTGGACATTTTTAATCTTTTGGCAAAAGCTAAGATTTTTAAATCTTTTGTCTAATCTTGAGACAAGAGCAGTTTCTTGAAGTTATAAAATGGGGGTTGAATTTTCTTTAACCTCAATAAAACGTTTTAACTAAAATGTCGTTTTTATATCTTTTTGGGATAAATAGTTTTTGGGTGAAATGGACTTGGGATAAATAGTTTTTGGGTGAAATAGTTTTTTGGGTGAAATGGACTTGGGAGAAATAGTTTTTGGGATAAATTGTTTTTGGGTGAAATGGACTTGGGATAAATAGTTTTTGGGATAATTAGTTTTTGGGTGAAATAGTTTTTGGGATAATTAGTTTTTGGGTGAAATAGTTTTTGGGTGAAAACGTTTTTGGGAGAAATAGAGAAATGGGTTTGGGTCAAATTGGATTGGGTAAAAAGTAGTTTGGCAGAAATGATTTTGGGTGAAATGGGACTAAATCTTTGAATCTTTTGGCATATCACGAATACACGAAAAATACTTCGCCCACTTCATTTTTATAGCATTTTTTTTAACAGGATGTTAGTATTTATAAAGATATATCTAGTTACTTTACCTCAATGTCTTAAGCAAGTATTCTAAAAATAACATATTTTTAAACCATATTTTTCTTCACACAAATTGCTAGTATTCAAATTCTTGTCATCTAGGAGCAACAAACACAGCACCTTACACAAGGAGAACGCAACCCGTCAAAAGTCGTGCATTTTCTTGTGTACAGTTTTCATTGGTTAAACGCTTTAGCGCCTGCTGCCGTCGGAAAGGGGAAATTTGCTAATTTGTGTTCCCCCTTTCCGTAAAACTTTCAGCATAAAAAATCATCCAATGAAAGATGTATACAACCCTTCGTTAGCGTGTTTAAAGGGAATAAAACCTCCGGTATTTGGTGATAAACACCGACGTTTGCAGCTCTGGCCGCTCTTGCCTTTGGCTTTAAAAATCTTTGGCGCCACTGCGCAGGGAAATTTGAAAACTTGAATGGGTCTTCCATAATGATTGATTTGCAGTATCGTTGACGTTGGACTGACGACACACCTAAAAATATAAGCGCCTCTAGCGAGTAAAATACGCAACGTTTAAACAAATTATCAAAGAGCAAGTATTCTAGAAATGACTGTCTGTAAACATTTAACACCGAGGTGACACACATGTTAAATTTAATTCTAAACATATGATGAGAAACCAAAACATTTAAGGCTTCTTATAAAACGTGAACTTCTGTTATGGGGTTTAGCTAGTTCCTTTGCAAATTCCTTATTCAATTAGCTTAAAAAAGTATTTAGTTAGCCGGGATTAGTGGCGTAGTCTTGTAATCCCGAGCCTCTGGGAGACGGAGAATGTGCGTAGGCCGTTGGCGTGGCCTTTACACATATCTCACCCCTGATTAGTCAGATGGACAAGTGGACCAATGAAATACTGGTCTGACTTTTTACGGGGGGGGGGGGGATTGGTAGCATGACGTTACGCCGTACTTTTAGCTATCATTGGTGGCTTAATCGACCTTGAATTTATTTTCCTGAAAATATAAATAAAATATTAAAAAAACAAAACAAGTAGTATAAACACGACGATCTTGACCTTGAGTATGACGAATTGGATGTCCAAAAAAGAGCTTTAGGATCACATAAAAACTTGTTGAGGTTAACGGTAATAGTTAGTGTAGGGAGCTGTTGGCTCGCGTGGCTTGCCGGGTTACAATGCGTAGGAGGGTCCTACGCATTGTAACCCGGCCACCTGAATTAAAGGCTTTAAAAGTCGCTCGATGACTTAGGCCTAAGGTGGTGCCTTGGGTATTAGCCTAGCTGATTATTATATTGGCACCTAGAAGCAACAAACACAAGAAGAAAGCAGCTAGCCTTTAAACACGCTAAGGCAGTGTTTTGTACAAATATCATTGGACGAACCTTTAAGCTGAACGTTTCACGGGCGGGGGGAGACAATTTCCGAATTTTCCCCTTCCAACGGCAGCAGCCTCTAAAGCGTCTAGCCAATGAAAATTGTACACAAGAAAAATGCACGACTTTTGACGGGTTGGGGATGGGTTGGGTACTCCTTGGTTGGGGTGCTGTGTTTGTTGCTCGTAGCTGAAATACTAGCATACTTTTTTTTTCAATTGTTAAAAGCATGGGTAACGTATTATCTACGTCATGCTGCCCATTCCCTATTCACTCTAAGGATACCCAGATACATTCTTGTGAATACTTATTAAACAGAACACGACAGCGTTGAAGAATTTCAAATCATTTTAGTTTGAAGTTGGAAATGTAAGTTTGGGATATACGACGTTTGTCCGTTCGAGGTGCTGAATTGAGGGGAGTGTGCAATATCCTCTAATGTCGGAGCCGCTGGAGGCTGTGTCCGATTGAATAGAAAGGGCGCGTTGGCGGCCAAGTGAGACAATCATAATCCCCGGCAATCTCTGGTAATTGCTCCAACCCAAATGTTTTCTAATTGATTGACGTATAATAGTAGTAGGGCCGTATAATTAGGAGTAGGCTTAAAATGGCATCTAGTAACGACAGCTTATCAAACATTGCCCAGCCCAGATTGAAGAGGATGTTTGGATTTGCCAAACGGACTTAGCAACCCCCCCCCCCCCATCGAACCGTGATGTACGTTTGGGTTGTAAATTACGACTTGTAAATCTCGGCCTAAGTCCGTAATGGGACTTGTTGGCCTGCGGGGGTAGTCCCTAATGCGGGATGGAATCGCCGGATTTGCTTTTGCCAAACACGCCAGATTCCGAATGAGAGAGGGATTAGCCCGGCAGAGCCACAACGGACAGATTGAATTTTACGTCGGCGCAAAACTACAGATTTCCGGATAGCTTTAATGCTCGTTTTAGCAGTCTCGGTCCAAAGGTTCCCATTCGACGTTTCATTTCGAAGATATTTTAAATGTAGCTATATTTTCTCGTGAAATAACCTCATAACGTTCTGCTCTTCACTAGAGAATTCCGTTAGAGAGGTTTCCCCTTTCCATAATAATTCTATCAATGCCACCTGTAAAGAGGGCTTTAACTTAAATTATACATCCCATGTAAATATATTGTTTGTAATTGCTGTTGACCAATTTTCAAAATTCGAGGGGCAGCTTTAAGTACCGCCTTTATTGTTTCGACGCTAGCGACATCTATTGAAAAAGAACTACTTTATCCTCGAGCCGCCACTTGCTTTAAGGTAATAGCATCAGTATAGTAACATAATAACAATGAGTATGTCAATTAGGAAAAATTATCACCGAGCTGATTTTTAGAGCTATTGAGCAATTTAGTTTTAGTTCTCAGTACAGAGCCCCCTAGTGTCTAAATATATCAACCAAAGACGATGACACGCTACTCAGCTCGAGTGCAAGTCCAAGTCACAGCTTGTTGAGAATGTCAGTGTCAAAAAAGGTTTTGTCTGGATATAAGCATTAGGAAGTGCCATACTTAAGATTATAATGTTACTTATGGTAATAGTAAGAGGCTTGCTTCCTACGCATTGTAACTCGGCCACCTAGGATATTGGCATTAAAAGTCGCTGGATGACTGGAACCTAAGGTGCAGCCTTGAGTATTAGCCTAACTGACATTTATATTATTATTGGAGAGGCTAGTGCGAAATCAAATTCTTTAAAATCGGCTGAACGTAGTTTCGCTTCGACGGCTAAAGCCATTGAATTGGGAATAATACTGCTAGAATTACAATTACGATTTCGGTTGCCATAGTTACGCGGGACCTGTTCTGATAAGAATGTACGAAATTCATCTTTATAATTAGGCGGTAGCGCCATCTATATTTTGTAAAGTTATATGGATAAAAATAAATAATTATTAGCTAACTCACCGTAACCTGAGTTTAAAAGGATCGTGTTGAGAGAATAAAATTATTTTTAAACAACTTCAAAGGTTTGTTTGTTACGAGTAATCATACATTTCAATTTCGCGTCAGATTCGCGAAAAAATTAAATTGCAATATAGTTGCCACCACTAGAGACAGATGCCGCCACGGTAGAACGATAAAGTTGATAAAGTCTCCTTATTGAACGTAATTGGTCCCGCGCCAGCCATATTTAGTTGTACCTCTATTTATTCCCAACTCAATGGCTAAAGCAGATTAAAATGGTACCAATATAATTTTAAAACCTTCTTAGAAATATCCGCTTAAACCGGGTACACGATGTAATGAAAAATGTGTATAGCTAATACTAAACCGAGCCTTATTTATGGCTGTGAGTATTGTCTAACAAAAAAATTTTGCTTTCGTGTACCCTAGTTGACCATAAATGTGTCTCCGATTTCGCCGAAATTAAACGAGGCTTAGTTGTATTTCAATTTTTAACCAGAATTTCCGAGAAGTAATCAGCCTAACATAATTATATATCGATTTGTTGAGCTGGAAATTATTGAAATAATGAGATTTAGGTTTAACCACTATAAATGTTATTCTACATGTCACATAAGCTCGACAGAAATATGGCGTTATCTTCAAGTTATAAAAAGCTTCGACTATGAAGTACTCACTCGTCCAGCGTTGCCAGATCGAAAATCTGAAATTATCGTATCTAGGCCAAAAAATTATCGATTTTCCTGGAAAATTATGGTACATTTCTTTTTGGCGATAAATTTTAATTCTTACAAAAATGCGTTGAATTTAGATGATTTTTTAAAGCACTACAGGAGTTTTATTTCAGGGAAATAGTCAAAATGTATATTATCATTATTAACTGAACTTAATATGTTTAAAAATGTTTTAAAAAATGCGGTATTAGCTAGGAGTAATAAACTCACACTCTGGACTACGCGTACAGAAAATGTATATCATTCATTTTTAAGTAGAAAAGTTATATAAATTAATAATAAAATATAAATCGTTCGTAGGTTTTTAAAAAAATCTAAAGATTATCGTACATTATAGTACGTTGAGGCAGAATTATCGAAATAATGGTACGATACCGTACGCCATGAAAATTATAGTACGCCCTAAAAAATTTGATTAAATTATCGCACTGTGCGATAATTATCGTACGTGTGGCAACGCTGCGTGACTCGTCTCTCGACGTGGTCGTTCAAACTTCTTTCTAGAGCTCTCTAGCTAGACTTAAGCAAGTATGTAACTTCTCTGTCTTTTTCGTGTAACATTTCTCTGAGCTTTACTTGTTTTCCCGCCATTTTAAAGCAACCGTCGGTTCTATCATTGGTACCTGTATTATGATAAGGCCCTTGTTATAAAAGATTCTCCGAAAAAGAACGTCATTACTCGAGAGGGTGGTGCCATCTATTAATGGCATAGGAAGCTGAAATTCAAAATAGCGAAACGAAAACATCGTCAGAGAACCATTCTAGAATATTATAATTAGGATAAGAATTACTTTTCCTAGAGTATTTTAACCCAAATTATATATCCCATATAAAGTATATTGTTTATATTTAGTATAATTTAAAGCAACTGTCGGCTCTATCATTGCCACCTGTATTATGACAAGGCCCCTTGCTATTAGAGATGGCCATGAATCTATCCGAATCTTCGAAAAAAATGACTTTCGTGGAGAGCGTGGAGCCATCTATTAATGGGAACGGAAGCTAAAATTCAAAATAGCGAAACAATAACGTCGCCATAGAGCCATTATAGAGTATAATATTTAGACTACTTTTACTCTATTTAGTGAACTTTAACCTAAATTATATATCCCATATAAAATATATTGTAAACAATTACTATAATTGAAATTATGGACAAATTTACAAACGAGCCAATCAACGCGAAGCATACTTTTATGTCCCGCCTTTTGTGTGAAAATGTAGCTTCAGCATCTTGTTTTGATTTCGACGCTAGCGACATCTGTTGAAAAAGAGCTACTTAACCTAGAGCCGACACTTGCTTGTTATTGTCAGATTTACAAACGAGCCAATCAAAGCAAAGTCCCGATTTTTGGGTCAAAATGTAGCTTAATAATTTTGTTTTGATTTCGACGCTAGCGACATCTGTTGAAGAAAAACCTACTACACGTCGAGCCGATACTTAAAGGAAAACACGACGGGTAACCGTACTGTTTATGGTAGTTTGTTAATAGGCAGTATATCGAATTCGCACCCAGTTACAGGATAAATTACCACTTCTTTTATATCTTTCATTTAAAAAGGAGTTGTTTTAAATGAAGCAACTAATAACAATAAAATGTCGAAATATGAGGAACAAAGTTGATATTCCACTTAAAATATCGATTGAGTTAGGTTACCTTAGATACATACTAGAATCGAATCACTCAAAAACTGGTAATTACGAGAGGAATGCAGAATGGCGCGATAATGTTTGTAAAATCGCAACCTTCAATCACTAATAAAATCGCCTACTTCGGTGATGGCGAAAAAACAAAGTCTATAATTCAATATCATTATCGTGGTAGCGAAGACATAATTTTAAGGTTTGACTTCTTAACCTAGATCAGGAATCCATACCTCTACTTGGAATGCTTATCCTGCCGTATCACGTATGGTAAGATCACTCTGACGGCTTTGGCGAGAGAAAAAATCCCCTCTGCGCGCGCTCCCCTCTCAAGTTGTTGTTTGTTAATTTAACATAATGACGTAAGAAAACCGTTAGCCACATCAAGACAAAAATCTGCCGCGATAAGCATTCCAAGTAGAGGTATGGATTCCTGCCTAGATATTTTTGTTTGAAATCACTACATACGAAACTTTTGGAAAAAGCTAATTTTAAAGAACAGTGTGACATATCATTAAGTTTCAAATAGGTTTGATCAATCCGTATCTTGGTTTTACTTGGAGCGTTAACTTAAGTGCATAGGTTGATTCAATATCATAAGTGCCGTGACGTAGACATTCTTCTGAGCCTAAATATTTTGGGACGTACAAAGTTTCTAGAAAAATATAATGATAAAGAATAATGGTACATCCAAGATATAATTGTGTCACATAAGTTTTTTCAGTTCATATTATCCTCGTGTAAATTTTTGTACTAGCTAACAGAACACGAAATTCTTTACCTGTTAGTGAAATTTACATTTGCGAAATAAATTGAATGAATATAGCCTACATATAATTCTCATATGTTATTCATTGTTTTGAATTTTTTGATCAAAGCTTTTGTTACTGGGTATTGGGAATACTTTTTAAGAATATATTTGGCCGATTTTAAGAAACTTATTAAAATTAGGAATCCCAAAGGATTAAGAATAGAATATTTCAAAACATATGTAAATAATATTTTTAAAACACGACGATAAACGCCTACTACTAACATAAGTGTAATTTTTGTGTACTAAATAATTTAACCATAGTGTACCAAATTAAATGAACCCTTGTGTACCAAATACCAATCGACTCTAATGCACCAAAACCATTATTCTCTACTTTACCAAATCAATTACACCATATTGTACCAAATGAATTACACCATATTCTATCAAATCAATTACACCACATTGTACCAAATCAATTACACCATATTATAACAAATCAATTACAACATATTGTATCAAATCAATTACACCACATTGTACCAAATCAATTACACCATATTATAACAAATCAATTACAACATATTGTATCAAATCAATTACACCACATTGTACCAAATCAATTACACCATATTGTACCAAATCAATTATACCATATTGTACCAAATCAATTGTATCATACTGCACTATAATAATTGGACGATATTTTGAGATAGTAATTGCAATATAGCGTTCGATAACAATAATAACTCTAATATAGAACACGAATACCATTAAACCAATTTGTACCAACACATTTATCACGTATACTTTAATAATTGTACCATAGCATACTGTTATAAAGAACCATAATAATTGTACCATAGTATACCGTAATAGAATAGAATGTTGTTTATTGTTCAATAAAACAGTTTACAGGAAACCAAGAAATTATTACACAGCAGTTGAAACAATCTCGCTACAAAAAACAAAGCATTCAATTAAATTATATTAAATTTACATTTACATGTTATTGTAGGGTCGTTCAGTGCAATTAAAAATCATATACGCTATATATGCAATATTTAAACATTTATAAATAAGAAATTCTGGACTTGGTTATATTTATACATTTTGACCAATCAATTTTTAAGCTTTAAGATCTTTATATTTACACGAAAAAATATCGAATTGATCTTTAAAATCGTTGTTAGAAGAAACCACCGATGGACTGTGCGAAGGATGATAAAATACATACTATTCTCCACCACACTCCCCCCTTTTCGGCTTTCCGTTGCTATGCAACGCGTTTTGAAATTTTTAATGTTTAGGCTTAGCTTCTCTTTTAGATATAACAGTCGCCAGCCAGATTTCCCGCACGGTACTGATGAGTTCCAAATAGAACGAAACCAGTCTACCGTTGGAATTTCTGGCTATTTTATTTAGTTTTTATGTTGTGTATTACTCGAAGATCTTTTTGATCCGAGATTCGCGTTTTTTGTTTGCTCGAAGACCTATTGGTACGAGTTATTTGTAAGTTTTTTAATTTCTTCAAATTTGTTTAGGGTTTAACTAAAATCGTTACTTGTCAAGTTGTCATTTGGAATCTCGTTAAAGAAGGTGAAAGGTTATTCGTTGAAAATGTATTCCATTGCGTCGATTTTATAGAGGGTACATTGAATTTTAGAGATTGTGTTAAATCGGAATTGTTTGAGCTACAAATAGTTATTTGTAGAAATAAAACTTATAGTTTTTTCGCGAATAGTTCTATCGATTCCAAGCATAAGTGATCAAGTAGATAGTTGTGGTCCATGATGATTCTCAAGATTTTCGGCGTGAGGCACCGCTTTGCCATTTCATAATTACGTATTGTATAGGTGGTTTTTTTGGGTAAAGGTTATCGTTGGTCTTTTGGTTTATAAACATGAGCTGTTATAATAGGACCATAGTGTGTGAAACCAATTGGACCATAGTGTACGGTTCCAATTGGACTATAGTTTACGGAAGCAATTGGACCATAGTGTGTGAAACCAATTGGACCATAGTGTACGGTTCCAATTGGACTATAGTTTACGGAAGCAATTGGACCATAGTGTGTGAAACCAATTGGACCATAGTGTGTGAAACCAATTGGACCATAGTGTACGGTTCTAATTGGACTATAGTTTACGGAAGCAATTGGACCATAGTGTGTGAAACCAATTGGACCATAGTGTACGGTTCCAATTGGACTATAGTTTACGGAAGGAATTGGACCATAGTGCACGGAACCAATTGGACTATAGTGCACGGAACCAATTGGATCATAGTGTACGGAACCAATTGGATCAAAGTGTACAGAACCAATTGGATCATAGTGTACGGAACCAATTGGATCAAAGTGTACAGAACCAATTGGACCATAGTGTACGGAACCAATTAGACTATAGTTTACGGAAGCAATTGAACCATAATGTACGGAACCAATTGGATCATAGTGTACGGTACCAATTGTATCATAGTGTACGGAACCAATTGGACCATAGTGCACGGAAACAAACTAATTTAGCCAGAGGTTACAGTAATAATTGGATTATAGTGGACGAAAACAATGGGACCATAGTACAACAAACTAACTGGACCTCAGTGTACCAATATAACTGGACCTCAGTGTACCAATATAACTGGACCATAGAGTAAAATTCATTAGAATATATGGTACCAAAGCAGTTCTATCATATCATACAGTAATAATTATAGCAACACCATGGTTATTGAATCATAGTGCACGAAAATAACTGTGCCATTTCTGTGTGGTAGGTAGGTACGTCATCTTATCTTTTCAGCAAAACCAGTTTGCTCAACACCAATCTTTGTAGGTGATAGCAGAGGCAGAAGGTCATGTATGAAACCATACAATATTTCCCTCTAGGCTTTTTAAGTTTATCTACAAAGCACGTTTCGGGTCAAGTACCTAAGAAGCGCGTAGCTATAGAACTAGTACGTTTGGCGCCTCCAAGATTATCTAGCTAGGGTCTTTTGAAGCGACGAGGTTAAATATTATTGAGCGCGCTCCTCGTGCTAAATTAGAGGGAGTTTGATTGGGTTCCTCATTTTCCAGGCATGACCTTCTAAAGCAGGAATGCTCGGTTCGCAAACTCGTATTGACTACTCTAACAAGTCTCGTATGGTTTAGCCAGACTGCATTTCGAATTTACAGCGTAGGATGTAATTGACGGGCTCTATCGTCCATTTGTCCGCTCTGAACCAGGCCGGGTTACATGGGGTTCGTCAATTCGGTTTTCTCGCGAGATTGATACGAATTCTTACTATCAGGCTGTTCTTGTATAAAAGTAGAAAACATTTCCCCTTACTCATTCAAGTTCTCCGTCTAGTCTATAACAAATACGACGTCGTAAAAGTTTATGGTCTAGCTTTGGAAGTTTAAAATGTTGTATCCTCGAAGGGGCTTTAAACTTTGTCTACATAGACCAACACTATACTTGAGCTACGTCATGGATTAGGTAACTAAAGAATGTACTTCAACGCGAAAAACTGTTTGATTTGTGTTACGAACACGCCATCTAGGGGAATAGGTTGTTTTCTGGACCCAACAAATTCATCGCCATGGTTACAAATTGCGTGAAATATACTTTCGATTGGTCCATCGCTGCCGGGGATGGAAGGAAAAAGTCAATCATAAATCAAGCGCTAGCTCAGTGCAGAGTTTGAAATACATTAATAATAATAATCAGCTATGCTATTACCCAGGGCACCACCTTATTCCCAAGTCGTCTGGAGACTTTTAATGCATTTAAACAGGTGGCCGGATTACAATGCGTAGGAGGTGCAAGCCCTTCATACCACGCGCGCCAACAGCTCCCTACACTAACTATTACCGTTAAGCTCTACATTCTTTAGTGAAGCTAGCTAATAATTAATCCTTGGCTACGCTGATGACGATAAATACCAGTGAAAACGCAATTTCAAAATAAGAACCTTCAGAAGTGACGCCAATATGTTTATAAGAGTTAATTTTACTAATTCAATAATTAGTCAGTTTTCTTAACAAAAACGCGTTAATTTTCAATAAGCCTTTGGTCTCAAGCAAATATTAGCTGATCGTTACAGGAATGTTAATTACACATTCGCTCGCGGCGTAGGTATAAACTTCGTCGTTAATTTTTTGTGATGTAAACGAGACCCTTAAAGTTGTGAGTCTTACCGAATATATGACGTCACGTCTGGGCTGTCGTTAGAAATTGTTATTTTCGCCGATAGAGGGTGTATTCGATATAAAAAATGATGATGCACTTTTCTAGGTGGGCGTTTTCGCTATGTAACCTAAGACGTGAAAAATTTCTTGTAAAATTATACCGCCGTTTAAATAAAACGTTACCAAGGCTTAATTAATACCTTGTCTGTTACGAAAAAACCAGATTGCGTGCTCGGTTATGACGGACATTAGATTTTGTAATTTAATTTGCAACCTGTTCGCGATTTTATCGGGAGAGCAGCCTTCAAAGGGTCGATATTGTTGAAGCTTCGCGTCTTTTATTCATCAATAGAACGGAAGTTGAACGACGATCGTATGGAAGCTCAAACGGGAACGCCGGCATACTACTGTGACTAATGGTCAATCTTCGAGGAACTGTCGACGTTCCGATTGAAACTTAACTTCTCTATTACCGCGTGCTTGCGGAACTGATAGAGCCGCTATTGAAATTTGGCAGATAAAAATGGACCCCGGAGAGAGGTGGCGTGAGCGGATCCAGTTCAACGAAATTCCGCCGATCGATTGCTAATTATTATTCTCCGCATACAGGGTGGCGCGATTTGCCGGATCAGAGCATACTTCACATGCAGGTAAAACAATCTCTAGAGGACGTCATGTCGGACGTGTTCCAAAAGTAATTTCCGTTTGTACGTGTCAAGAAAATGTCTACTCGAAATCAATGTTAAATCATGATTGGTATTTAACATTACTAAATATCAGGGGAACTTTATTAACTTTTCGTAAGATGGCGATAGTCACCTGCCGTTGTTTTATTTGTTAATAAGTGCACCCTCACAGCTAACGAACTAAGGTAAAATCAACGTTGTAATTTAAATAGAAACATCAAGACTTTACAGTACAATCAATTACATTTACTCCGTTAAAACAGGATTACCAGGCCATGTTCGGTTTAAATGAGAGAAGTGTAACCTATTATGAATAATGAAAGTTGATATATTGACGCGACTGTGTTACTTTAAATTTGAATTTTTATTAAAATAATATTTATAACATAAATCACCTAAGAAGAATTTAATGTTACTTCTGATCAGTATATAAGCGGAGGCTTTAGAATTGGAAGTGAAATATCGAAAAATTGTTTGCTTTGCAAGTCCAAGAGTTTCTCTTAAATTACGCTAAAAGGTAGAAACGTCCATACTAAAAAGGGGGCAAAACAATTATAGTAATAAAACTCACGAAAAACTAGGACCAATATAATAATAACCACCTTATGCCTAAGTCATCGAGCGACTTTTAAAGCCTTTAATTCAGGTGGCCGGGATACAATGCGTAGGAGGGTGGTGGCAAGCCCTTCATGCCACGCGAGCCAACAGCACCCCACATTAACTATTACCGTTAACCTCAACACGTTTTAAAGTAAAGTGGGGAGAGAGCTTGCAAACTCAACGCAGAAGGAGTTGTTCACCCAGTGCCACAAGTTGGGATCGAACCCGGTTCCTCTTACTGCGAGGTGAAAGTGTTAACCACTTCGCCACCCCACCTACCCCTTTGAGAATAAAATGAAAACGTGAAACTCGGAACAAGTAGATATTAGATATAGTCGCCAGCCAGATTCCCCGCGCGGTACTGATGAGCTCCAACTAGGACGAAACCGGTCTGTCGCTGGAAATTCTGGCTATTTAAATTCCATTTCAATAGACCTTCGAGTCCAAAACTCGAAGGTCTATTTGGTCCGAGTTTCACGGTTTAATTTTTAGCCCAGGACAGATACGGTTTGACCCGGAACATTTTCCAAAATGGCGGCCAAAATAACGGTTGTACACCAAAAAAAAAAAAATTACAATACTATTCAGAAAGCCCTAAATGTATAATGTACCAATTTTTAACATTTTTGGACACTTTCATTAAATTTATGACGTCAGGCGTGCTTGGCGGCCATTTTCCAAGATGGCGACGGAAGCTCGCGCTCTAGAGGTGGGGACTTTGAGTATATTGTTTTTGGGGTCAAAAACTACCTATGTACCAATTTTCATCTTTATGGGAAAATGTTCCGTGTCAAGCCCTTTTTTAGTCTAACTGTCCTGGGCTACTATTGGTTAGAGTATTTCGTATTGCTATAAAATCCTTTTTAGTATGGACCTTTTCGCGTAATTTAACTGCATTATAGTTCATAGGTGGTTTTTATTAACTTCAAGAGTTTCTCTACCTATTTTTCGTTAAATATAGAAACCAAATGGTTTGATTATGTAAATGGTCAAAGCACAGCAATTTGATTTAATGAGCGAAATCCAAAACGTGGGATTGCAATTAACTGCATCAGCCATTTAAAACTCCCTGCTCTAGAAAATGAAAATTCCAAACTCGTCTGGCGTTTTATCCCAAAATATTACTTCAGCTGGCGCTTTATTATCTAATCACAAAGAATATAATAGTAGGATAAATTTAAATATTTTCGGTATATACTTTATAATGATAATTATTTTAACAAAACCGTTAAAGTTATTGATCAATGAACAAAATGGCGAATCTAATATTTAGATGATGATCAAACTTTTTTCATTGAAACAAACGATTTTCATTGGAACAAACTATTTTCATTGGAACTTGAAAACGATTTTCATTGGAACAAAAATATTTCATTGGAACAAACAATTTTCATTGGAACAGACGATTGTCATAGGAACAGAAGATTTTTATTGGAACAGAAGATTTTCATTGGAACAAACGATTTTCATTGGAACAGAAGATTTTCATTGGAACAAACTTTTTTCATTGGAACAAACTATTTTCATTCAAACAAACGATTTTCATTGTAACAAACGATTTTCTTTGGAACAAACGATTTTTGTTGGAACAAACGATTTTCATTGGAACAGACGATTTTAATTGGAACAAACGATTTTCATTGGAACAAACGATTTTCATTGGAACAAACGATTTTCATTGGAACAAACAATTTTCATTGGAACAAACGATTTTCATTGAAACAAACTATTTTCATTGGAACAAAAGATTTTCATTGGAACAAAAGAAATTCATTGGAACAAACGATTTTCATTGGAACAAAAAAAATTCATTGGAACCATCGATTTATCTTGGATCAACCGATTTTTATTGGAACAAACGTTTTTCGATTGAACAAATGATTTTCGTTTGAGAATTCAATTTATAATGGAACAATCGATTTTCGATGGAAGAAACTATTTTGGTAGGAAAAACGGTCTTTTGGGGTTTCTGATGCTGCCCCACAATATTAGAACTGACACGAAATAAAACATTTAAGAAAAATATTAATAATAACCAGTAAGGCTAATTAATCTAGTGACTTTTAATGCCTTTAATTCAGGTGGTCGGGTTACATTTAGTAGGAAGGTAGTGGCACCCCCTTCATGCCACGCGAGCCAACAGCGCCTTAAACTTACTATCAAGTGTGACAAATTCGATGAAATTAAGTTTTGGTGAGATTTTCTGTGTTGTTTGATTTGTTCTTAAAATGCCTTGATCGCGCAAAGTGGCACACCCTGTATAATCGTCGGAAGGCATTCTAACTTCCGTTGGCGTTTCGACTCGTAGGGACGATTGTGGACTCCTTTCACCTGCTCGTCGTAAAAATCAATTACTTCACGCATGAACCACTCCTTCATTTCACTCACTGTGAGAGCAAAAATAAAGCAAGTCGAGATACGTGACATTTAAAATAAATTTGAAATAAAACTGAATTAATTAATTTAAATTTATCAATAAATAGGGATTCTGGTCCGGGCATTGAATATTTAAATAATTGGAAAAATATATACATGTTTAAAATAATAATATTTAAAAACAACCTTTGTCCAATCTTGTATTTTAGTCAAATTAATTCGGTTTGACTCTTGAAAAAGGCACCACGAAGATAGTAGAAACTGCAGTAGTTTTAATGACCTTTTTAAACGCTTGTGCACAAGTCTATTTCGTTGTCTTGTTTTAGATTTTGGTTTTAAATATAGAGCTAATTTTTCTCAAATAGGCGTTTTAGACTTGCTTGACTTTGGCTCTCATGTAGCGATTTCTAAGCGCCTTAGACGCGATGATGTGTTCCTACGACGCTATTTCGTTTCAGAATAAATTAAATAGATTAGCTTTTGGTAGAGTTCACCAATAAATTGACTAGGTATTAGGTAAATGTACAAAGAAAATATTGGAGTGTGTATTGTATTTATAGAGCCAATTTTAATGGTAGACGTGACTAGATATGACTCAAACCTGACTACACTTTCATCTTAGCCAAACGTTTTGGATGTTTATTACAAGTTATCTGTTTCATACAAAACAAAATATTTAAAAGGTGCCGATCGACCTATAGATATTAAATTTAAAGTGTTGCTAATTTATGTTACATAATAACACTATCACAGCAAAGTAGATCATTTGTAGTGTTGCTACAGTTTGAACCTTAGGTAGAAATCTAGTGCTAGTTACCGCAACTGGATAAATCACAAACGAAAAGATTCGTCCCCTTCGCTGACCAATTTACTGCATTCTTAACAATTTCTCCAAACCTAACATATGCCGAATTTAGAGACATTTGTTCGTGAGCGTCGTAATCGTGGTTAGTATTAAAAGGATTTTAATTAAATCACGCGCTAAGACTTGTCTTAACGTAATTAGCGCCCATAATCACTAGCTTCTTGTAAACTTGGTAGAACAAATCTTAAAATATTTCTTCGACTATAAACAATATTCCTTCAACCGAATCCAATTAAAAATTACAAATAACTATAGCTAACGTTTTAACCATAAATCTTCGTTTTGTGCAATTATTGACTGTAATTTTACTAACATATGGCGTCGTTTAGATTTAAAGTTTAAAAAAGTGTTCAGTTGATTAAAAAATCACACTTTAAAATCAAATTTTAAAATAAATCGTTTAGTTACATCTAAAGCTAGTTTTGTCTCGTCGTGTGTACCCCATTACAACAAAAATGAACTTTTCCATAAGTCTATACTTGCGCTGCCATTGCCACCGTTTCGGGGTTCAGCTTAATTAGGGCCCCCGGACTGTGTTCTAAGCCTCTGCTCTGTCCCCTTCCTACCTTATGGCAAGTTCCGGGCCGCAAGGCTTTAGATTGATTAGGGCCAATGACTATGCTTAAGTCTACCAAGTGTACTCTTTCATATCACTGTAAATGTTGTTCGACAAACATTTAAAATTAGGTTAAGTATATTTTCTCACTCTATAGAGGGCTACAAACTTTACAGGCCCGTACATGGGGGGGCGCCAGGGGATGCTCAGCGCCCCCAAACGAGTACTTGAGCATCCCCACTCCGACCGACCCAAAAAAAATCGATTGCTCAATTACCGAAAGATATGATCTAAAATATCTGTATATTAATCTAAAAGGAAAATTACTTTTACTACCGAGCTAGTATCAGTAGATATTTGAAACCATTTTACTATAGTTTTTGAAAATTGCTTTCGCGCCTCTCACTGCACTAGAATAACACAATAAACCTAATGTTGGTATATTTACTAATTTTATAGGTGGGGAGATAAAAATGACCCAAGGCATTGGCACCCCCAAAAATAATTTGGGCGCCCCCGAGTTTTTGCGGCTGTGTACGGGCCTGAAACTTTAAAGGGTTTGTAAATGAAATATTATTTTCTTAAAAATATTCTTGAACTTAGAATTCAAAATGAAAGTTAAGAAGTAGTTTTTTCTTTTGCGAGCACAAAGTCCTATCGTTGTTGCGTTGCCTACGTTATTATAAAGGCCCGTGCACGCTGCCCTAGAAGGGGTGTACTTTTTAACGTCGCGACGTCTTGTTTCTTTGCTTCTTATTCCCAAGAGATGGCGCACCGAGTTGGACCTAATAAGGGGTTTTCATAAAGTTTCATAATAACTTCTAAGGGGCCATATATAAAAGTAGAAAATTTGTAAGTTAATCAGAAATTGGTTGAATTTTAAATGTTTTATAATCATGACAATGTAATTAAAAGATTGTACAAATAAGATGGAAAAATAGCAGTTTATTCCCATAAAAATTTTAAACTTTATGTACCTTCCTTTATAATGGAATGTAATTTAGAGGTTTCCGAATTGGTAAGGTATCAGTAGCGTCTTTGGCGTTATTGTAAATATTTTTCTAGTAGTAATTTGGGTAGGCTAAAATCTTTACAATTACAAACTAACACTTTGGTAAAATGGGGTAATATAATTTGTACCACTGTGGCTAATACTCGGTCTTCAGGTAAATTGTGCAAAACTAATTGTATAAATTTTGTTAACTCTACTAAAAGCAAAACTTATAATCTGCTAGGGTATCTTAAAGTTTATCTTTATTAGTAACTTGAGTTTGCAAGAGACATCAATAGGAACTATTAAAATTGAATGTGTTCACTGACATCAGTTTCACCAAATATAGATTCTATCCACTTCCTTTTTAAATCTTGTTCTTTCGGGAATGTATGAAAACTGATGTGTATCCTATCATTTTCATGTGGACTCTTAAATTTATTACTCCGTTTCTTTTCACTCTCATTACAATTGGGTACGGAGCAGACAACCATATTCGAATATTAAATTAGGTTATATAAATTTCCAAGCTATATTAGGCTTCACCTTTTTCATTTCTAGCAAAATATCTATTACATTTTATACTTAAACCATTTATATTATTGGAAATATGTATTATTAACTTTCTTTTTCTTTATCCTTCGAATTAAATTCTTTAAATAACTTAAGAAAACTTTAATTACATCCCAAGCTAGTCCTAACGCTGTCATTCGCACCGCCATATTTGTTATTGTGACTCGAGTCCAGCTAGGAGAGATCCTGGCGGTAAGATTTGGCAAGCTAAAATGCCAGAAATAAATAGAAAAAATCTAGCGTGCACGGGCCTTTATAATAACGTAGGCAACGGTTGTTGATATTTAAAAATTGCACCGTTAAAAAAGGGACGCCAACGAAGTTCGTGTTATAAATATTTAAATGATCAGGCGACATTGAATTCTTATATAGTGTAATCTCAAATAAATTAGGTTTCCCTATTTACTCATGGTATCTACGTTACTAAACTCTAGAAACTGCTTAGGTTTTTTTAAAGCACGTTTAAAATATTTTTTTATTAAAGAAGTTCTCGTTTTAGGTGCACGTTTCATTTTTAAATTGGCCGACGTGTTTTCCCAAATTTTCCCCCGAAAAATAAGAAATGAATCGCGTGTATTTCGAGGATTTAGGATCCAGAAAGGGCTCTTATTTTTGGAAGTAAAGACGTAATGAGGGGTTTAATCTAAAATAAGCCTAAACTGGCACGCACCAAGTCCATCCTCCACAAAGGCTAAAGCCTCTTTCGTGATATTTTGATCGCTTAAAACCCAGCTCTAATGAATTTTAAGGGAAAATCTGCTCATACGTATATTAAAGTTTTTACTTTGAACAAGATGGGCGGGACAAAATACTCTTTAGAAATCGAAATTTCGTTACAAGTACTTACTTTTTACCTCTCCCTAGGAGGGGTTATACAACCACCGTGTCTGTCTGTGGGTGGGTCTGTCTGTCAGGCCTGCGAACGCGTTCGCATTTTCGGGGCAAAGAGTAATCACTGCGTACCCAGTTTCTTAGAATCAGGGAAAAGGTTTTTCCAAAAGCACCCTCTTTTTGTCAATGGGTGTAGTATAATTCTTTAATCGGCGGGGATTCGAACCCGAGCCCTCTTGCACGACAGGTGAGCTTTCTACCGCAGAACCACGGATACAGTTACGCTTCACTGAAAATTAAAAACTCTTCCGAGGAGAGGTATATTTTGGCTTGCCAACTGGTTTTTTAAAAATAATACGCGATTTTCTTAAAATATGAAATGTGTAACAGTAGCTACTATTGTAAGGTAATTTAACTTCGTAGCTTCGACAATAGCCGCCATTTTGTGCGGGTTTTTATCTCTATGCGAAAAAGCATGGATAACGTCGTGTCACGTGAGACTGAAAACCCCGAATTCTTTCTTTCTTTTGCAAACAATATGGTCTAGACAATATATTTTATTTAAATTTATTCGTTTAGTGTACTGACTGGTCAAAACTTTCGGCAAACTAAGGTTAGGTTTTAAAACATTTTTTTGCGGTAAAACCAACTTGTATATCGCTATCTGGGAGCGAATTTTGATTTAAAGTATAAAACTAGCTTTGACGTTTTTACTGTTTACATTTATCCTAAATTTCATTGAGTGGCATATGTTTTCACGCATACATTTAGTTTCGAATTCCACCATGTTAAAGGGTGGATTATTAATTAAATTATACTTTGACGGTAATTGCAGCATGTTTCGCTACAGTTCCCATGATGTAACGCACCTGCCTAAGTTTCTCTAGGATGAAATGACATTTGAATATTGCTGTCTTGATGGACTCAACCAACGAAGCTGACCGTAAATTATGTCTAAACAGTTTGTTACACAACCAGCTGAACAAGACAATCCGTTTAATTTTCCTGCAAAATATTGCGTTTCCCTAAACCCAAAGCTTGCGTAGAATTATTGTAACAGACGACGAAAATTCAGTGTTTCATGGTTTCATTAATCTACAATTACATTTATTCGGGTAAATGTAATGAACAACCTTTCAGCATAAGTAACATAATATTATTTATTGTGACACTTGAGTTGAATACGATTTTACAACACGTTTTCTTCAAAGTGACGTATTAAAAATACTAAAATAGAGTCTTTTGGTTGTGAACTATACTCGCGGGAATGTAATCGCCATCGCCTCCTTTCGCTTAAAGGGAGTATGAACTTTTATATTTTGGCCACCAGGTCTAATATAAGCTAGAGGTGAATGGCGTTAGTTACGTGTTAGAACGCTTTATTTCAGACTATTTCGATCGTACTACATTTAAGCTACAATGTTTTCTCTCTAATTGAAATCTTAATATATAAATAAATAAATAAATATTTATTTATAGAATTGGAACATAAAATTGACTATTATAAGCACTCTCTATGTAAAATTTTATGACTTTCGATCTAAACTTGTTTTAGGTGAAATTTATGAACATACATAAATTTTAACGCGTTAAAACGTTAATATACATTTTACGAGATAGTCTAAATTTGAATTTGGCTTAGAAATGATAATTATGGAAAAACCAAAGCCTACTAAATTGGAATTGCCAATTCTTTTTGTTCATTTATAAGGGCCAAGAAAGTTGGTAGTAAAGAAAACATTGAATAGTCATATCAATGAGTACTATCTTACTTATACTTAGTAATAGTTTCGGTGATTCACGGTAGTAAGAATATTTTATACATGTTTCTCGGGTCATCTGCTTTTTGATTTCCAGACTTTCCCAGAAAAGTTAAAAATTAAAATCAAACGGTTTCAATAGCTACTCTGGTGAAGTGCATAAATATAAATAACCTTGGTGTTACGTTTTAGCTTTACTATCACAAATTAAATAATAAATATTTCATTAAATTGGTAAAACAGAACGTGGAAATCCTGATCCAGTGAAAGCGGCCGACCTGCAACGTTCTATCAGACTATATCTTACGAAATTTTGAATTCAAAAGAAAAACCGAGCGCCCTCATGCAACAACTGTCTAGACTCCTTTCGGAATAATCCAAAACAAAATTTGATATTTATTTCTAACGGCATCTACCAAAGATCCGTTTTCAAAACTAGGAAAGTGCATTATGTAATTTTAATGAATTTTGAAATAAGAACTTCAAATTAAATTAAATTTTTATCTCGAATTTATTCTTTTTCAAACTTTCAGAGATATTTTAAAAATTGAAAGATTAAAATAAATTGGCGTGAATCAAATACAGGGAGCTTCGACTCTAGTTCCTTTTTCAATCTGTTCAAAATACTAAAATATTTCATTGAAAGTTTGTAAATCTAGGATTAAGTCAGCTTATATAGGATCTTTGATTTTTTTATTTATTATTTTATTTCTTTTTTAGTTTGTATCATTATATACGAGCCTATTGTGTCTAACACAACAGAACGCCGAAAAGTGGTACACAACTGGGTTGTTCTAGAATGTGTTGTGGGTTCACCCGAAAATGTATGGGGAAATTTGGGGAATATTTCATATTTTCTCAAAAGCATTTGTCACTATTTTTAAAACGGAATATATTTAAAACCTGTATTTCGAAACCAGAAAAATAATCTTATTCTGGGAAATGTCTCACCCATAATATCGACAATTATAAAACCAAAATAGTTTTATAATAGAAAGCGCATTAATTAAATGTGGCTTCAGGGCCAAAAGTCATACCTCGTATACCTGGTAACAGAATCAGTAGTGATCCAATTTATTTGAAAAATGCTTACACATTTTTCTCGTCAAAAATTTTAATAAGCGTAAGGTTCTTTAAGAGGACAGAATGCTTTGGTCCCATTCGACCGAATGAGTTTTTTTCTGGTGTCCCATTCGACCGAAAGTAGCCCAAATCTGAGATTGTTAATTCAATATATTTTTGGTCAAAATTAAATTTCATTTTACTACTGTCTATGGAGGCCCTAACCCTAACCTGATCTAACCTAATCTAACCCAATCTAACCTAACCTAACCTAACCTCACCACCTAACCTTACCTTACTTAACCTAACCTAACATAACCTAGCCTAAACTAACCTACCCTAACCTAACATACCCTAACCTAACCTACCCTACCCTAACCTAACCTACCCTACCCTAACCTAACCTACCCTACCCTAACCTAACCTAAATTGAATGGAACTTTTGAATTTTCTAAACCTTTTAGGTGTCGAATGGGAAGGCTATTAAGAACCAACAAGCTCACTCAGCTCGGCTCGTGTATTACAGGTTTGGCAAAAACCAGCCAGACTGGATCAAACCACCCTGGTTTAAGCCCGTTTTAACCACCGAATAAAATCCATGGTTAAAACCACTTTTTTATATTAAAAACAATAATTGAGAAACGAATTAGAAATATTGAAAAAAACTAAAACTTAACCTTCACTTTTTGTCGTAAGTAATGAGAGCTAGATATAAGCAATTAGGGGATTTTAAAATTCATTTTGCGCGTGAAAATACGCCGACATGTTAGGGTATAAAAGCAGGTAAATTAGTCTGCTATACCTCACAATGTAAAGGTACTGAAATGAGAGCTAGATATAAGCAATTTGACCATTTTTATTAATGATTTTAACCGGTGTAAGCCACCGGTTACAACCGGTTTGACCATACTGGATTTTTAAATTTGTAAAAAAGCCGGTTTTTTGCCAACACTATTGCTCCTCGGTCGAAAGCGACGATACCGATAGAATATCCAAAAGGTCACAAGGTTTTTCTTAGGATAAAAAATACAAATAACCGTAAGGTGCTTTTAGGATAAAAAAAAATACAAATAGTTGTAAGGTTTTTATGTTAAAAATACAATCGTAAGGTTCTTTTAGGAGGATAAAAAAAATTCCAAATAGTCATAAGGTTTTCCTTAGGATAAAAAATACAAATAATCGTAAGGTTCTTTAAAAGAAAAAAAATCCAAATAGGCATAAGGTTTTTTCTTAGGATAAAAGAATAGAATTAATCGTATAGTTCTCTTAGGGTAAGAAAATCCAAATAGTCATAAGGTTTTTTCTTAGGATAAAAAATACAAATAATCGTAAGGTTCTTTAAGAGAAAAAAATTCAAAATAGTCACAAGGTTTTTTCTTAGGATAAAAAATACAAATAATCGTAAGGTTCTTTAAAAGAAAAAAAAATCCAAATAGTCATAAGGTTTTTTCTTAGGATAAAAAATAGAAATAATCGTAAGGTTCTCTTAGGGTAAGAAAATCCAAATAGTCAAAAAGGTTTTCTTTGGATAAAAAATACAAATAATCGTAAGGTTCTTTAAGAGGAAAAAAAAATCCAAATAGTCATAAGGTTTTTTCTTAGGATAAAAAATAAAAATAACCACAGGGTTCTTTAAGGATAAAAAATTCCAAATAGTCATAAGGTTTTCCTTAGGATAAAAAATAAAAATAATCGTAAGGTTCTCTTAGGATGAAAAAATTCCAAATAGTCATAAGGTTTTCCTTAGGATAAAAAATAAAAATAATCGTAAGGTTCTCTTAGGATGAAAAAATTCCAAATAGTCATAAGGTTTTCCTTAGGATAAAAAATAAAAATAATCGTAAGGTTCTCTTAGGATGAAAAAATTCCAAACAGTCATAAGGTTTTCCTTAGGATAAAAAATAAAAATAATCGTAAGGTTCTCTTAGGATGAAAAAATTCCAAACAGTCATAAGGTTTTCCTTAGGATAAAAAATAAAAATAATCGTAAGGTTCTCTTAGGATGAAAAAATTCAAATAGTCATAAGGTTTTTTAGGTTAAAAATTCAAATAGTCGTAAGGTTATTTTAGGATAAACTTAAAGCAATAAGCAACACCCAGTGAATATTGAGTATTTGAAACGTTTTCTATCCTTATAAATTTCGTAGTTTTATAAGAAAATAATTTAATTGAAAGGAGTGCTTTCTTTTAAATTTCTTTAATTTAAATGCCATTTCCAGCTCCTATTTCGCTTCAGGTTGAGTTTAAGCTATTTAAAATGAATCTCTCCTAAAAAAATAATAACCTTTTTCATTTAAATTCCCTTTTGGATGAAGCAAAATAAACGAAAGCAAAGATGAAAGGGAATACGAAAATAAGTCTACTTATAAATAAAACAATAATTTGTTCGCTAAAGATTTAATCTTTTATAACGACGAAATTTAAAATGTTTACTCTGTATCGCTGAAAATGTTACAACGAACTGGTTACTTAATGAAAAATATTTGCAACGACATGTCTTCAGTGCACTCAATTCCTTTAAAATAAAAAAGCGAAGCGAGCTTCAAAGAGCAAAGTGATTTGGTAGCCACTCCAATTGGAAAATGTACCGTTCTATTAAACATTAACCCATTGCAATGGAAATTTGATCGTTCCAATAGCAGAGCCATTCGAAAGCTGCGACGAAGCCCTAGTTACGAGCTCATAAATGTAAGTTCAAAGTTCAGGCCACATGGTAATGGGCCAGATAGGGATAAATGAGAAATAAAATTATATTTATTAATTGTTGCCTTATTCATTTAAAAAGCTTAATCAGTTTGTCCTTTTATTTATTTATTTGTATGTCATGTTCCTAAAAACTCGAGAACGGTTAGCTCTAGAGCTTTGAAATTTTAACTCAATATTCAGGGCCTGATTTCCAACTAAACGCGCCTAATTTCAAATAAATGATATGGTTTTTAATATAATTTATTTTTATTTTTATTTTACTCGACTTTGGGCTTTCGCCTCATTGCTTCCCTTATCTATTTTCCGGCTGGTTCCGAGTTGTTCCTCTTTACTTCCCTTCATTTTTTTCGGATCTATTTTTTTTTGAAAAATGTCAGCTGGTCGCGCCGTTATTCGTTTTAAAACGCCGCCCGGTTTGTTTTCCCCTCTTGAGTTCCTTGCGCCCGTCCCGACCTTTAAACATTTTTAACGGGTTAGTGTCAAATTCGTAGAAGGGGAGTTCAGTAGTTCAGGACTTTTTGCTACGCGTACTACGTGTGTTACGTTTTTGCTATAGCGTTTACCTTTCTTACATACAAATCAGATCTAATTCATTAGAAATAAGACCCCGGGCGAAGGCGGGTATTAAAGCTAGTATCTATAAATGTGTAAGTTATAATAATTACAGATATAAGTTGTATAGAGTGAAGTGAAGCAGAATTGAGGTCATAACCAAAACGATAAGCGCCTCTAACGAGAAAACTTACAAACAAATGATCACGCACTGGTCCTTCGCCTCGACACGGCTCATTGTGATGACGAGCCAAAGAGCACGTTTTAGGCGTAATGACTTTTAGTCTGAAGTCCACGGCCGTGCTCAGGTCTTCAGCGGCCGTGCTCAGGTCTTCAGCGGCCCTGGGCGAAAATGAGTTTAGCAGCCCATTAATATACGGATTTCTTTATGTTTAAGAATTACTTAAAAGGCTGTAATTGTGACTAGCTGAGGAAGGACCCTGCACGGTCCGAAACTTTCTTATTTTGTAAATAAAATATTTTAAACTCCATGAAGTATCAGCCTTTTAATTAATTCTTAAATATTTCAAAATAACCATGGAACAATTTTTTTTTTAATTTATGAACACGGATATCTATTTACAGAACACAAAAAATAAATGATAGATCCCAGTGCCCGCAGAATGAGGCACCCAAAACAAGTGCCTCGGGTGGGTGGACCTAAAAGACCTTTGTTACGTCACTGATACTAATAATAATAGTAATAATAATAAAAATTATTATAATAATCAGCTATGCTAATACCAAGGTAGCACCATAGGCCTAAGTCATCAAGCGACTTTTAAAGCCATTAATTCAGGTGGCCGGGTTACAATGCGTAGGAGGATGGTGGCAAGTCCTTCATGCCACGCGAGCCAACAGCTCCCTACACTTATTATTACCATATGTAACATAATTACTCATAAGTGTGCCTCTGTTTAACATCTCTGTATTAAAAATTTAAATGAGACCTTGTTTCATAGCCACCAAAGAAAATACGGACAAACGTCGCGTAAAACTGGTTTTAACTTCCTTCCCTCCCCGCCAGAACTAGTTGAGATGACGATAGAACCGACTAGGAAGTGACGTCAATTACGTCATATCCTTGCAACAAGGTCTCATTGTGAAAAAGAAGTTCTTTCTGGCACACTTATGAGTAATTATGTTACATATGCTATTACCGTTCACCTTGAAAAGTTCATATGGAAACGGGAAACCGAAGAACACTGGGAAAAAACTTTTTACCCGTGATTAGATATTTTGAGAATTCTACGTATGAGGAGTTGTTTCTAGTTTTTCCCCGGTGCCACAAGTTGGCATCGTACTAGTCTTCTCTTGCTGCGAGAAGAAGTGTCAAATATGTTGTTTGAAATCTCAATATACTACACAGGGTAAATGTAAATTGAGTAAAATGACAACTTGTTCATCCTGTTTAGGTGGCGTTTATAAAGAACGAGGATATATAAAATACTTTTCTTTAAAATGTTTCAAAATAGAGGTCTTTTAAAAATCTTTCCCTTAATCTCAGTGCCATCCCTTGAGCACGACCCTGCTGAAGTCAAAAGATAGGGAAGTGAGACACTAATGAGAATCATATTTATGAACTTAAATTGTTAGTACCTGGGAATATAGCTATAGCAGGGAAGGTGAAGCTTCCGTCATTTCTCACTCGTGGCGCGACCGTCTAGAACGTAGGAGATAATCCTTCCATACATCTCCTCATGCTCGAGAGTCGAGTGACTAATGTATTCATCTTCTTTTCTATGGGTATGTTCTCTTTAAAGTAACTGTCGGCTCTATCATTGTCACCTGTATTATGAAAAGGCCCTTGTTATTAGAGATGGCCATGAATCTATTCGATTCTTCGAAAAAAAAGCGACTTTAGTGGAGAGCGTGGTGCCATCTATTAATTTAAAAGGAAGTTAAATTCAAAATAGCCAAATGATAACGTCGTCAGAGAGCCTTTGTAGAGTATTATATTTAGACAATTTACTCTTTATTTAGTGGGCTTTAACCTAAACTATATATCCCATGTAAAAAATATTGTTTAAAATTACTGTAATTTATGTCATTGACCAATTTACAAACGATCCAATCAACGCGAGGGGTACCTATAAGTACCCGCCTTTTGGGTAAAAATGTAGCTTAACTAACTTGTTTTGATTACGACGATAGCGACATCTGTTAAAAAGAGCTACTTGACGTCGAGTCGACACTTGCTTTAACATACGTGGATTTTGATAACAAATTTTCAGTTATTCTTATGCGTATACTAAAGTTAAATAAGATACCTTTTTCCACCTACACGTAGACACAAATATTTCACATAAAAATTTATTGGCTAAGCTCCAAATTTTAAACTTCTACTTTTTTTCAAAGGTCTCGAAGAGAAACTTACAATATTTACGAAATGGATTGTAGTAAACGGTTTATACATTTTGCAGCCTCCCTTTTATAAAATATCTAAATGGCCAGCTGGAATGTCAAAATATTGCATTGTTACAGGAATCCATACCTCTACTTGGAATGCTTATCACGGCAGATTTTCGTCTCGATGTGGCTGACGTTTTTTTTGAGGTCACTATGTTACCTTAAGAAACAACAACGTGAGAGGGGAGCGCGCGCAGAGGGAATTTTTATCTCGTAGGCGGGGCCAAAGCCATCAGCGTTATTTTACCATACGCGATACGGCAGGATAAGCATTCCAAGTAGAGGTATGGATTCCTGATTGTTATAAATGAAATATGCAATAATTCAAAAGAATATCGGCTAATTGCGGGTAAGTTTTGCTTTCATATCTATTCAATAGGCCTTTCTATAAAGTAACATTGGCCTTCTGGTTTTGATGTTGCTGCTGCGTCACGGGTGACGTATCGATGACGTTTCATTACCAAAAGCCCTGGACATATAAAATGAACTGAGCTTCTACGTATTTCATGACGTTTTGGCGCTAAACACAGTGAATTAAAGAATATTTAACCTACAAAGCGCTCTTTAAGAAAGACAACCACAATTTTAGGAAAAACAAATACAAGAGGTTATATGCCCTTTAAAGAAAAATTAAAATTGTACATTAATACTCAGTAAAGCCTACCATAATGTTAGCACAGATTTTTGTTTTGTAAAGAAACGTTTTTAATATCTGCCCCTTCTTAACTTAACTTTCCTAAGGAATAAACAACAATCTTTTTGCAAGACTGGTTTTGGTATAATCGATATACAATTAAGATCCTTTTGGTTCTCAGTTGTCTTTAGGTCTAAGATTCAGGGGAATTATAGCTAGCATACTGAGACAAACGTGGGTGGGATCGTTTTGCGCCTTACGTACGGCACCAATCGTAGATTCAACTGAAAATCTTCGTCATAAAAACCGGGTCTGGGCCTGAAACAATAAACGCTGTATAAAAGCGAAACATAAACTAAGGGCAGATAGCTGTTTTTGCCAACCAATTCGCGAAGGTACGCTACGAAAACAGACTTCTTTGAAGATAACCAAACAAGATGTAAAAAGGTAACCTATAGTTTGGCGCCATTTTTAATTTTAATCTAATACTAGTTAATTCAAAATTTTAATTTAATATTACTTAATTTATAATTTTATTTTAATCTTAATTAAATCTTCATTTAAATTAAGCTCTTAATTTTAATTTAATAATAACTAAATTATTAATTTATTTTAATATAAATTTATAAATAAGTTAATATTTAATTTATTTTAATATTAAAGTATAAATAAGTTAATATTTAATTTATTTTAATATTAATTTATAATTAAGTTAATTATTAATTTATTTTAATATTAATTTATCAATAAGTTAATTATTAATTTATTTTAATATTACTTTATTAATAAGTTAAATATTAATTTATTTTAATATTATTTTAATAATAACTAAATTGTTAATTTATATTAGTCTTAATTTAATAATAACGAAATTGTTAATTTACTTTAATATTAATTTAATAATAACGAAATTGTTAATTTATTTTAATATTAATTTAATAAATACATTTTATTTAATATTAATTTGACTATTAATTTAAATTTAATATTTTAATTATTTATTTAAATTTAATATTTTAATTATTAATTTTATTTAAATATTTTAATTATTAATTTTAATTTAATATTTTAATATTTAATTTTAATTTAATATTTTAATATTTAATTTTAATTTAATTTCTTAATATTTAATTTTAATTTAATATTTTAATATTTAATTTTAATTTAATTTTTTAATATTTAATTTTAATTTAATATATTAATATTTAATTTTATTTTTTTTTAATTTTTTAAATTACGCGTTATTCTAAATTACCGCACCTTGTAGACGGTGGATCCTCCATTCCTCGAACAGACAGTGACGAAGGCTTGGTTTATACTCTCCCTTTCTATACCCTGGGAGTCAGTTAGCAGATATCCAAGGACCGCTCTAGCCTTTGGCAATAATGTCAACTAAAACAAAATTTATGAAATTGGTCTCTTTATCGGAGTAGGACTCCATGGCGTCGTAGATGGCACCGGACTTAAAAGGGTTGCCTTTTAAGTAATGTATAGATAATGGTGTTGGCCATTAGTCACGGTTGTCGGACGGACGCAAGGTCGCGACGCGGTTTCAAAGAATATAAAGCTTCTTTCGGTGTTGGTGAAAAAACCTAATTACTCGTGAAAAAGCGCACGAACACTCCGGGGAGCGTTTCCGGGCTAAGAAGACCTTCTCTTTGTATAAGTACATAGCGTACAGCAACCTCTTTTGCATTTAGTCCCGCTTAAAGCGAACTGCGAATTATGGCAGAGGGTCATTATGAAGGCAAACAAAGCGTAAAAACCCGCTTCCTACACGCTACTTCATTACATGCATTCGTGGCTTTGCTCGTTCTTTACGACCATCTTGTCCTTCAAAGCAAATATAAATAATGTCACGCCAGGAACATTAATGAGTCGCCGCGAACCCTGGAAGTACAAATACTTGAATCCATTTTGTACACGCTTAAAGGCCTGTTTAAGGATATTCATATTTGAGGATCAATCGCGTTTGTACAAGAGATGGCAGCCCGAAGTCCAAAGAACTTGTGCCCGATAAAAATACCCAAGTATTGTGGATTCCCCTCAGAAAGCGATATTTGATCTACAGACGTTTTGCATATTCGGATTTTATTTTTCTGAGCTACGGGGAAAAGTTAGGTCAACAAAAATAATTGCCTAACCTAATAACCAAAGCACCACCTCAGATCTAAGTCATCTAGCAACCTTTAATGCCTTTAGGTGGTTTCTTTTTGCTCGTTCCGGGATTTCGGAGTAGTGTAAGAAGATTAAGGCTATGACGTCATTTTAATGGCTGCCTGTGTCCTTTTCAGCAGATATAAATTCTGGCCAGTGGACGGCAAAATTCGATTTACTCTCTTGACACCTCCTTTTCAGAAGGAGTAAAAAGAAACTAAAAAGTAGCCCTAATACTTTTACGAATAGTTGATAGGGCGGAGTAATTATCGTCCCCGGAATAGGCGAATAAAACATTTGAGGGTTAAAAGAGTACACTTTTGGTCCGACAACAGGCGAAAAGAAACCACCTTTTAATTCAGATGGTCTGGTTATATTGCGTAGGAGGGTAGTAGCACGCCCTTCTTGGCACCAGCTCCATACACTTATCAAGTGTTTATGGAATAGGAA